>NW_025953043.1:863386-875338 GCF_022478825.1 Daldinia caldariorum | reverse complement strand
TCCTGGTGTTCGTGGCTTGGCCCGGCCGCCCGGCCGTGCGCCCGCGCGCCGCCCCCCCCCCCCCCCCCCCCCCATAGGTTGTTGTATAATGCCCATAGGATATCGAGGTGGAGATACCAGAACTTTGCATCAACAGAAAAGGTTACTAGACCTTTCAGGAGTGCAAAACCGGGGCGGAGTTTATTGGTGGGTTGAAATTATTTATTGGTATTGGTATATTGTTTGATTTGCTTGAAAAGGGAGACAAGTGAAGAGAAGAGAAAAGAGATGGGACATATTTGCTTGATAGCGTACCTAGCTAGGTACCTAGGTAGGCATTTTCAAAAGCCATCTAACGGCTACTAAGTCACTATTATTTCTGAATCGTTGCAATTCTTCTTCTTTTCTTTTCCGGCGACGCGGTGTTCCGTAATTATTTCCGGGAACCGTTTCGGTGATTTTACCATGTATACGATGTGCGCCTATGTGATAGCAGCACGGCAGGGCCCAGGGCATTCATACCGATAAGAGGTATACATACATCCATTCATCAATCATAGGCAGGGGGGGTCTTGGTATCAAAGACCTTAAAAGTCGCCGGTCTGCAATCTTTCCAAGCACGGAAGAGAATAAATGCGTTGTCTCTTTTGCCACAATGTCAGCTGCAATACCTATATGTAATACAATGTAACTCGCGATGATTTTCTCGTGAAGGCGGTCTGCAGGAGTAACATAATTTACTTTAGGAGGTACCCATTGACGAATCAGTGACGCTCCGTGCCAAGGGAACAAGACAAAATGCCTCACTCGCGGGAAGGATAGGATGGCCGGAGTGGCTATTCTCGGGTCGGCCCAGCTTGCACTGAGGCTCTTAGGTCGCAGGCCATGAATTCCTGTTAAGCAAATCTGCATTTCATCAAATGGATAAATCTGGGTCACTTGCCTTGCCTGTGCCTGTCGGTTTCTGCAAACAGCTCGTTTGGGACCCTTGCTTGCAGATGAGCGAATAAGATGATTTGCATCTTTGATTATCGATCTTATTAACCCATAGGTACACCAGTTGTCAATGCGTGAAAAGCCCCTATAAGTTTGTTTAGCTAAAAGTATCTTTTTTCTCTGTGGCGACAGGTTTACGATTATGTATTCACTCCTCGATGCAACGTGTTGTCTGCTATCGCCGAGACCAGGATATAGACGGGGGTCATATGTTATAAGTCCCGAAACAGTGGTCAGATAGATCAACGCATGAAGAAAGCTCTGGATGAACACTTAGGTTCAAAGGGAAAAATATGACAGATCTGGTTTACTATGGCGATATGCCACGGTCCCGGGTCTTTGCCTTATGCTTCTACTAGGCAGCCAGAACAACCGACCGTGGGGAGGCATTGCATGAAGCTTGACATGTCAACCGAGTTAGCCGCAACATCCTTCTACCATTTCACCATAACGGCACCTGACCCGGTTGGAAGTGACTGGCATCACCTCACATGCATGAAGGCGGGGTAAATAAAATTTAAGGCGAGTTGTTGAGAGGCTAGTCGTAGATGTCGAATCACCAGTCTGGGACTTTTACCTGGGCTTCTAACCCAAGGCTGTCTGTCCATTGCCTGTCTATCGCTGTCTATCTCAAGAAGTGACGCGTTTATGACGAATGTGACGACTGCTTTCAGCTTTCCGAATAGCGGTGTAATTCGGTATTGGGACAGAAAGTGATGCGGCACTACCCGCCATGCAGCGTAGAGACAAATAGGATATTATCCCCTGCTTGTATCTCATAAGCCTCTTCACCCTCTAGTTCCCAGTCTGCGTCGTTGATCAGGACGAGGATACCAGGACGGCTACGTTGACGTATTAGCTAGCTCGCCCAAATATGGGTTTTGATAGGGGGAGATGATGCACATAAAATATGTGGCTGTTGTTAGGGAAGATATGGTGGTGGGGGGTCTCTATCAAAAGAGTAACGTACAGGTGATCTTGGAGAACGAAGAGGTCCTTGCGGGCATCCTTCATAGTGTGTTCACATAGGTGATGGATCAAATCGGCGATAGTTGTCGGCTTGCCATCTCCGTTCGTAGCTGGTAAGGAGATAGAATGGCGACGCTGATCTGAAAATAGCATCTCCAAGCCGCCTCTAAGCCATTCGTCAGTATAATATTAATCCATATGTTTTATCTCTATGTACCTAGGTTATATTTGTATTTTCATAAATTACATATTACTCGAGGGGAAACTTACGTGAACTCAACGTTGATAGATATGTTGGAGACCTCAGCCTGGGCGGGAGCCGGAGCCGGAGCGGACTCCGTGGTAGTAGACATTATATAGTGAATTGTCCGAAATTAATTGTAAATTTTATTCGGACTATAGCGAACCAGGTAGTTATAGTAAATATAAGTGGGTTAAACCGCATGTGAATATCCAACTTTTATGACAGCTTTTGAATTGTGAGTAGTATGCGCATTGTGCAGTGGTTTAAAGAAGTGATTCTCAATTCACAATTCAAATGCAGATAACGAGTTACGCTACTAACAGTATATGTGTTTAAAGTACCATATGAAACAATAAAACTACATTAGGTAATTATACCAATGAAGTCATGATGAGTAAGTCAATATAATTACATAATCTCACCACTTGAAGATAGTAAAAAAAAAAAGAAGAAAAAAAGGAAGCTTATATCAGCATATTTCTTCAAGCAAATCGATACTTTCACTTATTATAATGTAATTTAGCCTTATATACAGACTTTACATCTATGCCACAGAATCATGCGGGTCTTTCTCCCGCCACCGTCGAGACCATTGCCGGTCTGTCCGCCGGGTCCATAGCCACGCTTGTCGTCCATCCTCTCGACATCGTCAAGACCCGGATGCAGAGTAAAGTTACCCCTATACTGAAAAATGAAAATCTATTAACCCCTATACAATAGTCCACCAGCGCGCTGCCGCGAGCTCTCATCAACCTCTCACCACCATGTCGTTGATCCGCTCCCTGACGCAGACGCCCCACCCCGTCGCGTCCCTCTACCGAGGCCTGGCCCCCAACATGCTCGGGAATGCCTGCAGCTGGGCCTCCTTTTTCTTCTTCAAATCCAACGCCGAGCGCGCCATCCTGGCCCTGAAGGCTTCTCCCGACGGCGACGGCGCCGGCGCCTCGCTCGCGCCCCGGGACTACTTCCTGTCCTCGGGCCTGGCCGGCCTGGTCACCCAGGTCCTGACGAACCCGATCTGGGTCATGAAAACCCGCATGCTGTCGTCCGACCGGACCGCCGCGGGCGCGTACCCGAGCATGCGGGCTGGCGCCGCGCACATCCTGCGCCGCGAGGGCTGGAAGGGGTTCTACCGCGGTTTGGGGATCAGCCTGTTCGGCGTGGTTCACGGAGCCGTGCAATTTGCCGTCTATGACCCGGTGAAGAGGCTATACTTTGCGCGGCGAGGCCCCTTTTCGGCTCTGGGCGAACCAGAGGACCCGGCAAGACAGAGGAAAATGGGTACCGAGGCAACCCTCGTGATCTCCAGCATCGCCAAGTTGGTTGCCGGCGCCGTGACCTATCCCTACCAAGTAATCCGCAGCCGCCTGCAGAACTACGATGCCGATGTGAGGTTCGGAAGGGGCATCAAAGGAGTTGTGAGAAGGACGTGGGCGGAGGAAGGATGGCGAGGTTTCTACCGTGGCATCATACCTGGGGTCGTAAGAGTCCTCCCTGCCACCTGGGTTACGTTTCTCGTGTACGAAAATGTCAAGTTCTACTTACCTCAGCGGCCGACCTAGTCATAACAGGTCTAGGACTGTTTTTTTTTTTTTTTTTTTTAAAAAAAAAAAGGCCCTTCAATGTCTATCAACATAGAAAAAGGCTCAGCCTAAGATACCCTCGATCGACCCCTTTCCCTGTACATTATACTAATATAACTTCACCAAGAAGCCTACTATATATAATAATGTGTCCAGTTATTTTATAGTAGTTTAAATCGAAAACCGACTTGCTGATTATTAGCTCGGAGCACGATTTTTTTTTGCAGGTGAGGCCAAGGCTTGATTTTCATTAATCTAATTTTGTATAGGACTAAGCCCGAATGCACGAGAAAAAAGCTATCAAGTCCACATGCCTTTTTTTGTTAATGCTACATTCCCATGACTCCAAAACCTCATTATATTATCGATCTTCCAGCTCACCTTACGAAACCGTTTTATGTTCCAGTAAGAACGTCTCTTCGATAGCAGATCGTCGCCTGAATACCCTGAGCCACCTCTCACCCCAGCGTTTAATGATATCCTCCCCGCCGTCCGATACAACGGGGTCCATAATCTGATCTTTGGTTCCTTGTGCCCAGCTGATCAAGGCATCTTCCATATTTTTGAAGAGCTCACGCATATTAGCCACTTCCTCTTCGGTAATCTCGTTCGAGCCGCTGTTCACAACCTGTCTGAGGCGGCTAGTCACTTTGACTACGGTATTAAACACTAGTTCAAACACCCAAGACTTGCTGAGTGCTTGACCATATGGACCTGCGCGATCGCCAGCCAATGCCCAGTCAATAACGGCGCTAGGCGTAATGATCGAATAATTCAGTAGCTTTTCAATAATGGTGATCGCAACACCCGGGTGAGCGGACCAGTAGGAAACTACCGCAGTAATAATTTGTGCCCTGGCCGCTTCCGAGGCAGCCCCAGAATCGAGAAGCCTGTCTTTCGTACGCTCGATACAGGCTAGTACGTGTGACAGCGACTTAGAACCTACCCAGCAGACGGCCGTCATGAAAACATCCGTGCTAGAAACGAGAGGATCGATAGCGTGATCGAGGGCAGCAGAGTGGATACGGTCGATAATAGGCTGTATCTCCTCATCTGGGGCCTTGCGTTTGAGAAGAGCTGCGATTTCTCTGCCTTCCGCTGCGAATGGGGTGTCTGGATTCAAAAATTAGTTGCTTTTTGGGGGCAAACGGAGGACGAATTTAACCTACGATCATCGTTAAACTTAAATTCTGGCGTATCTTGCTCCTTTTCAGGCCCAATAAGGGTCTGGTAAGGCTCAGGCAGTGTGCCCTTGATCCGCTGGGCGAAGCTTAGGCGGATTTCCTTGTCTAAAGCGCCGAGAATGAACGCTTTACGGGGGTGCATATCAGGCAAGTTGACATCATCTACCCATTCTGTCCATTTCCACATAAAGCCGAAGTTGCTGAGGTGGTGAGTGAACCAATCTAAGAACCGGTAACACAGCTCTAGATCCAGGCGGTGGGTATTTTGGTATGAATACCGAATGGCTCGACCCAAACTGGGGGCGACTGCTGCGGGAGCAATTTTGCAAGCCTCGGTAAGAACGGAATGGTAATACACCAGCTTATGCTCTGGCGCGGGTAGCGCAAATAATTGTGAAAACACAGCGTCGACTGCGACATCTTCCGGTTTCCACGTTGAGCGGTCTCCTTCTACATCGCGGAGTCGATCGAAGGGGGTGGCACGCTTGACGAATGTGCCAGGAGCAAAATAGCAGTCTACATCTATGAGAAAACGAGCGGTTACACCGCGGTTAAAGTCCAAGACGTTAATAGTATCGAGAAGACCGTCCCTAATCAGTGACGACGCGATACTAGTGACGGGAGGAACAGATTCGACGTCCTGGTTGACGTAGACCGAGAAGTATATCTCGGGGAAAAGGGGGCGAGGGCCGGCAACAACTTTCTCCGGAATGGATATGCGTGGTAAGCTGTGCTTCTGTGCATTATCTAGTTTCTCCTGCTGTTCGATTTCTTCGGGTGGCATTTGCCAGGGTCTTGGAAGACAAGAAAGCTCCCAGCCGTTCAAAGCTTCGGTTTGGAGCTGCTTCTGTAGAAGTCCGATTAGACTCATATTTGCGGTTGGGCTCTCTGCTCCCTCCTCGGCATGGTACGGGTCGATCAGCACCTGCAAGGCATGCGGCTCCGAGGCAATGACGTCTGTTTTATCCATCAGTTCTGCCGCTTTTTGCTGCCACTGGGCAGGCGCAGCTGCCATAATATACGGTATCGTCAGAAGAATAATCTTCACGAGTTCCGTGCCAATCGTCTTTGGGTATTTTGTTAGCATAGATGGACCAAATACAGATCGTGATATTTATCTACTCACGTCGTCAGAACTAGCAGTCTGCAGGTCAACAGCTCGACTAAAGAGTTCTTCGAGCAATGGAAACAAGCCTTCGCCCTCCAATGAGCTTTGCAGACACGCCAGGAACTTTAGATATAGCTTCACATCGCGCCATTCGCCTACGCTGACCTTCTCTTCTGTGGCAGTAGCGACCCGGGCCAGGAGATCACTTAATACTTGGGGCTTCAGTGAATTGGCGACGAGTACTACAGCTGCCACGAACGGGGTCTTGAGCGGCTGCTCAATAAGCATTTGTAGCACTAAGTCCAAGAAGCTCGTACGCAACTCTTCATCTTCATAGTTGTCAGCGAGGACATGGGCAACAGATTGAACTTCTTCGTGCCAGCGTCGCAAAGGAGATTCAGCTAGGCCTAGGAGCTGCTTGCGTATGCGGACGGGAAGCGGCGCGTCGAAGCGACGTCGTTGCGGTCGGCGATCGTAGTCGTCATCATCTAGATAGATAAGTTAGTATATAATCTTTCTTGCAATGTCCCTGGCTAGGACTATGATGATCAGATGAGAGACTGCAACGATACTAATTCGAGCTATCAGTCCAATTTCATACCTCTATAACGCCTTTTACGATCATGATTCGCCATTTTTAATTTTAATTGATGGAAAGATAGTTACGTGATTGGGAGGGTCGACTTCATCAAAATTGGATCAATGGGTGTAGGTACCCAAGGGTAGCATGTAGTAGTGGTGGTGGTAGTAGTAGTAGGTAGTAGCATCTACGAGTTGAAAGTTGAATGTTCAATGCTCCCGTGGTGGAAACACGCAACGCGCGGAAAAGGGAAGCACGGGCCTTCACCTTCACATACCTATCTTATCGCAATGCGCCTACTTCATACCTACTGCTTACCTACCTCCTTAGGATGTACCTCTAAGGTACATAATAGCTTACTTCGCTTATATAATACCAAGGCAAATAGGCAAGAGCTTCACTACCAAAAATAATCAACTTTAAATAAGAGCACTGCAGTCCTTAATTATAGGTATTTATACAGCAAAAGTAATCGAAGCCTTAGGTTAGGTACTTTTCTTCTTTCTTCCTACCTACCTCAGCAACATCATCCTTGCAAACCCTTCATATGGTCGGCATCTGAACTGAACTACATAGTAGGCACATTCAAGTAGCATACTTACTATTTTATCTCAATTCTTATGGCATTACCTTTAGGTACCTAGCTAAGTACCTAGCCTAGTATCTAGGCTCACGCCTGACTTACTCCCTTATTTTAGTAGCTAGGTGAGCTAAGGTATCACTCACTTACCATCAACAGAACGCGTGGCTCATGTTACGCCTAGGGGAGGCTTGTTACAATTGTAGCGTAATTCTAAGGGTCACAGTCATTGTGTAGCTTCTTACGCATCAAGTATCGTACGAAGTGGTGCCATCTGATCTTTCTCTTGGACCAAGAGCTGTTGTCTTCATCGCTGTGCCGCAACCGCAGCTGGCTTCTATCATTGACGTCTGAATAGAAGACCCGGTCCTCCCTTTTTTAGTAAACCATTTCCCCACTTCTCGACGCACGCATAAGTCCGTCTTGTAGGGAAGAAATGAAAAAGAAATATTTTTTGAAGTCATGCCGAGTCTCCATAAGCTTGCCCAGTCCCGAATATGCCATTGCTGCCCTGGGCCGGCTTGCCGGTTTCAACATCATGTTCCATTTGTCGCCCTGCCACCATTTCACCACCGCTGCACACACCCGCTACTCATAGAATAACACATACGCCATCTCATCCCCCCCTTTAACTTGTGTAGAGAATATCTCGGGAAACCACGCGAGGGAATCCAGCCTCCTTGTGGCCGCCTACCACAAGGATAAAGCGAGTTATTGAACAAGACAAATAAAAGCAAATGCCGTCTCGGTCATGCATAGCAGAAGTCTAAAAACGTCCGGTGCGTGCCATCTTCCAGTTTGTGCGCCTAATACCGAAGAACTCGTCCCTTGTTGCTACAATCGAGATACTAGAACCGAGTAAGTGGAGGCTCAAAGGCTTATCAACACCTTGGAAACTTCCACAGCACACCAAACTTCTGGAGAACCCGTCCCTCCTAACTCATATGTTGGATTGTCCTCCCTTTAAATGCACACAGAGGGTCGAGGAATCGCTATTGTCAATCCGGCGGATTTAATTAAACGTCGGTCCGGCGAGTTCAAGCCATTGCAGGCCCAGCTAGTGAGTGGATGCTGTAGCGAAATCCGGGGCGACGATGCATACATACGTGAAACGAGAGCGTAAGCAGCGACGGTAATTCAGTCTAGCTTGGCCATCATTTCTGACTTCGCCATAGGTGTAAAATTATCTATATCGAGACCGCGGGATGCTAAAATCGACTTCATATGAGGAGGGACGAGCTTCTGGTTGAGCTGTGGTGCGATGGACAATTCTACCAAATGAGGTTAGTGCTGTAATAAAACAAGTAAATAGACGAGCCAAACTCACCGTGCCTCGAGAAGTCGAATAGATTTGGTAGATCTCTTAATTGACCGCTTGAGTGCCGCGAATCCGGGAGTTTGGTGTTGGGGTCCCGAAGTTCGTCAAAGAAAGGATGCACCATAGCATCAATCGCACCCAGGCGTTCTGTTGGCGTATATTCCAGCAACCTTGCTATCAGGTCCAGGGCATTCGCGTCTGCCTTACGGAACACCTTACTGAACGGGTGAGGCTTGATCTGCGGGAATTTATGCTCCATGTAGTTCGGATTCATAGTTCTAATCTGCTCTCGAGTTGGAGTCCCCAGCACTTTAATGATCTCTACCAACTGATCGATCCCAGATTCTCCGGGGAACAGTGGCTGGCCCAGCATTAACTCTGCCATAACACAGCCCGTCGACCAAACATCTGTACACGACATTAGCCAATGAGGTCGTGATTTAAAATACCCCCGGGGAGAGGGGGGTGGGGGTGGTAAGGGAGGTAAAATGCTTACCGATCTTGGTTGTGTAATTAGTGGCACCAAAGATGAGCTCGGGCGCTCGATAATATCTAGAGCATATGTATGAAACATTAGGCTCATTCTCAACCAAGATTTTTGCACTTCCGAAATCGCACAGCTTTAGTATGCCGGTGTTCGGGTCCAATAGGAGGTTCTGTGGCTTGATGTCACGGTGGCAAATTCCTTGGGAATGAATGTAGGCCAAGGCTCTGAAAAGCTGATAGATATAAAGTTTGACTTCAAGAGTCGGCATAGTTGACTTCATTTTGTTGAAGAAGCGCGAGGCTCGGTAAACGGTCTCTGGTACAAATTCCTGTACCAAATTCAGGTATACCTCGTCTTTCTGCACACATATCCAGTCAGCTCCCCTACCTATTTTAAGCCCAAGTTTGTATACTTACACGCTCTCCGTTGGAATAATAAAAGGCCTTTAGCTGTACGATATTCGGGTGTCGAACAATTCGCATAATTTGGAGTTCTCGATTCTGCAGCGAGGCGTTAGTGGATGAGCGGGGTGCGTGTCCCGCAATTCGACAGTAAGACTGACCTTGAATCTTTTATCCTGAAGCACCCGCTTGATGGCAGCATCTTCGCCGGACGGGGAAAGCTTCGTCTGGAAGACGACACCAAAGGAACCATTGCCGACAATTTTGCACTGCGTATATTGCAAGTCTCTTGTCTCGCCGGTCACTCCATCCTGTACCTTTTCGCGGATGACTTCTGTTTTATATCTCAGCACCGCTCAAGATATGCAATGGATAGGAAAGGGTTGGTGAAGCTTACCTCCCATCCGGAGAGTATTGAAAGCCGCTGTCGGGCGGTTTTGCGCCATGGTTGAAGGCGGATCGGATTCGGTCGCAAAATGGCACAATCCAGGGCGTCTCTCAAGAGTCAGCAGGAAGAGACGGGGGGCGGTTGACTCGCGTTTCGGGACGCCGTGTTGGGCGACAAATCAACAGGCAATTGAGTCGTAGTGCTTCTCGATCGCAATTGACAGGTAATAAAGCCAGTGGGTCAATCGCTCGCTCTAATGGAGGAGGCGACGCTGAGTTAAAATGCCGGTCCAGTCCAATAAGAAATGTGACCAGGCCCAGAACAGGTATAGAACACCTAGGTGTATGGTGTGCTGGTAGAGGACGACAAGTGTCTAAGTGTTTGTGAAGAGAGAATTTCCCTAAAATGTAACTATTTAGGACCTATGTGAAATCACAAAAATGGAAGGGTCTAGTATCGCGAGAGGGCGGAGGTTATGTAGGTAGGGATTCTGGCGGGGTTGCAAATGGTCGAATGACGAAGCGTGACTTGAAAGAAACTTTCAAGTGTCCACCGCAGCGAAGTACAATAGCTAAGGTCGAGCTACCTTAGGTATACCTTACTTCAAATAAGGATAGGACTAGGTAGGTTTGTAGTAGGGAAGGGGGAACAGGGGCGGGGTGGGCAGGTGAGATTTAGACGAGTTCGTAAACAGGTAGGTTTAGTCAGTTGGGCAGATGGGTAGATGGGGAAATGGATTGATGGGTTTTGATGAGTAAAAGGAAGTAATTTCTTCCTGTCAGTTACAATGGCAATGGCAATGGCAACGGTAATGGTAATGAAATAGTATCGACTCCCACTCTCACGGTCCACAGTCGAACGTGGCCGGGAGACTGTGTATACCAGTAAAGAAAGTGGACTCACCTTGTATGGGATGATGGCCTGAGAAAAAAAAGACTCAGACTCGACTACCTCAGGTACGACTTGGTCGATTTACTGCAAGCACCGGAATTAGTTCGCCGTAGGACGATGATGTTGGCCATCAGATTTAACGAAGAGGGAAAGATGCTTATGCTTATGAATGCTGATGATGGATGCTATGGGTAGTGCTATGGGTGCTAGGGATAATTGAGAAGCAGTAGTAGAAAAAAAAAGATATAAAAAAAAAAGAAAGAAAGAAAGAAACTTACAGGCTTCACGAGTGGCGATGGGGGCGCGCGGAAGATCGTTGGGAAAGGAAAGAAATACGTAGAGGTATTCTAAGGTGGTAGGTAAGGTAGACAAATAGGTTAGGTGGGAGGTGATGAACATTGAATGTGTGGGAAATGGTTGTGTTTGAATGGCTTAAACCGAGTGCAAGAGGAGGAGGGGTCGCAACTGGAAGGAAGGTACCGAAGTACTTTGGTACCTAAGGTACTTCGGTACGTGGTATCGTAAGAGGGACTTGAAAGTCTTGAATCGCCGCAGTCGGTTGTGGATACCTCATGTACATACATGGAAATATACATGCAGGTAAACCGTAGGCTGTAGGTGTAGGTACCTTCCGTTAGCTTGGGTGCAACTTCAATTGCTGGTGGGCGCGAAATAAAATAAAAGTCGCCGCGCAGATTTGGGGTCATTTCCAAATACATACCTGGCAAAAAGGCAAAGTAAGGTACCTAGTAAACCTTGACAAATTAGCAAATCCGTACAAGTAGTAAAATACAGGTACAATACCTCATGCCTCACCTAACTTTAGTTAGGTACCGTTTATAAAACCCCTAATGCTAGGTAATTACATATTACGAATCACCACCCCTCGACTAATAAAACATTAGGATTGGGATAGAGATGAATACCTTAGGTAAATTAATAAATTCATCTACATGCTCAGGTAAACTCAAGAGTCACGATGCTAAATCTGACGTTGCTTCGCCGCATAGGTAGGTAAATTTTGCATAGTAGGTATGTGACTAACAGCTCGAAAAGCAGGTGAATCACTCATCCTTATTTCTCGTCGAGAAATAATATTTTGTAATCCGTACATGCGCACATATATACGATCCTATCAACTTTTTTTTTTTTTTTTTTTTTTTTTTTTTTTTTTTTTTTTTTTTTTTTTGTTGTTTTTTTTTTTTTTTTTAATTTTGATTATGAAAAAAAAAGAGAAGAAAAAA
>NW_025953043.1:528105-863376 GCF_022478825.1 Daldinia caldariorum | reverse complement strand
TAAAAAACCCCTAAAATAAGTATTATAAAAAAAATTTATTTATTTTTTTTAATTTTTATTTTTTTAACCTTAATTTCTAAAATATTTAACTTAATATAAATTTTTTTTTTTTTTTTTTTTTTTTTTTTTTTTTTTTTTTTTTTTTTTTGCTAGGGTAGCGTATGTATGTGCTGCTGCCGTATGCACAACACGGACTCTCTCTCTCTCTCTATCTCCCTCTCCTATAATAGCATAATAGCCTTCAACACATTAGGTCATTCATTGCTTCTTAAGAAGATGGACGTAAGTCTCGAATCACTATATCAAATGCTGACTGAATTCCGTTAACTTACTACCCTTGTGTGAGGTTCAATGCGTTTGTACCAGCCCATTTCTACTGTCCTGTAAGACGAACATGCATATCTCAAGGTTTTTTTCCTTTCCATTTTTTTCAACACCCTGCTTTATCGTCGCCGCTGGAGCAGCACGTCGCAAATAGCCAAATGTGGCTGAATGACCTAGCGGAGGCGAAGAAAGAAGCAAGATTTCTTTGCGAACTTCTCTGCACGTCAAAGCCTAGGGAACCAGTTTCTTTTCAGTTAACTATAACTTACCAGCCTAGGTACTCAACTACCTTAGCTGCTACCAACGAGACTACATAGTAAGTAGGTAGTTATCATTCAATAATCCTTGGCAGACTCACACCTGCGTGTACGTATGCAAGAAGCCAGGGGTTAGAAAATTGGGGCTTGCTCATGTGGTCTACTCAGACTTTAAGGCGGACAGTTAGGGCGCTAAACAAGACTCGGCAACCGAAGGTACATACATAGTACAGAGCAGGAGTCGAAGAAGAAAAAAAAAGGGAGACAGATTTCGATTCTGCAGGGTCAGAGATGGGGTCCCTGAAATATTCAACCAGCCAGCAGCATTCTTAATAATCTTTCCCTTCTACGAAGTATTTATGGCTTCTACGGCTTACATATCCACTAAGAGGGGCCGACAATCTGGATAACTGGCTGGTATTCTGTCACATGATGTTATTAGCTTCTTTTATTTTCCTCTCTCTCCTTACATATAAGCTTGACAACCGAATTATGAGGTATGCTGGTACCGGTTAAGCACGTCGATACCTTTATAGGGATCACGCCTACGGGTCTTGTGTATGTTAAGGTTATGTCCACAGGTGTTGCCTTATAATACACGTATAATGTGAGGTGTATAGGTAATACATGCTGACTTTGTGCTGTTTTTCCAACATCTAGGTATACATAGTCTTTGGAAGGAATACCGTGCGATATACCATCAAGCGTGGTTGTCTTTAAGCCATTGAACAACCGCCGATTGTATCACATATACATTTGTGTGTAACTGAGCGTTGAAGTTACAGATTCGCTCAAGTTTCACCATGAGGAAAGACTCCGAAATAGTATCTCGAAAGAAATAAGCTCGGAAATATACCAGAGCTATTACACCTTTTCCGGGCGCACGAAATCACCTTTGCTACTACTATTACAGGTAGTTAACTATGTAGTTATCTCTAATAATAATACATGCCTATTATATGATAGGTACCTGTTTATTGACTTACATTATAAGCAGGCTACATCATAAGGTGGTGGTCCTTTTATGTGACCTTGTAAGGAGATCTCCCCCCCCCCCCCCTGGCTCACCACCCCTCGTCCTCCTTTTAATTCTCCTGGATCTCCCACAAATTCCTTGGTTTCCCAGCTTTTTGAATTCCTACTGCCCCGCACTTGGACTATCTTGGGATGTTTCCACGAATCCACGCAGAAACCCCATACCCACCACATTTCTTAGGTGCCTCCCAAGTATGTAAACAAATTTTTTTCTCCTTTCATGTTTCGTTACTTCATCATCCGTATAAACAGCAGAATGTAAATTCAATCCAAATCCCTTGATAACAATAATATCGCAAAGCTAAATTCTATCATTCTCCCGGTTAGTTATCTGAAAACCCCGAATTGGCATCCGTCTGGATGCACATAGAAAGGTCGCTTTTTGCATGCAAGCAGTGTCAACTTACATATTAACAAGCTCTCTGGGCGAATGAAAATATCCCTGTTCACACAGCCCAATACAAATACATCATGAGACTTTTTTTTCTGCGAGACAACGTCAGAACTTACATAGTAGGAGTTTTACTCTGCTTTTACATATTAGTGCCGGCCAATTGATCCGTTCGCTCCACCCTGCATCGTGCTGTTGGCATATACGGACCATCGTTTACCATCAAGATTGCCCCTAGCTCTTTAATCCAAGCTTTCCCGCCAGTGGTTGGTGAACAATTGGTCATAGCAAGCAGCAATGGGTTTTGAAGGAGAGAAGAAGAAAAAAAATCCATAATCCATAATCCGTAATCCATAATTCACAGCTAGTTGATGGGCGCCGCCAGGAACAAGACCAACCAACCGCGTGGACTGGTCGAACTTGGCCTGCAACGCACACATGTCGCACTTAGCATCAGTACGTACATACATAGTAACTCACTTACATCTCCATACCTACGTCCCCAGTGGGGAAGTGGGCATCAGTGTGGACATGCAAGAAGATACACGACAAGGTCTGGTCCGTGGATTCCAGGGCTAGGGTGGGTTCCTATTCTGGATACCCTTACAATTGGGAGGTCATGAGACCTTCAATTCGGAGCTAACCACAAACTTTGAAATTTAAGTTGTGCGGAAGACTCCTCCGTCTCCTGGAGGTAGCCGACAGGCGAGTCAATGAACAATCGGCGTCATAGGTGCCCTATTCTAACCTTAGACCCGTCTAGTCCCTTGTCCTCCCTTGTCCCTCCCCTGTCCTCCTTTGTCCTGGCACCACTCCCACTACCAATCAACCTTCGTCACACACCCCTTACCCAGCTGCAAGTCACCAAAGATTTTGAACACCATTGTCCGGCGGATAGGGATAGGAAATGGCAACTTCGATGTTCCTCAACGACGATGTTCCGTCTTCGTCGGCGGCCCCGAAGCATAGCTGTAAATCATAAAACCGGACATATAGCCGGGGGAGCCTCAAGAGAGATTTTAGATAGACTACAACCCCGACGCTCGTGCTAACTCGAGATAAATTAGGCCGCAGCATCTGCACGGTCCATAAACATTATTACCCGAGGCCTAGATCCATCTATTGATGCTATCATCATAATTATGATTATTCTGAGCCCGGTACTATTAGACTTGAACCACGACCACCCATGATCCTTCATTCGCAGAGAGACGGGACCAGAATTGTATTGTATTGTACCTAGGTGCCCACATGCAGCAGCTTCTACGCCACTGTTCCCAACTCCTTTATGATTGATCACAAGCGGGCTGTAGAAAACCCAATAGGCACGAAGAGTGTCGAGCCTCCATCATTTGGAAAGTTAGCCAGCTACAAAATTAATATAACACGTGAGCTCGCTCACGGTCGTAAAAACCATGGCGCCAAGGCCGAGTGCAGGTCCTCAACCTCTATTTTGGGATGATCTACCCGATAGAAATTCGCAGATTGGCGGCGTCCACAGAAAAATGCTTAGCCCAAGCGAACGCATGGTCTTTGTGTGTGTGTTTTGGGTCATTCCTCTATGCCGCCGCATTGGGCCCTCTTATTGGGAAGATCATGCAATCCTTGGGCCTCGAATCTACCATTTAAGGTGATCGAAATAGCATGTGACCGACTCTGCAGAAAACACGGGTCCCCAACTACGGGTACCAAAAGGTTTTCCGAAGAACGGTACCGGAGCATATGTCGTGTCACGAGACACGAAAAAAAAAACCATAATAATGCCACGGACGTGATTTGGAACATATGACAGTTTGGAGGGAAAGGAAAAGAGTAATAAGGTTTCCCGTCGTTTTCGATCCTATCATGCAATGTGATCCTCTCCGCCTTGCCATCAAAACTTTATTGTTCTTTGGCTAGACACGATAACGCCCCCGTTTAGTCCTAAAGTCCGTGAAGTACAAACGCCGGGTAATCCACACATATTATTATCCCCCACAGCAAGCGATTTCCAGCTCTCGAGGACCAAACGGGATTGTGTTGGTTGGCTACTTTTAGGGGTCACGGTATAATCAATTCGAAGCTCCCTACCGCCCGATTCGATTGGATAATCGATGTCTCATAGATACCCACACGGTCGGTGAGCCTCAAATATGCATCTCAGCCATAAAGGACCGCTTTAGATATGGGTTTGTTAGTACATCCTAATAAGTATGGCCGAGATCAGCGACGAAATACGGTACCTTTATCAATCTCGATAATAAGAGGGTGTTGAGATTGCCAGTAACTACGAGAATCGTAACTACTTTCTACTTTACCAAGCAAGGCTTTGTATTCTTTTCTTCCGGTGGAAGTTGGTTGATGTGAAACGGTAAGTTGAATTTTTGAATAAACCTTTCTTCATAACTCAAATGCTTCCGTTTCACTCGAAGACTCGGCGATTACCTGCCATGAATTCCGGGTGGCTCGGGCGGGAAGCTTGACCTTTGAAGGCGTCGAATCGGAAGAAAAGCTATCCCATCGAAATTCGGGTATGACGTATCCGCAGTCCAGGCTAGTGAGACGGTTTGTCGAAGCGGCTGTCTGCATATTTACGGTATGACACTCATATCTTCGGGATCGTCGCAGGTAGAGACGAGCCGTACTGCCCAGGCTTCTGGGCTGATGAAAAGCACATAACGTGACCGCGCCCTCGGAACTTTATCTTGAACGAGCACGGGTAGCCCCGGCGGACCTAGATCGGGCGGCTACACCTAGGTAACCTGACTGCTTAGAACCGCGAACAAGGTGTGTGTATTCCACTGTCCGGGTAAGAAATTTGTATACTGCATATTCCTAAAAACATCCCACCAGCATGGCACCACTAATATTTAGCAAATAGGATCTCTTACTAGGACTACAACCTGACCATCTACATCCCGTGCGGTACCGCTCGTGCCTGGTCTCCCTTTTTATGCCGTGCCCTGCGTAGACGACAAGTGGCGTATAGCTTTATTCGAAGTCAATTACTTGTCTTGGGGAATATGTTGAGCCTGAAGGAATTCTACCTTACACCTTTTCCCAGGGTCTGCGACCAGTGTTGTCACAGATGGATGCCCAAAAAGACGAACATACATGTTTTCCCTGCGGCTACGTCCAAGGATAGCCCATCCGTTTATGCGCGCCGAGTTTCGATTCGTCCTGACAAGCTTTGTATCACTCGATTATCTAAGACAATTCGACAAGACAATGCATGTCTTTATCAAAAAGAATAAAAGTCTGAGCAGGATCTTGGCTTATACAATCAGCGCCGACATGGTAGTGGATACCTGCATTCTGCATTTACGAGGTCCTGGTTAATCCCGCTCCGTGTGTACTCCGTCACTCGGAGATCAATCTTTGCTTTCGTTGGGCCATAAAAAAACCCCCGAGCACGTAATAGACCCTCGCGGCACGTTTCAAAGGAGTGCTACAACATCATGGGAATTTATTATGTGGCTCGTAACAGTTACCTTCCAAGGGAAATACTGGCGACCAGTTTTACTACTCTTTGACGGCAATGTAATAGGGAAGTCTCCTTTTATATATATACCTTCTATACAGCGGGCGACATATATGTAACTCGTGGGCATATTTTGCTAGAGTTCTCTCTTGGCGGCACGAAGGACGCGCGCTGTGTCAAACGAGTTTCACAGAGACCGATGACCATTCAGTACGACCTCGGATTCTATGCTGACCCGATGGTCGAAGCTCCGAATAGGACGGAGCTGATAGTCCGTATGCCGAGGGGGAAGGCCCTGGCACCGAGAGACAGGTCCCCTATCTCCAAGAATGAGACAATGTTCAGTGAAGTGAAAGTGAGTCATAACCTATAACATGTTGATCAGCACAGCCAGCGCCCCCCATGTTGCTCAACCCAGAATGGTGTGGTCTATATCGGTGGATTTTTTGCGTGTATCTCGGACAGAGATGGATTACATCTGATCCTCAATGTATAGTCTTTTTATTGCTATCGAGGAGTTACGCCAAGGGAGTTCTTACACCCTTGGAATACTTGGCACAGCAATAATTCACTTGATCAATAATCGCAGGGCTTGTCTTCTAATAGTTTGATTCTTGGGAATACCAGAGCTAATCTAATTGTTACCCTGAATAGATCACGTTGCCGCATATACAATTATAAGTCGTTACGATTTATTTATTGGATGGGACCGAAAATGTAATAACCAACTTGACGATATCAAAGCTCAGTAAAAACCGACTACCCCAGGTAGCTTACAGGATATCCATCCATACAGGTCCGGTCGGACTGGTACTGGACTCTATTAACTAATCGCAGTTCGAAGCTTATTAAAACCTATGGTATCGGTGTAGACGGTCAAAAGGTACTGCATCAAGCCAAGCATTCATCTATGCGAGAAACCCAGTAAACCTATTATTAGGAGGTTAATGATACCCGGCTTAATGCCGCACAGCCCATAAAAGCAAAGCGACTTGACTCCAAGAGTGCCAATCATAAACGTTGCGGAGTTGGAGATGTCCAACCCGGTATGTCTCTTACAAGATGGGATATTGTATCCTCGATAACACTCACCAGCTGAGAAGCCTGGATCAGCCGCAATACGGCTTGTTGAGAATATTACAACCATCCTACACACCGTTAACTTCAATGCTCCCAGGTTCCGCATTCCCACTTTGGGAATATTTTATTTTTCCCCGGCTTAACTTAGGTACGTATAAGACTATAGCAGTAAGGTAATAATCATAATAATGTCCGAGGCGGGGTAGCTTGACGTCGACACGAGAAGACAGGCCAGGAAGAGAGGGTTGAATGAAAGGGTGCAGCACACTGGCAGCTTCTGTCACAAATGACGATGATACCACCACCTCTTCGGAGAATGCGGGAATCTTCGTCATCTGACGGAAAGAAATGGAAAGCAAAATAATAATAATTGAGGAGGAAACCGGACTCACAACATCCTTGCAATGCAGGCTCTGATGAGGTTTGCCTGGCTCACCTTTTCGATGCGGCAAGATAGCAAAGCGATCTTCCTGCTTCCATACTTTATCAAATCTTTCTTGCTCGCACCACATTATGGGTACGTCGGCAATCTATGCCCTAAAGCGCAATTTTTCCTAAATCCCCCCCTGCCGAAGAAAAGCCTTCTGAGGGTGAGCCGCCTGCTTACAGACGTGGCAGGCTACGCAGCTTCTGGCATGTGGTCTAGCTCCAGATTTACGAGTTTCGGTTATTAGACAAGATCTGTCGTCACCTTGGTGCGACGAAAACGCCGATCATATAACTACCTCCTAACGTAGAGAGCTCTGTATATAGAGTCGATTAAAATTACACCCAGCTCTGTAGTGCAAAGGGGGAGCTTATAGATATTAGAGCCAGGGGCTTTACTTCCGGATTCAGCGACGTGCATCTTCTATCACAGTCTTATAGCTGCAAGTAGGGGGGCAAGCCCGACAAACCGACTTCTTTAATAACAACTAGGAGACAAGCCTGTTGGTCCGTTTTACCAGGGTATAGACTTTCTTCCCCCCAGGTATTTGGTTCCTGGAAAGCAGACACGCACACACACAAACATACACACACGCATACGCATATACATACCTATCTCATGAATTGTTCATGAACTGAACGGATAAACGGACTGACTAGAGTTAGCTGCAGACTACTGAGCTCTGATACGCTTCTTTACCAACATCACCACCCAATATGAGAGGTTGCTGTTATCCACAAACCTCTCTAGAAGTACCGTTGCTGCACGTATGGTTTTCCTGGCGGCTGATCCTGCTTTTTCTGGTTTCCTACATGTAATCTAAGGGCATAATGAGTGGACGGTCGCGGTTCCACAACTTTTACCACAGTATCTAATCATAGTACGCAGAAGGGATGGGATGGGAATGCCGGTGGTGTTCTAATCTTCCTATCACTGGCACCGAGTATTAGAACACGGATACGAAAGGGCCAATATTCTGTCCCGTGAGGTGGCCTTTTCAGAAGACATATTGTTCACGGCTGCTTTGATTGGGCGCTTCCAAGCGACCTTATGTCTCATCATAGCTACCCGCACATGAATTACCTACTCTACAAGGGCAGGTAGCCCCACGGGTGCCGCGCCCGACCGCCGTACACTGCGGTTGTATTTGTATCATACCGGCCCGATACAAACCACCAATGCGGCTTTGAAATTGCGTTGGTAGGTAGCTATTAAGATTAGTGGAAACCGGCCGAGTTTCATCTTCGGGAGATCTGCTATGTAGTACGGCTGTTTCAGCCATCTAGGCAAATCCTAAGAAGACGAACCAGGCGGCTCCTAGCAAAGTGAAGGTTAAGCGTATGTTAGCTGTATATACTAGCCATATGCTACAATACCTACATCAGCGTGGTATTATTTTTTTTTTAAAAAAAAACAGAACTCCACCATGGTTACTGTGGAGGGTCGTTGCGATGTGACTTCGGATCATCTTCCGGTACCTTACTGCTAGATTACCTCTTATATTTGTCAATGTCGGTATTAAAACAGACTGCTGAATACTCCCACTCTTACTGTTACTATCGGTGAAATTCCGTGAGCCTAGCATTTATTGTTCGGTTAGCAAGCAATATACTGACTGCATTGTATGAACACATTGTTAAGGATTTCTCCCACGCCACCGCGTAAGGCGAAGATGCGACCACCAAAAATATCTAGACAGAAACGAAGCTCGACTAGGTACCTCTATGATGTTCTATGATGTCCTGTGCAACCACAGATGCACACTATTCCTAAAGTATTTACTGAAGAACATGAGGCTCTTGAACTGACCTAAGACCAATCTGGATGGAACACTCTAGTTGTTCCGTTGGCACCACGTAGTTGGTAACACAGCTACACGAAACTAAGCCTGACACCATATTACAAAAACCAATGACCAACCCGTTATCGAGATACCAAACTACCCCTTGAAGGATTCTCGTCCGGTGTAGGTTCGAGGGGGTACTCCGTAGAAGCCGCTTCTAGGCTATCGAATAGGGATGATGGCATTAGGAGATCGATAGGAACCCTTAGCCGGGAAACGCAGCATAACGTTTAGGTACCTAATGTATGTACATAATTATAGAACCCTTAGGCTTCCACTGACAATGTTCTGTTACGACCAATTGATTAATCACATGCACGTCTCACTAAGCGAGTGGCTTGAGAAATCAGATCATCTCGAATCTCCTGGGTCAGGCGAGTTGCACAGTACCAAGCTTCGACGACGACAATATATTCAAAGTGCTGACCGTCTTACGTATTTAATTAAGAGAGGCCCGCACCTGTTACATAGCCCAGCCGCGTATAGGACGGGAACTCTCCTAGGTAGTAAAGGACGGTGATGTGATAGGCGAGAAACAGTCGGTAGGCTAGAAGGTATGTAGGTAGGTAGGTAGGTAGGTAGGTATTATCTTAGAAGACGCAGAACTTTGGGCAAGTCGAAATTAACAAAAACTCATCCGGAGAGGAGGAAGAAAAAAAAAATCTTTCCCCTCATTTCCCTCCCCCCCTAGCCAGCCGTCATCAAACTGGGAGGTCCTATATCGTGCCGCTGCTTCCTATGAATTTACCAGCACGCAGCCACATTTTAGTCGTCGACACGGTCCGGACGGCACTTGGTGGCGCGCGGGAAGGTCCTTCTAAAGCCCGCAGCCCGCAGCTCGCAGCAAGCCCCTGGCAGACGGGGACGCTTTCGAAGCACCCGCGTGGCTCGGAGAAGGGATGAACCCTGGCGCCACGGGGTTTCAGAGGCAGATCGATCGTTAGTTGCTAGCTGCCAGATGCCAGGAAGCTGCTGGTTACATACCGGTACGCCGCAGTATGCCGCCCAGAATTTACATTACCATACTACCTATGTAGAAGGCGATATTCACATGCGGAAAGCCTTTTGGTGGATCCTCCATCAGCGCCCAAGTTGATCAGGTGCCTGCGAGCACGGCACGTGTGTGTGTCTTGGTCGGGCATACATAGCATACCTATGTAATGCCTCCTGCACGGCGGCAAGGAGGGAGCTCATGGTTAAGGGCGGCTATTTTGGATATTGCAATTGGTAAAGGGGGTAAAGGTTCCATTCACACATCCTGGCCATCGTAGCGTTCACGAGTGAGTCTGTCTATCTGCCTGACCACTTACCTCCCTATCTACCTACCCAGGTATTTACCTACCTAGGTACCTAACCTAATCTACTATGCGAAGACTAGGTACTTCTCGATGGTACGGTTCTGTTCTTGGCTCTTGGTTGTTGGTTCTGGTTCGAGAGCATAGGACTGAAAAACGGGGAGTCGGAATGAACCTCCCCTGTGAACCAATTACTGTGTATACGACGTTCGACGGTGTGGGAAGGAGACTTTTCCTATTAGCCACTTTATCCAGCAACTTGGGCGTAACAACGCCCGTCGACAGCATAACATGCGTAGCCGTGTACCTCTCCCCCCGGTCCGTAACGACCCTAACACAAGCCCCGTCCTCCCCCCTGAACACCAACTCCCCAATCTCAGCCCTAACGACCTTAACCCCATTTCCAACCGCCCTCAGCGCCCCCTTCGCATCCGCCCACCCGTTCGTTTCTGTAGCCAGCACGTGCTCCACCCCCGTGTAATCCGCCTAGTCGAAAACCCCGCCGTACAAACCCTTCGCCTCGTCCACCGGAACCGCGCGTATCATCTTCTCCTTCCTCCCCATCCCTATCCTCGTTCTTATCCTCCTCACCCCTATCCTTACCCTGTCGTCCTAACCTCGTAAAGGTCTCCAGCTCCTACGGCGGGCCGCCCCCTCCGGCTGATCCAGTAAATCCCCGTCTCGCGGTAGTACTTCCTCCACGGCGGGTCCGCGCGCACGACTTTGTTCCGGTCCTAGGACGCGGCGACCCGGCGGGCCGCCGTGTAAGCGTCCCGGTCAATGAGCGTGACAGCGCCGTTGAGATCCCGAAGACGCCGGCTGCTATGGTTATGTAGGAGGAGGGTGTTGGGAAGATGTCATAGTTTTTATATGGTATTAAACAAGGTACCTACCTACCTATGTATGGTCTATTCAACTATGAAGTTATATGTCGGCCCAGAAAATGGGGATTGGTACCTAATAATAAGATATGAAACTAATATTCCCCTCGTTTAGTTTAGGTATGTTCTAAAATATGATCCCGCACCGGCCGGTCCGTCTCCGATATCGTAGAGCCGAGATCTCGACCCCCCCTGCCAAAATCAGGAAGGAAAAGGCTTTGCCAAAAGGCCGAAAGATCATCAGGTCGTCAGTGGCGTAGGAGTAACCAATAGGTTTGGGACTGTAAACATTATGTTGCTCATTGTCATACGCCCCTAAATATCATGGATTCGACTCGAAATAGACAACGAACCGTTCATATGTCCTATTAAAGGATGATAGTTTTAACATTCGGCTGCCGAGTCACTCGCAGTCTAGTATCTATATTAAAACATATGCTGTCTGACAGCAGAAGCTAGCCGTGCACTGTTTTTTTTTTTTTTTTTTTTTTTTCGAATTGGTACAGCTCCAAAGCTGACGATCCTCGCATAATTCCGCAACCCGTCCTATGTTCTCGTTTCAAACTGGATGCCCCATGACATGAATAAGCTTTCTGTTCGGCTCATAGGCTGATATACCTAGCTTTTTTCTCACACATCGTTGTTGCGCGAAGGTAACCCCTTACTTCCTTTCCTCCGTAACCAGATAATAGCCATGTAATAAGCCTTTACAAGGCCTCCAACAGATGAAGTCGGAGTCATAGCATAAGTCGTAGCGCAAACCTCCTACGCTGTTGGGGGAGATAGCAATACAACGGAAACTTTCGTTCTAGACCAGAACGAGAGGGCCACATCCATCATAAAGGAACTTAATAACGGATTATGTTGGCTTCCGAACTTCGTTACCGTCCTCGCGGTATTTGAAATACGTCTTTTCCAACAATTTCCGCGGGTCTGGTCATACTACGACATGGATGACGCCGTAGAAAAAAAAATGATGGTCGCGTAAACCGGCCATCCAAAAAGCGTCACTCCCACAAGTAACGTCTTCTTCGTTTCTCAAACAGTCCCTTTTCATCACTTCAACTTAATAGAGGCCTCAAGAGAACTCATCATCCTAATCCTCTCCTCCCCTTCACCGCCCCACTCCTCCTCCTCCTCCTCTTCTTCTCCTTCCCCCTCCATAACAACATCATCCACAGCACCCACACTCCCGCTCTTCAGCCGCACGACGCAATCCTGCTGCTTCTGGAAGAACATGGCGACCTCGACGACCTTCTGTATAGCCCTCCCCGTCCCCAGCACCACCACCTCGCCCGCGTCCTCGAGCCCAATCCCACTTCCGCTGTCTCTGGACGCGGACTGTCGCTGGATGGCGCGGATGCGCTCGTCCAACGACGCGTTCTTGTTGCTGGCGAGTCTGTTCGTGAACGCCTTTTTAGAGGCGGACGCTTCCCGCAGGTTCTTGTCGAGCTGTTTGCGCACGCGGGCGGTGATGGAGCGGAAGGGCGTCTTGGGGGTTACGTAGATGCGGCGGGAGGCGCGTGTGGAGGGCGCGCGTGTGGGGATCGGTCGTTTTCGGATTGTGGCCCCTAGGATAGCTGTTAGCGATGGGGAGAAAAGAGATTATATGACTACGTGTCATGTTCTGGTCTGACCCTTTGGTATAGGTGGAAGTTTCGTTGGCTTGGTGGCTTCTGTAGGCGCCTGCGAACCGGTCTCGGGTGGCTGCCCTGTAGCCATTCTTGTGGTGATAGTATAATAATCACATTTGTAAATACTATTATTTACTACGTCAAAGAAGGAGATGAAGCTTCCACGATATTATAATATTAGAAGTAGTTATACGGCATATGCATGATATTTATTCAATTATCCCCAAAACTGCAGACCATAAAAAATGACGTGGGGCTTCTGGGCTTGCAGCAAGAATAACGATAAGATAAGATCTTGTACATGGTAGACCCACACGGCTATGGTTTAGCTTACCCGCCGTCATCCAATCCAAAAACATCATGTTTATTTTAGCATCACCACCATCAGTCCCAAAGCTCCCCACTTACACACACATATACGCGCACTAATAACAAGGCTACAACTTTAAACACACTCGCTCGTTCAACTCCATCTCTCGCGATAATAACTTGTCGAATGGCCCGTTGAAATGCGGTTGCCTATGCCGTCCCCCGCCCACAATGTCCGTTGAGATCTGGCCTCCCATCTCGCCGGCCGAGCTTAAAATCGAGGAAGACGCCACTCAGGTAAGTTCATCCTCAGCCTAAACACCAACGCCGTATACTCACCACCAAAGCAGGCCCGCGAACTATCCTGGCTCCTCACCTCCCTGTGCGCCACCCTCGCCCAAATCAAGCGCGGCCTCGAGGACTGCTGCGCGCTCCTCGCCCCCGCCGACTCGGCCGGGAGCACGCTGGCCCTCACGACGCCGCGCCACGAGACCGTCAAGGGCCACACGACGCGCGTCGGCGCCCGCCTCGTCCGCGGCCTGGTGCACCTGCGCCTGCGCACGCTCCCGCCCCAGACCCTGACCCTCGACTCCTCCCGCCCCATCCGCGTCCCCGCCCTCGTCCGCCTCGACGCCCTCCTCTCCCGCTCCCTCGAGATGTGCCGGGAACTCGAAGAGCACGAGCACGAGCACGAGAACCAGAAGAAGGAGGAGACGAAACGGACCGCGCCCCCGCCGCTTTCGGCGCCGCATCTCGCGTCGCGGCTACGTCTGCTGGCGCTGCACATCGCCGAAGCAGCGGCCCTCGTCAAGGGCCCACCTCATCACGATCAACTGCCCGCGCGTCCATCGACTAGCGCTTCGACGGCTAGCAGCAGCAGCCACCAGCACCAGCACCAGCACCAGCCCGACCACCAGCACCAGCAGAAACTCCCCCTCGACACATCCTGGACGACGAGCTCCGTACCCCTAGCCCACTTCTGCCCCCCGCTCAGCCGCAACCTGTCCCTGTACGTGACCGTCCAGGACGCCTGCCTGGTGCTGTACCTGCGCGCCCTGGAGCCCGCCGACGCCCCCGTCAACTTCGGCACGAAGCTCGCGCTCGCCATCGGCACCACCCGGCGTCTGGAGCACGACGAGGCCGACAAGGTGTTTCTGTACCGGTGCGGCGACGAGTCGCGGATCGACAGCGGAGCGTCTCCCGACCACCACCACCTTCATCTCCATCTTCATAATACCAGTAGTAGTCGTAGTAGTAGTGGTAATAATAGTAATAATGATAATAGTACTGGCGATGGTAATAACGAAGGAGGGGATAAGAGGAAAGAAGTCGAGGTCTACGTCCGCGAAAAGGTGCGCGTCGAGAGCGCGGATCCCAGCTTGCTCTCGCTGTCCGCCAAACTGAGCGCCTTGAGTAATACGTTAGGGTTGGCCAGGCGCAATTTAGCGGCGGTGATGGGGCAGGGTTTGGAAGAGTGAAGCTTGCGCGAAGGGAGTCGCAGTGATACCAAATTGCTAACCTAATTGCTTCTTGCTACATGTAGTGTTGGTTGAATTAAATACGTCATGGGAATAGCGATTGGAGTTACGGGATGATAAGAGGTAGTGATAATTAAAGCCGGCATTAGCTGGGGATGTTTTACGAATCATCACAAAAAAAAAAAAAAAAAAAAAAAAAAAATCATGATAAACACTTGAAAACTCAGTTCCGGTTCGAGTTCGGTTATGACTTTCCCTTCAAAAAAAGAATCCCGAATGGCTTCGTAATTGGTATCAGTGACATCCATTGGAACGTAACCATGGTCTTCAGGGCGTGATATTTTTCAAGCTCTTCCAGGTCGTCATAAAGTATCCCGGGCCTCAGTAGTAAAAAGTACAGCTACTTTCGCAGGTGCTCTCGCGCCAATACGGCGGATGGACTACATTAAGAAACAATCGCCTCCAAACTCCAATTCTCCCGTATCAGATGCTTAGGTTGGTCAAAAGAATTCGGCTGATATCAACACAATCACTTGTCAACTCCCCTGGAAATCATGCCACGGGCGACCATGGTAGCGGGACGAGGATCCTCGACTTCATAGTTTGGATAAGAGGAACGGTCTTGTGAACCGTCTCGGCCCAGCCATCTTGCTTCCAGCTCTCCTCTCGTCGGACCTTACGCTCTTCGAGGTTGGCAAATTGCCAAAGATGGTGGACGGTATTAAGATCGCCAATCTGAACGAACCAAGCACCTACACCTTCCATCACTTGTCTTCGCGCCTTTAAGCCTCGTCGCCAGTGGGTTTCCCACTCTAGCAAGTTTCCGGGGTGAAGAGTGTACGAACGTAACTCGAATAGGCCACCTAGCTGACGGGGTGCAGTAGTTGGCCAGAACGAAAACTCTTGCATGATTGAAGTGTTCTTTGATTTGATCAGCGTTCTAAGCTTTCTGTCGAATTCGGGGAAACCGGGTTGGCGTGAGATAGAATTCAACGACTGATGATATCCTTGGTAACGCTGATACTCCCAGATGTGAACTTAAAATATTTTATGAGATTAGCATGTTGCAACAAGCTTTGAATTAAGGCTCGAGCCGTTGATAGCTTACCGAATGTGTCACAATCGCCCACCTCGGTTCGCCAGCTTCCGACGAGGTGAACCTTATTCTCCTGCAAAGAAGCCATGCGCGGATACCATTGGCCAACGAGCTCAACATATTCATCCACCTTATCTGGCAGCACCTCGTGGAATACGATCGAGTGCACGTACTTTCCACGAGCTAAGACCGCGGAGAAGCTCGCTTCGAGCTGAGCATCCAACTCACGCCCTTCCTTTGTTCCGTAAATAACCCTAGATATAAGATTGTCGGGTCGATCGGGTTCCTTAGTCGAAGCCTCCGCTCGCTGTCCTGCATGGGTGCTTAATGAGCCTAAGCCCTGTAAGGTTTTGGGGGCAGCAAATGAATGGTTAGGATAAGAAAAATCTCCGATGGACCTACTTGCTTCTCTCTCCTGTTGTGCTTTGACTAACTGCTCGCGGAATGCCTTTTGCTTCGAGTTGAACGATTCGACGTCCTCAGGTCTAATGTCGGTCAGAGACGGCGTGCGCTGATTAGCAGCGGTGGAGCCAAACGCTCGGAGTGAGCGCGGAGCTGCACCAGCTGCTACTCGCGCGATACGTCGGGAAAACATTGTGATAGAGTGCGTGAAAGGAACAAAGAGGGATGGATGATGGATGATGGATGATGGATTTTTAGGGATGGGGACTAAAAAGGAAGGGGAAGAGGAGCTTGGTAACAGCGTCGATTTTGACGCAAATCGTTAAGAAAAAAAAAAAAAAGTGAAAGTGCTGGGGAATACCGAAGATGGTATTGGATGGTATGATATCGTCTTGTGAGATGAGGGAATGGTTCATCTATTGTACGAGAATCATCCTCGTACGGGTATAGTGGCTTTTTTTTCGTTTCAGGGGAAGTAAGTTGCAATGAATCGGTCCCTTTAGGTAACAACAGGCAGTTATTGTATTGGTATTGGAGATTCCGCGTGGCAGTTTTGTTAAATACCTTAAGTAGAGAGATACGGTAGGTATTAAAAAGTCAAGTCAAAGCACAACTGGTCAGAAGAGATAGAAGCATGGTCGATGTGGTGGTGGAGGGTAGCAAGCGGCAGGTAGGGAACAACCTTGAGACGTTTATAAATTAATTGGTTCCTTGTAACTCCCCCGCATCTGATTTAGAAGGGGGGTTGAAGCTCTTAAAGTTGTACCTACCTACCTAGGTACTATGTAGGTAAGCTCGTCCCAGAGTAACTTCCCCAGCTTTTCGATGCCGGTTTCCTTAACAAATGTGGAGATGATCTTCGGAGCTATCGGGTACCTAGGTACAACCTCACCGTTCGAAGGTGATGTCACTCAATCTGTCGGTAAAATCATTGACCGTGACCGACAATGGTAGCCCGCATTGAGGTCCTGAGGTCATGATCCTTACCTAAGGATCATGACTAAGATAAGCACTAGGGCACAAATACTAGTAGATTTATGCCTCAGGCATGCACATTACATTACATAACAACCCAACTCGATAAGGCAACAAATCAATCGCCAAGTTCCGGCTTAGCTGCAGAAGAAAACCACTCGCTTTTCTAACAAACCTCGACCTCAACCTCAAGCATCTCCAATCTCGACGCCTTCTACTACTACTCAGATCCTTCGAATAACGTATTCAAGATGTCTAAGTTATCTTGGTTCGGTGCTTACCCCCTTAAGAAATTCCCGACGCCCGTCCGTACGTCAATTGATCCCCGCGCCGCCGATTAGAATTAAATAATTCGCAACAGTTATTAACTAACATCTCCATAGTCAAGCCCTATGCTCCCTTCTACGTTGCCGGTATGATGAACCGATATGATAACATGCAATAATTTGCAGCGCAGGAGTAAATACCTAACATACGAACAGGCTTAATCATCCTCTACGGTGTTAACGCGGCGCAAAATGCCATGATGAAGTGTACGTGTTTTATCATAACTTCCGGCAAGTGGGAGAGCAAGAAAGAAAGATAGCTAACTGTTTCTCAATAGCCGATGAGTGGAAGAACGACCCGCGCAACCCGTACGCGAAGTCTGGGGGACATTAGAATGGAGATGGTAGACTTGCAAAACGCAGCCAAATATCCCGAGCGAGCATTATCATAGATCAAATCACTCCACCAGATGATTCAAGCAGGACTGTACTATAGAGAATATGAGCTTGCGTTAAATTGAGGGCTGTGTCCACCCGGGGATGCGTTCTGCGAGTTGGATCTGTTACATCTTCAAACGTGCCTGAACAGTGGACATTTTAACAGCTCAAATAGATTCACTACGTTAAATCCCGTGTCAGTTCTGTATTCGGCGTTGTAAATGTACTGTTAAATCCTCCCGAGAACTATTTATCGACCTTGATTTATATCCGGCCTCTTGGGAGTTTACCACTTTTGCCTCTGTTTATTCAGACAGAGGAATTAAATCACGGGAAATAGGTCTCTGGGCTCTAATTGTCAACCACATCCTATCTTTTATTTCAGTAGGAAAGATAGGCAAGATTCAGTTTGTAAGAAGGCTAGGTATCTTGCAATGATATTTCAAACGTTTACGGTTCGGCCAGATTACATACACGATTTACACGGAGATTATTTACATAAAAATAAAATGAAATAAGCAACGCACAGGGGGAAACGACTGTCAGAATTGCTTTATAATTCATACAAATAGCAATTCCATAATTATTCTATAATTAAACGATAATGCATGAACATTCGATTCCGTACTCAAATGATAATAAATAAAGTGGCATCATGGTAAAGTCAAATACAACTAGCCCATAGGTACCTCTATTTGGCTAATTCTAGACCTGCCGAAGACCCTCTCTTATTAGACTCTTACTATCTACCTGTACTATAGTATGCTTACTACTAACTAAAAATTCCCATCTCGCATGGTCTCGCATGTTTAAGTGGTACTCATTCGTCGATTCACTCACCTCATCCCCATCAGATAACAACGACCCAACCTATACCTAAACTTAAGAGCGCTTATAATTCACATCAGGTATAGGTACCTCATAGTCACATAACAAAATCCTACAACACCATTTCCCATGAAACTTTTCATCCCGCCCAACCCGCGCACCACCATCCAGTTCACACTACTACTACAACTACTACAACCACACCTACAACCCCCATCTCACATTTCCACTCCCCTCCGGATAGCCCGCCGGTCTCTCACCACCATGTCCGCACCCGCCGCTGCATCCTCCCCAACCCCCAAGGGCAAAGCGGAGCTCAGGATCCTCATGCTGCACGGGTACACGCAGTCCGGCGCATCCTTCTCCTCCAAGACCAAAGCCCTCGCCAAGCTCCTCGCCAAGGCCCTCTCCCCGGCCCCCTACAACCTGCACCCGTCCTTCCTCTTCCCCACTGCCCCGCACCGCCTTCGCCCCTCCGATATCCCCGGCTACGTGCCCCCGGAGGGAGCCGAAGCGGGAGCCGAAGCAGCCGACGAAGAATCCGACAGCTGGGCTTGGTTCCGCAAGGACGACGCCACCGGCTCCTACCGCGGCTTCGAGGCCGGCATGCACGCCATCGCCAAAGCGATCGCCGACGCGGGCGGCGTCGACGGCGTGTGCGGGTTCAGCCAAGGCGGCGCGGTAGCCGCGCTCGTAGCCGCAGCGCTGGAACACCCATACCGGGATCCGCCATCCGCGTCCCCATCCCCATCCCCATCCTCAGAAGCAGAAGAAGCAGCCGACTGGTCCTGGGTATCCGCGCTCCGCGCAGCCAACGCCAACAAGCCGCTGCGCTTCTGCGTGGTGTACTCGGGGTTCTACGCGCCGCCGGCGTCGCTAGCGTGGCTGTACGCGCCGCCGATCGCGACGCCGACGCTGCACTTCCTCGGCAGCCTGGACACGGTGGTGGAGGAGAGCCGGAGCCGGGGGCTCGTGGAGCGGTGCAAGGACCCGGCCGTCGTCGTGCACCCGGGCGGACACTACGTGCCTGTCGCTAGGGACTGGGCCATGGCCCTGGTCGGCTGGTTGAGGCAGCGGTATGATGAACCGGAGGCGGCGGGTAAGCAGTTGCTGTGAGTAGGTGCCTAAGGGGGATCCCACGTTGGTGTTGAAATATATATATATATATGCATATGTGTGTGTGTGTGTGTCAATTAAGAATCAAAGAGGGAGAAAAGGGGAAGGGGGGTGTCGTACGCGAGGACTACCTAAGGCTTAGAATTAGAACTAGATCAGGAGACGTTACACGCATAACTACACGCATAGTAGATTCAAGGCAACATAGAAGGCAAAACCAGTTCTTTACGGGCATTATGTACCTCCTAATCTAAGTATTGTACATTCGCATGCTTTTGATGCGAACCTGTGCTGTGCTGTACTGTACTGTACCGCGCGGTGCGGCTTCTCTCGAAACCAAGTCACTCTTCGGATCCGAAAGAATTACTCCCCCGAAAAACAAAAACAGAAGTTTTCATAAAGCCGTCTATCATGCCTTTTTCTTACCCTTCTTCTCCTTACCCTCCTTTGCGCCGGGCTGGATCCTCGCCATCATCTCTTCTTTGGTAATGAGATGATCCACACGCTCCAACAGGCCGAGCAGGCTCTTCATATTATGGCTCCACTCATTAAGGATGTCATCGACGTCTCTAGGTTTGGCGAAGCTAACTATACGTGCGGGCCGATCAATACGGGCGAACACGGTCTTGGAGCACACGAGCTCGCTGATATACTTCTCTGTCTCATCCTCGGTCAAGTCCAGTAGCTGAGTTAGGCGCTTCATGCCGATACGAGTGTAGTATTTTGCGATAACTCTAACGTTGTGCTCGATAACACGTTTGCGAAGGTCCTGCCATCGCTGGTAGGCCTTCTCGTCGCCTGACTGGTTGGGACGTTCGTCAAAGATGTCGGTCGCGCATAAATGGGGGCCGTATTGCTTCGCAACTTCGGGCCATCGCATAAGTTCGTGCACTGTAAATAATTTGAGAAGCGACGCATCGACGGGAACCTGAGCGTTTCGGCTATCGCGGTAGATGCGGTGAAGAAGATCATGCTGCTCATTGTCATGAGGAGCAAGTATAACGAAATAGATGATACGTTGCAGGACCTGATTGGCATTAGTAATACTCGCTCTCTTGGATACACCGGGTCAACGTACGGGTTGTAGTTTTGAGGGGTCCTCCTCCACAGCTTCGGTATCCAGCACTTGTCTGTAATGTTTGCAGACATCGAGGTACTTGTCGTCGTGCTTTGCAAGGGTGATCTGCTGTTCGTAATAGGCGAGTTTTAGGTCTGTGGTGTCATCCTCCTCTTCCGGGGGGACCTCCTCTCCACGCTTCAGCTTCTCTTCGCGAGCCTTCTTCTCCTTCTCCAGCTGCTCCGCCGTCTTCTTCGGCTTACGAGACAGATATCTGGTGCTGATCTTGCGACTAAGAATGCCAGCCTGTGTCCAGTCGCCATTCTCAATACATAAAGCGACTTGGGCAAGTATAAACTCTGTTTTTTCCCGCCTCGCCATTGAACCGAAGGTCTCAACTTGCAATTCGCAGAGAATGTCCATAGCGGACTTCAGATCTCCCTGCTGCTTCTTGATGTCCGACAGAATCTTGGTCACGCGAGCTCGCTCAACCTCGACGAATATCTTGCCCTCTGTTACGGTGCGTAGGGTCTCGATTACTGATAGCTTAGTTTCCAGGTTCGGGGTGTCGTCGAGGAAACCCATAACGGTCTGAACCATCTTGGTGATGGCTTGTTTGAGCTGGCCATGCTTCTTGGAGAGGACCAAGACCTGGTCGTTGAGTAAACTCCAGTTTCCTGCATTTTTGCAGATTGTACATATCGCAATTAAGGTCCGGGATGTGGAGGCGAGATCGGAAGCCTGTAGAACAATAATTATTTAGTCATGTTGGGCGATAAGAGGGGATTAAGTGAATAACTCACCTGTCGGGTTTGCTTCTCGAAGATGGTGAGTTTCTCGATAGCTGCTTGGACATCATTCTATAATGAAGTATTAGTTAAATATATCTCTCACAAGGTTTGTAGTTGAGACATGTGCACCTGAGCAAGCTTCTCTGCTTCGCTGATTTGTACATCAGCTTCCTTACTAAAGTCCTTCTCGGGCTTCAGAGCTGCGTCCGCCATAATTCCTGGACTTTTTTTCTAACTTGTGATATAATGGGAGAAAAGCGTCAATAATTTGTAGGTCCAGGTCAATATGTGAAAGTGGGACTTTTGGCGGGTTATGTGTGAAGAGTAGTTCGTTGGTGGAATATTAGAGCGATGATGATGATTGATGATGGAGGGAAGCTTAAGCCTTCAGGCGGCTGCGAGGCGACGAAAGCTCGCGCTGCCTTGCACCTTGAATCAAATTGGTCCGAGCGTTGAGCTTGGTCAGCTTGATAAGAGGGGGGGTCACATGTAGATAAAGACTCGGACTTGATCTTGCCGCGATATTATTATATTTATTTATCCGTCATGTCTATATTAAACATATTCAAATCTCACTAATAAGACGATGAACTACCAGGCAGAATGGCGTCAAAAAAGATGCCCCATCCCAAACCCAAATACAATTATACCACTACAACTTCATTTAAATGTAAAAAAGTCAATTCTAGGTCAATTTAATATAAAAAATCATTATAAGATAGCTTTAGTATTATTCTGCGGGTATACAATATATTAAATTAATATGTTATGTTGCTAAAGCGTTATTAGCAATGAAAATAAGAGTATGTTTTGGAATATTATGTACTAGCTTGGGGGGCATCTTTTTTGACGCGATTCTGCCAGGGCATAATTTGATCAAGAAACCCTTTTCAGGCTTTCTCTCACATTTATTCAAACTATTTGCGACAGTATCACTACAGAATCTATCCACCTATCCACCTCATACGATAGCCACAGCGTTTGCGGTGCTTGATATACCACCTATAAGCCCGCATTAGTAAATAACCAACCTTCAGTTTTGACCAAGCCTTTAGGATAATACAGACCATTTACGTGGTTAGGCGCACTCGATAGGAAGAATGTCCACTGCTTCTTCTCGGCCAACTTCTCTGCAAGTCTGTCGAGGTCCCAAAGCTCACCGATTGGAATCCCCCAGAGCGCCAAGAGCTTCTCGTGAAGATAATAATCTATTACACATTGAGGTGTATCAGTAATCCTCACCCTTATCCATCTCTATACGGCGTCAATATCAACGTACCTTTCTCGGATGGCCACGCTTCAAATGCCGGATGGTCGCTAGCTACGGCCGAGATGTAGGAATCGTGCAGCAAGTCGAGGATCTCCTCGCTCTGTTCCACGCCTATATAGCGCTGTCCGTCATCAGGTCCGAATATATTCTTCCGCAGGTGTTGGGAAGCCCTCTTCTCATACGTGAGCGAGTTTGCATTCTTTATAAACCCAGATCTAACCACCAGGATGTCTCCGATCTGGATATCGCCTCCTTGGGCGACCGGTCTCAGATCGATCCCCTGAGACCGCGCCACGTTGACAAGATCGCTATGGGTAATTTTGAAGTTATCGTAGTATACCGGCTGTATGTTGTTAGCCTCGGCCCAGCGGCCATAGTCTAGCAGTATGCCTCTGCCTGCGATGCCACGTTTCGCCAACGCTTGCATTCCGCATTTAGTTGAGGCTTTTGCGCCCTGAATATCCTCGGCAGTAGTCTGGATGGGCAAGGTTTAGGTTAACGTGACACGTAAAGTGGTTGTGGTAAATATACTTACACCGTTATAAAATAGCCTTGTGGGAACGTGACAGAACTGGGCTGGATTAGTTATGGTGCTCATGAAACCCACCGGATACCTGGTTCGAACTTACATGACGGAATCCATCCCATTGAGAAGTACTTTGAGGGTTTATATCATAAACATCGTCGAATCCAACTTGTCCCAGAGGATGGATTGAATGTTTAAAAGCCTGTCGCCCATAACAGGGGGGTGCGACTTGGTCGAACGGGAGACTATATACGAATTAGTGAACAAGTCTATATACCCTAGGCTAACCATTGCCTGGGATCTTATATGGATGTGTTACTGACTTGAGCGGGATGACTTCCCCAGAAGAGATGGTCTCCAGTGCCTTCTTCACTCTTTCTGGCGTTTGCAGGTTTAGTCTGCCCAGCTTAAGATAGCGTTAGCAACCTTTTTTTTCATACGAGGTGGGAGTAGACTAACCTCATCATCGCTTCCCCATATCCACGCCGAGTCTTCGGGCTCGCCAGCTTTTGGCCGCAAGTCTTTTCTCAAGGGAAGCTCCATATCGGCTAATATCAAAGTAAGGCTAAACAATCATTCAACAATACCAAGTAGCAGCAATAGTAGCAGCAATAGTAGATTTACGAAGGATAAAATGGGTGATCGTGAACAATAATACAAAGTTCATCCTGAGGCAGATAGAGTTAACATGCCCTCAACCGGCGGGGAAATACAATAGCCTACTACACCCATCCGGGGTAACGCAAACCATCATCGCACTACGTTAGCGCTATGCACCACCTATCAAGCTTATCCGTCGCAAGATGTCCGATTTCCCCTCCCCGGGTCAATCGACAGTGACGTTTTTGATTGATAATACATAAACGCGCGGGCGGTGGAGATGTCAACTACATATATAGTACTATTATGGCGCCAAGAGATTCGGGGTAGCATCGTTCTGCATTCGGGCTATACTATGTATGACTCCCGTGCCCACCACCCCGGAGAGAGAGGCTTCTTATCTTCTCTACTAATATAACCTATTTCTGTTCTCTGCATAGCCATGGCCTATCGAAGTCATACTGCGAGTTATCGAGTGAATAGGCAATGTAGTCTCGAATAAAATCAGCTATGGTATACCTAATCCAAGATTTGAACCTAGGAAAGCCCAAAACTACGTAGGTTAGGTCTTTTGCTCAGCTCGATGTTGTTTCTATAGCTGGTATAGTCTTAGGATTGGGATGTCATGATCCAACTTAGTTAATTAGTCTTACGTGTAGAATCCCACCTCCCATAATTCGGGATTGACAGTTTTATTTTTGATGATAACGTTTTGGGGAAATATTCGACGGGCATAGTATAATTATGCGCTAATGCAAATAGTCTCATTATCGACGAGGGAAGTCTTATGTCAAAGTCTTGCGTACATTACAACACGTATATCACCCAATAGATAATATTGCCAGGGAAAAAAAAAGATAAAACTTGCGGGCAACTATGTATGGTGTCGGCCTTTGGCATCGGGTTTACGCCTTTGCTTCAATACGGACTGATAGAGGCTTCGTACCTAGGTAACTCATAATCCTCCAAGATGCAGTGAGAAAGTTGGTGTGATTTTTCATCATACCTATTATTAGCCTTGTCGTTGGAATATTACCAATGTGAATGAGCTATTAACTACCTAGGTAGTCATGCCAATTTCCTATACCTACCTCATATATTTCCATCGATTATTATCCTATATTTCCTTCTCTGTAGGTAAGTAATGTTCGGCTCTCGAAAGACACCGCCCCCTTCGTTATTAATCCTATTTATTGTCTTGGCTACTTCTTATGTTGTCACGGAGCAAACTTTCAACTCAAATTTGCAGTCCTCAAACGACCTACCTTCGCTGGCGGAGATCAACCATGACGTTATCCATACTAGTGAATGATTCGAGTGTACAACTATACTAGGCAATTACTTGTTGTTTACATCCAATCTAAAATGTCCACGTCTCCATGAGTAGATAGCCGCGTTGGGTGCTTGTTCTTGAGAGAGTCTTACAAGAGAGTCAGTCTATGAGTAATATTGTTTCCAGCAAGAGGCTGTTTCCGTTTCCTCTGGCGTGTTACGAGAAGTCTTATGCACTAGGTTATAGATGTCTCATTCATGACGAACGGTGCATTCAATACGCGCGCTTACGGAGTTTCGTAGCTTGGGTAACTTGGAGTTTCCGTGTATTCTATACCTATATCTCTAAACGCTCAGTCTAGATATAATCGGCTACTTCTTAAAGTGAAATACCGTATTTCTTGCAAACACTTTCTTACCAAGCTGTACTATAGTCCCGCAATAGACACTGAGGTAGGTAAGAAACCGTGGAACTCCTTAATCATCAATAGAGAAGACTTGGAACGCAAAAGTCAAGACACGTTACAATCATGAATTGAAACTTACTTCAATATAAATTAAATATTATTATTCTTTACTAAGATTAGAGGATAACAGTTGAAAACAACACCTAGGTAAAAATCTCTATTCACTTGAGTCGCTAAGAAGAGACAGAAAAGATTGTTCAACCACATCTGTCATCCACGCACCAGATACCCCAAGTGAATAAATTTTGCGGAACTGAATAGTAGATCAATCCATTACCTACTCGGTATCCATTCATTCTTAACCTAAATTAGGTACCTATCAAGGTATATTTCCGGTTGTATGGCCCACATTCAGTAGCTAAGGTAGACTTAGCCTATCTATCGTGGACGCTAACAAGATTAGGGGCACAGCACGCAAATTGACTATATAGTTTCCATTAGCACAACAAAAACTTCATCAACTCATCTCAGACAATCCGAATTGGTGTAGTGGCTAACATTTGACGCTCTCATCATACTAGCTTATGATCCGATCCGTCAAGCCCGGGGTTCGATTCCCCGATTCGGAGTCTTCCTTTTTTAACCTATCTCCTTTTAAGAATTAATTTTTATCTAAGGTAGAGTATTGCAGTGAACATGTTTGACGTATGGTTATATGTCTCTCGGGTCTATAGCGTCTCAAAATTTTGCTAGGTGTATAGGTACCTAAGGCAGTGTTTTTTCAATGGCAAGAGAGTTCTAGGTACTTGTTTCGTCTACATCTACATGAGACTCCCAAGATTATGTGAGGTGTGTATCCGCTCAAGACGAAATCCTATCCGCATGATCTCTATCTGTGGGTTTTCTTTTCCTTTCCCTTAATTTTGCTTTTAGTGTGATGATGAACACGACAAGCGCGGTAAAGCCTCCACGTCGAAACATATTCGATTCTCTTGTCCGCGAATCAGCCACTTCATCTGAGTGTTGAAGCAGTGACAGTTATAGCTAGATAGTTTTATGTAGGCACCTAAGGTATTTGTATTCCACGCAGAAGGAAAGTGATTATCATTATATATATATATATATATATATATCACGATGGAGAAGTACTTCTCAGTAGAAGAACAAAGATTTCGAAAGTTCATATTGTTATAGGATTAAGAATTTGTTATTTTGGATATTGTAGATAGAAATAATCCTTAGATCTTGGGGTGTGTTTTATTATATGCCCCAGATTTCGAGTCTGATATCTACCTAACCTAACCTAACCTAACATAAGGTAGGTACATAAGGGATCCCATATCGAGAGGAAGTCAAGAGGTATCCAGGTAGGTACCTACCTAAGTTAGAGGGATTCAGAGGGAGTCAGAAGGAGTCAGAAGTAGTAGGTATGAGGTAGAGTAACTGGAGGTTACCTACTTTCGGTCTTGCCTATCACCTCTCCGTAACTTCTTGAATATCAGCTCAAAACGTTGGAAATATTAAGTCAATATCCATTTTAGTCACTCGCTTAGCCTAATAAGTCGTGCCTGCATGGCGCTACACAGCTATAGCTACCTACCTAAGGTAGGTACACAGCTACGCGATAGCCCCTTTTGAGGTACCCATTCCAAGTACCAAACAAACTATGAGTTGCCAAACAGCTCGAGTATGGTAGAACAAAGTGCAAGAACGTGAATAAGCGTCGCTTCCTCGTGTGTAGGCAGTCGCGAGATAATGTAACTGTTTTCCTACATTCCCACTGGACCAATCATTATTTAATTTCTTTCCCCTCCCCCCCCCTCCCCCTTTCCTTCTTCTTCTTCTTCTTCTTCTTCTTCTTCTTCTCCTGAGCTTTGTACCTTTATCAATATCTTCATTCGGCATTCGATATACCATATATGATATCCAAGTATCCTCACCCCTGAAAAGAAAGATCCTTGAAATTGTTCACGTAACAACCCGACAGGATAAAGATCTTGAACACAACCCCAGACATATTTTAACTACATTCTTTTTACCGACAACCAAAATGTGTCAACTGGAGCGCTGGCTTTGTTGTGTATGTGAGGATGCCTACGTCGCGATTAACTTCTTTTGTAATGATGTGCCTCCTGGAGCACCTGCCTGCCCAGCTTCCACACGTTGCGAAAGACATATCGCATCCCGTTACTGCTACTTCTGCGCTAATGTGGATCATCGCGGTTCCCCCCTGCTTTCAAGGACTCCAGAGTTCCTGGAGAGTCTTGCGAGTCTAGAGGGGATGATCAGGGTTTCGGCAAGAACCGACCGGGACGATGTCGCCCTTTCCGTATTCAGCAGTTGGCTGATGGGTTTCCATGGCCCGACAACAATCCACCCTTTTGATTCACAGCACCCAGCCCTAACCAGCCAGTCAACTAGAGACCACTTTACACGTTATTTGTCTCCCCCCCAGATCGTACCTTCGTTTCACGTCACCTCATCTGAGCGGTTTCCAATTAACGCAACCAGCCACCAGCCGGCAAACCTAGTGGATATGACAAATCAGCCATATCTCCAGTTTCCTACACAGATCCCAAGCCCATTTCCTGTCAACGATCAATTCAGGGGCAGAGCTAACAGAAGAATTCGTCATCGGCAAAATAGAAAAGCTCGTCGGGATGTACAGAGCGACCAGGAAGTATCATCATCACCTTGGTCAATTTCATCCCGTTTATCATCGGAAGGAGTACTGCATTCCTCGTGGGGGCAGGGTAACGACGTGACCCCAAGTGATGCTATGCAAGATGCCGATGAGCAAAACGAAGGTCTTTTCCCGATACCTTCCACTCTAGACGGTCCCATTGTTGTTAGAATTCCTAAAGTTGAACCCGATGATGTGAATCATCCTGTTATAGTTTTCGGTTCAATGACTTTCTCGCTGCCATCTAACATTGGGTCCGATGAGAATGAGCAAGAGAAGAAGACTGTGAGTGATCAATATCCTGAACCAAAGAAACCAGCCACTGACGATTCTTTACCCCAGGCTATTACTACTACTCACCCACAACGTCCTTCTGTTGGTCAGATCGAGGGTCAGGAAGAGCAGAATGACAGGAATTCCACGTCAGAGGAATCAAAGGACTCACCTCCAAAGAAGAATAAGAAGAGCCGGAAGCAAAGATTGAAAGAAGCAAAAAAGAGAAGGCAGGAGGAAAAGCAACTGCCAAGATTAGAGCAAGGAGCAAAGCTGAAGCCCCTGTCAGAAGAATCTCAGCCAAAATCAAAGCCAAAGCCAGAGCCAGAGCCAAAGCCAGAACCAAAGCCAGAATCGAAGCCAGAATCAAAGTCTAAGCCAAACTCCAAACCAAAGCGAAAATCAAGACAACAGCTCCAGTTCCAGCCTATGCCAAAGTCTGAGCTGGCTCCTGTCCCGGCGCCAAAGTTGGAGCAAAAGTCAGAACAGATGCCGGTGCATCACCAAATCCGAGTGCCAACACTATCCTACCGAGACGCGCTCAGCAGCAGTACAGGAAGTAAAGCTTTGCCAAATACATCTTCCTAACGGTATTCCTTCTCCCTCAGCGCATAACAAAGGAGAAAAGGCCAGATTGGCACATCTGGTACACAAGTTGAAGGTCCAGTCTAGACTCTGGAGTTTTACCTCCGGTGGAAGTCGTCGATGTCTCTATACATCTTCTCGCTACCGCAAAATGATATACCATCGCATTCTCTGCAGCTCATCGGCCACTAAGGCATTTTTCGTGGGATGTTGTGGAGTCTCAGCTGATCCCACGCAGGGGTTTTCTGAGTCTCGATTCAGTTGCTGTTACCGTGCCCAGACTACCTACTGAAAAGGAGTCAAGGCAGATGGAAGATTTGCTCCGGGCGTAGTTGTCTCTACTACATGCTTAATGCTAGATACACTGCTGAAGAAGAGACGGGCAAGAGACTCAGGCAAAACGAGATAAGAGAGTTGCCCAAGTGGAGAGGGTGACCGTTAGAATGAGGCCATTTCGACGCACCGAGTGTGGTTAGTACTCGGTATCCGTATTGTTTTGTAGAACTACCTAGTTATCGCTCGGATACCTAGGTGTGGGAGAAGAAAAAAAGAAGGGGAAAAAAGAGAGACGTCTGCATGTTCTCTCGATTTGCCTGCTTATTTACAGATCTTACCATACTAGTAACTGTTATGCAGCTTCAGTTGAAGATATTATTAAGCTATCACAAGTCAAACCGTCATAGATGAGGAAGCTCTTCTACAATAGATGGCGTCTTAGCTAGTAGCCTAGTATGGGAAGAGATCATCGCAACCTGTCTTGTTTCTTCTATAGTGTATTAGGCGATTTCTCCCCGACTTAGCCGAGTAAGCTTGAAAATGAGCTTCAAAACGAGACTGACATATCGCGGCGTTAGGTACATAACTAACGACTTTGCCACAGGAACAACCATACGCTATTATGTGCAGAAGTACGTCTAGACGGAATAAGTTGCCGGTTACGCCACAGGAAAAAATATGTATGTCTCAAAATAGGTAGAGGAGGAGAAAAAAGAGGCGAATATAACACGTGTGCCGTAGGTGCCTAGGGACCTGCTAACGTCTCATCCCGAATTGCCTTGTTTGCACCCCCATCCCCCTATGTAGCATTAGGCAGCTGTCAGGATATTAGGTTACGTACCTCTTAATCAGGCTTAGATAGGGCTGGGTCTAATTGTAGGTAAGTAGTAAGTGGTGTATAGATAAGGTACACTAGGTGAGATAGATGTTATTGCGAAACAAGTAGCGCGTCGGCGTCCGGCAAGGTGGATGGGAGACAGGGAGATAGACTACCTAACCTAGCGGTTATGTCATTAATATTCCGGAGTGCCGAGCTATCACGACTTTTGTTTTTTGGATAATGAATGATGATGGATGCGGTATACGTACGTACGTCGTACAGGAAAGGTGGCTGAGAGTATGTTAAAAAAAAGAAAAGAAAAAAAAGAAAAAAAAGAGGAGAGCTCGTATTCAAATTGCCTCCTGGTGGGCGAATTCCGTATGATATTTCTAAATGCCTCCACCAAGATCCAGTATGTTCGCGTTCGGCCTCGTAAAGCTGTTGTTGAAGAGTGGCAAAAAGAAAGGGGGGGGGGGAGACGCCGAGATTGACAAAAAAAGCCAAAAAAAACCAAGGATGAAGTTGGGATTGAGCCGACTAGCGGGGTCATGTGACAATGCAAGTGTCCTTCAGCCACATCATGGCTTAATAAGACCTGACGATCCGGGCGGTGCATAGCCGCTTTAGCGTAAGCCCCCATCTTGAAGAAACAGGGATTCGTTGGTGGGCGCGAGAAGAGTGGCGAATGTTCCCGAACAAATCCTCTCGAGCTCTGGCCTATTCCGAGCGGAAACTAGCCTACTGTCAGGAACACCCTGACACTAAAGGCTACCGTCAGCTCGGGATCGCCTAATTACTCAACGTACATGTAAATCCGTAAAGGGGGTGCGATTGTCGTTGATGTTTAAATCTTGCTAGTGTATTGCCATGTGATTGACGAACGCAATGCAATATGTGACGTGCAACATGCGACATGCGACATACGGCATACGACGCCGCTCCTTAGAACAGCTATAGCTCGACATTAGTATAGCATTTCGCTGTAATCAGGCCGTAGAGAATACCATCCGTGTCTAAGAGCCGCTGTGGCGAAAGGAGATAATTTTTGTTGTTCCAAGGCCTGGTGAGAGAGGCTAATTCGGCCCTTTCCCATGATCGCAAACTTTTGGTTAGGCTAGTCATAGCTCCCCAGCTTGATATTAGCTCTAGCTCGGCTGCTCAGGGTTCGCAGCTTGGGAATCTTCTAAAACCCTTAGAGCGTAAGTCGATCCCAGATCCCACGCGCCATCGAGCGCCAATGGTCTATCAAGGAGTCCCATCTGAGCCCTAACGCCTTAAGATGTGGGACTCTCCACACCTTCTCACCGACCAGGGGTCTAAGAGCTGGTCCACCTGCTCGACGCGACCATACGTAGAATATCTACCTTATTAACCGAGCCCACTTAGTAGGAGGCAGGAGGAATGGCAAAGTATAATGACGAAAGATGTAGCTAATACTGGTCAAAAGGTAGAAGGCCGCGACGCATACGATGTCATATTGAGATAAAAGCAAATCTCGATGACTGGCGAGGAATCGCGTACTGATGAGATCAGGATCAACAAACAGCGTGTTATTTTGACGAGCTCGACGTTGGTGGTATTCATGGAAATGAAGAAATTGGAGCTTCTAGAGAGGGTTGGGTAACGAGAACCTAGAGTGGACAGGATTTCGATATTTGTTGTTACCTACCTAGCGAGCGGGTGAAACGCCCCTAGCTTGGCATTCATTCCGACCGCTTTAAAGCCGCTATTTGATTAGTAGTAGCCCCGGCGGTTCGTGTAAAACGCAGCGGGGATACAAGTCTCTACAGTTGCACTCAGCGGGACGGTTGGGCATTAAGCTCACTCCTTCGGTTTGGGTCGAGTTGACAGCTATACACTGGACACTGGAAAAGAACATCTAGGGTGGGGATAGCGTTAATTACACACATGCAGAGTGCACTGTAGAGTACACATGTATGTTTCTAATGCGGATCGTGGAGATCGTGTGGGAACGTCCCGAGAGGCCAAGATGCATAGATGCGAAAGTGGGGGATTTGATCATTCTCGAAACGTTGCGTTCCCCTTTCTTTCCCTACTGTGTATATCCTAGGCGAAGGGGGGGTTCTCAGATCAATACTGCGGCAAGCTAATGTGTATCACAGGCGCCACAGTGTCGGTACTGGAATATCGAATAGAATGTCTTGCGAGAGATGCAGGGTATTGACTTTGACCCCTTCGCCTATCCGGGAACGCTATCAAGCTTGTAGCTTAGTGCCCGTGGCCTAAAGAGAGCTTCTAATTAACGGTGACGGGCCAGTAAGGCCATACACGCATCCTTCTGCCGATCGTCGCTAAATCCTTTGTACTACCTATAGCAAATAGTGTAAGCATCACGAACTTACACTAAGGCCCCCTCCCCCCCGAGGCGGTGCTCCCGCTTGACGGGAATCAGCAGTTAGGAGCTTTAATGTTAACCTTAAAATTTCCTTGTAGGAATTATCAAGCTCATCCATGTAAAAACGGTATATCGGTCGAACTAATCTAGAATCCGCAAGCAATCACCTGACTGCGGTCGAAGCCCGAGGAGAAAATGTGTGCTGTTCGCTGGGACCACTAACAAGGTAAGCGTCGCAGCTCCGTATTGACCAATCACATGCGACACGGAGCATTTGCTCCGGGCTCACTACTGAGCAGTTAGCATGCCCCGGTTTAGCTGTCTGTTGGATTAGACAAGCACGAAAAATTAAGAAGGGTACCTAAGGCAGGCAGTTAACATGAACTGCTTGAATAAACAGAAATGACAATTCCCCTTCTTGTACAATTCTAGGGGTTGCCAGTTACGTATCCCCATGACCTGCAATTGCCACAGGGGTTTCATCAGTAGCTCATCAGTGGTCAAATGTACTTTTCTGGTTCGGTGGTGGCGATACCAGACGTCGTATTACAATAATACTCTTATAGGCGTTTGTGTCCTATTTCTGTACTCGAAAGCCACACCAGATACTAATTAGCCACGTTTATACGGATGGTATGCCAAATCAACAGTTGTCGTCGAGACAGTCGTCCTTCCAGGGACGCTCCATATTCCCGTGTTCTTTGCGATTCGGGGCAAAGACCCAGCCTTTAATTTTAATGTGCACTGAGCACACCGCGGAGTGCCCTGTCTGCGGGAAACAATATCTTGTATATGTCGAGTTTTGCAAAGACTATCATCCTCCATTGTTACGGTGCCCTAGGGGAATAGCCGAAGAGAACGAAGATATGCAAGAAGGAAGATGCCCCAGTCCAGTTTGTCCTTACAGTCGCACGGGCGGTTGCAATGTCAGTTGACACACTGGATGTGCTTTTTCGACAAGCCGACGGTTCCAGCTTGGAAAAGCACTCTGGATCAAATCTCGGCAATCAGAGCCTTTCTCCTCCGGTACCGACCTCAACAATTTGGTCAATTCCTTGATACTCTGGAACTTCGAAATCATATTTCTTGGCAATTGCTGGGGAAACAAAGCTGCGAGTAAGTCAGCCACACGACCCTTTCTTTTTCCATGGCACAAGAGAATACTTGCCGGCCGCCTATAAAATGTCGTCCCTTGAAGTATTTAACCAATGGCTTGGGAGCTGTTAGACTGATCAAGAAATCAGGGTTGAATTTGCTCCCCAAGCCAGATTCCGGTGGCCCAGTTTCGACATCCCAGGATGACGGTACGTCGACAGAGGTCACGGGAAGCTTGGTTTCCTCTAAAGCTCGAATCACCGCTGGAAAGGGTTCACGAATTTCGCCCGAGAAGCTGAAACCTTGCTCATGGATGAGTCCAACATATCCGAATCACGACCATTATACTTACCGAAAACTGCATCTACAATGTGATCCGTCGACTTAATAGCCGCTGGAAAATCCTCCACGAACGGTACCTCAAGATCTTCCAACTGTTTGGCAAGTCGCTGGGATGATGTGAAGATTAGCGTTTCAACCATTGGGTTAACTCTTCTTAGCAGAGCGATAGATAAGGATACCAACGCAGTGGCTCATGGCCAAAGGTTGTATGGGCAATAATGAAATAGAGAGGAGAGAAAGGAGGATAAGGGAGGGCGATTGTGGTATAGAAAAAGACGAGTCAGGGGAAATAGAAGGTAGTAAATAATCAACTGCGGGGTGGTACTGTGGTACTAGAAAGCGGTTTCAAGATAGTATACGATATCTAGCATACCTGGTAGAGTTCATTTTTGCTTCTTTTTGGATAGTAGATAGCTGGCTGATACCCGTAATGACGAAGATGACGAGCTGCAACAAGACCATCACCACCTTTGACGCATTAGAACATTGCATTACGGAAGGTGGCTTTACAGGATTACGTGGGACCTAGGTTAGGTACTTACCATTGTTACCAGGACCACAAGCTACGAGCACCCTGTTGCCTTTACTTAGAGGATGCACTCGATACACTGAGGAAAGGCTATTAGCTAGCCAACGGCAAGTAGCAGGCTTTGCTTAAACCGCGTACCGACTTGCGAAACTGATAAGCCGGCCAGCTCCATAAGCTGATCAATTGAAAAAGCTCCGGTGCTCATAAGCTCTTTATCCAGAGCAGCAGCAGCTTTCGCCGATAAGGTCTATGATCGTGTAAGTCAATCCGTAGAAATAACGGGATAATTACGTACATGTAATAGGCTAAGCTTACCTTGAATGCCATGGTTACCTATTAGATATTAATGTTTGGATGAATGGGAAAGGTGATGAGAGATTGACTTAAAGAGATAAACTTGAGAAAAATAATTTGAGGAGAAGGAGGAGGAAATTCGGAAAGCTATTCAAAGAAGTACGACTTTCCAAGATTAGAATTTAGGAATTTAGTTGATCGACTGACCTGGCTGACATCACTGGGGGACGGGGGAACGGGTAGCTGCCATCTTAATTGGCTTTCAACTGGTGTAAGTGCCCAGCCATACGATTGACTGACTTAGGTAATCATGTACCTTACTCCGATTGGTCACGGCGGAGAAAACAGGCTCCATATCCGTCAAAATCATCAAGTGCCCGAAATCCACCTTCAATTCCAACGGGCGCGAACAACCATAAATTCAATAAAGTAGGTAGTTCGGGGCATATTAATTGTTATCGACCTGAGGGTATTACCAATCGACCTTGCGACAAGGATGGTGGTAAAGATTCGACTTGCGCGTTTCGGGCGCAGGAACGCTCCTTTCTACAACATAGTCGTCGCACATGCTAGGTTGGTTTCATTTTTATATTTTACTATGAATTTGTTCTCGGTCGAATATAGAGCTAATCAACTCCATCATCGAAATAGAACGGCACGAAATAGCAGGCCGCTCGAGGTCATTGGCACATATGACCCAATTCCCAAGCCCGACCCATATGACGATTCGGGAAAATTGCACAAAGACATCAAACTGGACACATTAAGAGCTAAATACTGGATCGGTGTTGGTGCGCAACCGACAGAGACCGTTTGGAGGTTATTATCAATGGTACGAGACAATTTTTATTTTCCTTCGATTCGTACTTCCCCTTCACTAGGATGCAGGCGCATAAATTGTATGCTAACCACTCTTTAGCTGGGTATAATTGAACCAAAGTACCGAAATACCGAGCCTCGGACTCCACCTCCCATGCCGAAAGAGCTTCAAGACGGTTCAAAGCCTCAAGATGCAACGAACTAGACCGTATTATAGAGCAGTTTGCGCTCTTGAAACTTCATATCACATTAAAGCGTCGATAAGTGCAGGAAGCATCTAGCGCCGAATGATACGACCTCGCGTTGTTTAATTAACAAACAAGGTCAGGCTCTTAGATTCAGGATATGTCTGCCGAAACGGCTGCCCGACCTAGCATGTATATATTAGGAAGCAGGAGGGCTCACGCTTCGATAAGTCTTCGAAGACTGCATGACTATCACCATCTCGGGCATTATGCCTACCAAATATTAGTATAAAATAACAAAAACTATGAACTAAGTACATCTCTTCCCGGACTGAATTTTTATAAGGTTAGTCATGACAAGACGTTAGGTATAAGACGTTGTATGTGCGAATAATCCACTTCCTCGGCTTCCAGTTCGTTATAACATTCAATTGCGAAGATAGGAGGGCAAGTGGCTTGGTACTCAGGTTGTCTTGCTCGACGTGGAAAAATATGGATTTCATTACAGGTATATTGTAGTACGTTTACATTTGTCTGCATACCTACCTGATTCAAAACGCGGTCATCAACCCAGAGTGTGCTAATAGGAAGAACCTATCTGCCATCCCTCGATTTCAGTCTTGATCGACAGGAACCAGGTTAGATGTTTGCACGTTGTGAGACATAGATCGATCCTATTTACGTGAGGACCGGTACTCAACCACTAAAAACTCCAAGAACCTCAATAGATACAACAATTTTACAAGATAATTCCCGCTTAAAAAAAAAACATTCGGCTCTACGGAATAGATGGTACCTAGGTACTTACCTACCTAACAGTACTCACCGACCAGCTCCCACACCATTGACGGTCGGCGCCGGGTTCTCATCCGGAACCAAGACCCAGTCCTTCACGCTGCCCTTCCAATCGCTCGTCCGTATATCCTTGATATGCACCAGTATAACGCGGACCTCCTCGCCCGCGACGAAGCACTCCCTCCCGCCGTCTTCCCTCGCCTCCCGCGTTAAACCCCCGTTGAACGCAGCAGCAAAACCACCACCGCCGCCGCCACTCCCCCCTTCGGAGTCGAACGTGTTGTTCTCGAGGTGCTGCCCACGGTAGAACTCCTCCTCCGCCGAGCCCGGCGCCACCAGCTCCGCCGTCCCGTTGATCGTCGCGCTGATGCTCGATATCGCGCTCGTGTTCAGGTTCAGCAGCAGCGACGCCAGGCTCGATCGGCTCTCCGGGCCCGGCGAGCCGCCGGACATTCGCCGGCCTTGGGTCGGCGGTCTATGCGATACCCCTGCGGGTTGTTAAGTTGTCAGTTACTAGTTGCTTTGTTTATTCCTATAATGATAATAGATAATGATGCTGATGCTGACGCTGATGCGAATTCCTCGACGATGATTATAGGGTAAGCGTGGTGTAGCGGAGCAGGAACCGGCTTACAGTCGTGAACTAATAGGGAGACGTTGGGGTTGACCACTAGGTTATTGGTCTTCTTGGACGACGGGTTCGTTGTCATGACGATGACCGGCGCGGAGGAGTATTGCGACGAGGGGATGTACGTGTAGTTCATTAGCGACACGTGCGGTTGGTTGTCGGTACATGTCGCCAGGTGAAGCTTTACCGGGGGTTCGAGAGTTAGCGGCCGGGGGAGGGTCCAAAAACATCATTGGGAAAGGGGATTGGCAAGGGGGACCTACAAAGCGGGCATTTTCGAGGCATTGGACAACTTCCGGGGGAAGCGACGTAACCAATTGTTTATGGGTGTCGCCAGCGGATGCCTCGTGGTTAAGAGATATCTGATCCATCGCGTCGGTAAATGTGGGATATGGAGATCTTGGTCGCGTGAAAGTGGTTTGACGATGGAGGGGTTCAAAATTATGATCGTATCAGCAACCGACGCTTATCGATCCTATCAGATCCCTATCAGATCCCTATCAGATCTCTCATGATGACGTTGGAGTCGGGGCTGAACCCCTGGAAATTACTAACCCACTGAGGCTGGAGCTGTAAAAAAAAAGCTTGGGCCAATGTACATAAGAGGTACCTAGGTACTTAGTAGACTAACCGACCCCAGGGTTTGCCTTTTAGAACCCGCGGCTTTTCGCGGGGGTGGGCCCGCTTACTTACGGCTTTCATTTCATCTTACCTCGAACAACAGCAAAGATGGAATCGACGAAGACCTTGGGGGTTGTTGACCTCTTTCCTTCTTATCCTTCATCTTAACATATGTCCATATAGTTCTTCCATATCTCAATAAACCTTTCACTTTTTCATAATTGCCTCATGAATTATAAGCCAAAAGACACTACTAGTTACCTAGGTAGTTACCCCTTGTTACTTTCTAGTTATTCTAAACTCATATTGAAGGATGCGGTCAATTAAGCCAAGACATCTCCGCCGAGGTCCTTTCCCTCGTTACCTCTCTTCAGCTAGTTCTTCATTACAACCTCATATAACTCCCATAACATCGCTATTAATCGCGAATCGCGGTGAGATTGCGTTGAGAATACATAAAACAGCCGAACGCCTCGGTATAAAGACTACTACATTATATACTGATCTTGACGCCTCCGCACAACATGCCTCGTGCTCGCCACATTCCATCAGCCTCGGTGCCGCTAATGGGTATCTTGATGGAGAGAGGATAGTGAGATTGGCGAAGCAGCACGGTATCCAGGCTCTGCATCCCGGTTATGGCTTCTTATCCGAGAACTCCGCTTTTGCCCAGAGGTGTGAGCAAGAGGGGATCGTGTTTGTTGGTCCACCTGCTCAGGCTATGGCCGACATGGGAGACAAAGCCCGAAGTAAGGAGATTATGACTAAAGCTGGCATACCATGCGTTCCTGGGTATCATGGCAGTGAGCAGGGCGAAACAGAACTGCTGCAGTATGCGAAGGAGATCGAGTTTCCCGTCTTGCTAAAGAGCGTAAAGGGAGGCGGAGGTAAAGGCATGAGGATTGTAATGGAAGAAAGCGAGTTTATCCAACAGCTGAAAAGTGCAAGAGCAGAGGCCAGGGCTTCGTTCGGAGAGGGCGGTGAGGTTATGCTGGTTGAGAAGTACATCGTACGGCCAAGGCACGTCGAAGTCCAAGTTTTCGCGGACAAGCACGGCAACTGTGTCGCTCTCGGGGAACGAGACTGCAGCGTACAGCGCCGCCACCAAAAGATATTAGAAGAGTCGCCGGCGCCCGATTTAGACGATGTCACAAGACTAGATCTGTGGGAAAAGGCCAAGACGGCAGCTTTAGCAGTAGGCTACGTCGGCGCGGGAACAGTAGAATTCATCTTCGACAAAGATACGGGCGACTTTTATTTTATGGAAATGAACACGCGACTCCAAGTTGAACATCCCGTTAGCGAGATGATCACGGGGACGGATCTAGTGGAATGGCAATTCCGTATTGCTGCGGGGGAGAGGCTCCCGTTGACCCAGAAAGAAATTATGGATAGAATTCACGAAAGAGGCGCAGCCATCGAAGCAAGGATATACGCCGAGAGCCCCGAAAAGGGGTTCTTACCTGATTCCGGACAGCTTGTCCATTTAAAAACTCCCAAAGTTAATGAAGACGTCCGAATCGATGCTGGATTTATTGAGGGCGATACCGTTACGGAAGCCTACGATGGGATGATCGCAAAACTCATTGTCAGGGGTAGGGACCGCGAAACTGCTATCAGGAAGATGGAGCTTGCTCTACGCGACTATGAAGTCGTCGGTTTGAGCACCAACATCGAGTTCTTGAAGCGTTTGTGCAGGTCTCCGGCGTTCATAGAAGGAGATGTTGAGACAGGCTTTATCGAAAAATGGAAAGAGGAGCTTCTCGATCCTGTGGTTATCAAACCCGAAGTATACGTGCAAGCAGCGCTTAGTGCATTCGCCTCTCGGCCAGCGGAAACTGTTCAACCTCATGGAGAAGCCCTCGGCTTTGGCTCGAACAGCAGCGAACGGATATTCTCCTTCAAGTCCCTTGACGTATTAGATCAGAAGGAAGGGGAAATAGTGACTGTTAGCATAACCCAAAAAGGTAATAGTTTATTCGACGCTCGGGTCTCGCGAAAGAACGAGGATTCTCAAGTCTTCGAAGATCTCGTGTCTTCGCCCGTGTCGAGCTCGGAGAAGACTAGGCTGATTACCTACTTCCCCCATACGCGGTTAGAGACGACAGTTGTCCAAGATCCCAATAATGATAACAAGATTACGATATTCCAGCTCGGGACGAAGACGGAATTAGCACTAGTGTCTCCTACATGGTACAAGAAAGCCTTGGGACTGAAAGAGGTCATAGGCTCAGTTGCGGCCCCGATGCCTTGCAAAATCCTCAAGGTTGAAGTTAAAGAAGGTCACAGGGTTTCCAAGGGGGCTCCTCTCGTTGTGTAAGTTACCTTTCCCATTTCCGATAAGACGATTTAGCGGTGTGCTCACTCACCATCACGCCTAGCATCGAATCCATGAAGATGGAGACAGTCATTCGATCACCGCAGGATGGCGTCATCAAGAGACTCGCTCACAAAGAAGGGGTAAGTGTTTGCGCGATCTGACCGCGAGGTTCTTAAGTCTTACGATTTGCTAACTTGATGTAAAGGATAAGTGTAAAGCCGGCACGGTATTAGTCGTCTTCGAGGAAGATGGCGCAGAGTAATATTTAAGTGAGGATGGGGATATAGCAACAAATCGTCGATAGAGGTCCCACATACTAGTATGTATGTTTTGTGTTTTTCTCTGGTTTAGAAGAAGCATTATATAGTCCATAGATATGACATACATATCCCCTAGCGGAAATAAGTTTACTGGAAATTTATATGGGCATAACGTCAGGTTGAAATGTGAAGATGGACCATATTGGTACCTAAGATACCTCTAGTCTTCGTGGAAGATGTACTAATAAGTCCTCAATGAGGTACCAACCTACCTACCCACCCAGTACCAAAGTATTGAGAGAGTATAAAACGCCTCCGCTAAGAGCTCTAAGGGTATTCACTAAAAGGGGGTGAGAATAGAAACGGAACTTAAAACACGTGAGAGACAAAGTTCATTTATGTCTCAGAAGTCGGCTGTCAAAGATTGATAATCTTGAAAACAGCTGGCTTAGATAAGAGATATATATTTGTCTCAGGAAAATAGGGGTCTAATAGATTTAAACCAGCTTAGGTAGTCCCTTGCTGCGCAACCGCATAACACCGAAATCCGTCTTAGGCGCTTTCAAGAAAGAAGTGAGAGACACTTTAATGATGCCTCGTGTTGTTATAGGAACTATAAATATTTACCCACGTCCCCCCGGTGGTTCATAGGCGTAAGGAGACTCAGGGGGATTGAGTATACCTAAGACGTAGTTCCGTTACCATGATTCGATCAAACTTATCAGCCAATTGGTTCGCCAGTCATATTAAATAACATTATTAATATATTCTAGTCCGTCTTCCGAATCGACCATCTATACTTTAGGTACATTGGGTCCCCCTATCCGAAGCACCTATAAGAACCCGTCGTGAATAAAAGAAAAGGGGGGAGGGGAAAGGGGCTGGAGTCAGACGAACACCTACCTACAGCACGTCTCTTACATACATGAGAACCCCCTCCGCCGAGTAATGCAAATCTTCAGCTGTACAATAAATCCCACGCACACATCTAGGTGACTTCCAAATTCCCCTCGAGACAAGACATTTCCCATGCCCGAACCTTCAAATCCCCTATCCTCCCCGACCCCGACCCCAATCTTGATTTTATCCGTTCCCAAGCCACAAGCCCATTACCCATTACCCATACTACCTTACCACCTCTTCTCTACGTCATACCCAAGGAAAAACAACACGCACGCATCAAATCAGCTCTCCCCTCTCTCAGCCACCAACAGCCAAATCTCGGCCTGCCGTTCTAGGCAAAAACAGGCCCATCACCAAGCGCAAGCGCCAGCGCCAACGCCAACCAAACGCCAGAGCGGATCCCGTTATTTGTCTGTTTCTGTTTCTGTTTTATCTCTCTCGTTGGGGAACCCAACCCGCGCACGTCCCCCCCAAAAGCCATCGACGACGCCACGGCGGCGCCATCAGAAGTCGCCGATTGTCCGGGGAACGCCTCCCATTATTATTTTTCCCCCTGTCCTTCTCTTTCCTCCCGTTTCCTTTCGTTTCATTTCCATTACTTCCCCTTCCCCTACCTCTTCCCCTAATTTCTCTGGCTTTCCTATACCTACCTACCTTAGGTACCTAGGTAAGTATGAGGACTGGGTAAGAAGGTAGGTAGGCAAAGCAAAGCAAAGCTAGGCAAGGCAAGACAAGACAAGTCCAGTAAGTAACTCCTGGCGAGAGGGCGAGACAAGACGAGACAGCACGCAGAAAAAATCTAGTGAGACCGTCTATCCCGCCGGCCCCAGTAGCATGATGTCTCAGCCCAGCGGGGTGCCGGGTAAGTAGGTACCCAGTGCCGCAAGCCGAGTCGATTTAGATTTCGAAGTGTGTATCGAGGAACGGGATTAGGATAGGGCGTAGATATCTAGATACCATGTAGATAGAACGATTCCCGCCGGCGGGATGCGCGTGCGCATACCTAACTTAACTTAACTTAACTAACCTAATTCTTTTCGTTCTCTCGCCGCTAAAAAAGAGAAAAATACTCGCTCGCTCGGGTAGTCGGCGCAACTGGCTTGCCGCACTGGACACTGGACACAAAGCGTACCTAGCACCCTCTCCGGAAACGTATATGCCCAATAGTGGTTTGTAATAACAGGTAATCAGTTGATACCGATACTAATAACGACAATACCAATAACAATTATTATTATTATTATTATTATTATTACTAGGTAGGTATTATGTCGATCCCCTCAGATGTGATATCTAATATCTACCTACCTAAGGTAATATCCCCCCTCCCAAGCCCAGGAACGAAGTGCCAAAGAGGAAGGGGGGGAAGGGGGGGCTTACCCAAGAGAAAGGACCGGGAACCTGGGCTATTGGCCGGTTGACATTCATTTCATAGGTAAGTACGACTTTTCCTCAGATAGCCTAACCTAGTAGCCCGCGGCCGCGGGTGCGGCTGACAGCATTTCGAGACTAAGTTAGGTAGGTAGGTACCTGGGCTACCTTATCTTGTGTAGGTAGGCAATATGGCATGCTTCCAAGTTGCTTTGATTGCTTGCTTGCTTGCTTGCTTGTTAACCTAGGTAGGTAGGTAGGTACCTAGCCTAGAGGTACGGTACGCACGTCGTGTCCCCGTGTAACGAGGTAATATACGACGAGCCCGCGAATAGGAAATAGCACCGGGGGTCCTAGCAACTGCAGGATTCCTTTCACTACGCCACTTACCGTAGGGCCTTACGTTCCTCCCCGACCCCTTAGCCTCTAGGAGGAAGGCAAAAAAAAAAAAAAAAAAAAAAAAAAGAAATGCTATACTACCTAGGTAGCAGCGGGTGATATGATATATATATATTCAAGGAGGTAGGTAGCAATGGGCAATTATAGAAAAAGAAACAAAAACAGATAGGGGCCGTAGCTTTGTGCGAGTAGGGAAGCGCGTAGCATCTAGACGGCTAGGCTATCTACCTATGGAAACATGTAGGTTAAGGTAGGTAGTTTACAGCGGGGCTCACGGCGTCACCGTCGTATTCCAAAGCACGCACCCCGCGGCGGGATCGGGGTCGACGAGGGCAACATGGGCAGCCGTAGGTAACACCCGCGGCAAGTAATATATGACCCCGTCAAGCACCCTCTCTCTTATCTACCCGTCTCGCTCTGGTTGGGCGGGAGAAAGACTTTGCACAGGTCTAGGTACCTATGATTCTGGGCAGAGCGAGATGGGGAATGGGAAAATCACAATATCCTTCATCAAAAAGGATGTGATTGTGACTGGGCCGGCGCGCAGCCTGGTGGCTAGACGCACGCGATGCGTGTCTTGGAAACTAGCCTATCCTCTTCCTTCCCTACCGTCCTAATATCCTCTAGATCGGGGGTCCCATGGCTACGACATGATTGAACCCCTTTCCATTTAAACAAGCTGGATGCATATTTTATTATACGTATTATTCAAGCTGATAAGAGAGAAAGTAGGTAGGATGCCTATGCGATGCGCGGAAGTCGCAGATTGGCATGGGTGGAAGGGGAAAATGGGGGCTTGAAGGTAATGTTCGGGGTCTCGTCTAGAACCGTGATCCCCATCCCCATCCCGGTCGGCGACCCAGAAGGATCAGCGAGCGCGGCTGTCGAAACGGCTGCGGGGGGAGCAGAACGGCCCGGAAGCGAGTGTAACGTCCCCTTGTGCTAATCAAAGTCCAGGGTATACGTAACCTTGCTTTCGGGAATTACCAGACTGGAATCTGAACGGCGTTTCTAACCGTGACTAGGGGCTACCTGTCGCTATCATATCACGGAGATGGAGGAAGACTTACTTCACTTGCTTCCACGGAAAAAGTGAAATAGGGTGAAAAAGGATGGGGAAACAAGAATTGGCAATATAAAAAAAAAGACTAGCTAATAGAAAAGAAATAACGTCCAAAGTACGTCGCTTTCTGCAGGAATACTGCAGGGTAGCCCAGACTGACGAATGAGGTATGCCGTGTGGACACCGGCATAATGCGGATTATAGATGGGAAGGGAACTATCGGGAGATCCCATTTCCTCACCCATCTTGAACTACGTGACAGGTCGCAACGAGGCTTTTCGAAAGGCTGTGTTATGTCGTCTAGACGTAATGGAACTAAGGACATATTTGCTTTGAACGTTGCTTCTCCCTCTCGTGTCCGGTTGCGGGAGGTAAGACAAGCAGCGGGTGGACGTTCGATGTTCCTTCATTTGCAGCCAAAACCTCAGCAGCGGCCGGCGGTTTGCGTCATGGGCGTCCGCGCTACCAAGTTGGTATTTCGCCGGCTTGGCGTAACACATATCGCGATTTTTCTGCACGCTCCCGTTGGTTGGCTTGGCCTTGCTTACAGCATAACTGTGCTTCTCCTGAAGGCCCGTTAGCAATTGTTAGAACAAGCTCGGATTCTGATACACGGATGAATCAAGCTCAATAGGTCTATTGGGGCCTAGGTCTTGAGGGACATCGTTCTAGCTGAGATGCCCTTCGTCTCAGATGCCCCTTTTTACGCATGAACCTAAACTACCTAGGTACCTGTAGCGTATACGGAAAGATGATGTATTATACTAGTTTAGTTGTAAGTAACTCTGGTTCCCAAGTTACATTTAGCCAGAGACTAACTTAATTCTTGTGGAAACGCCTTACATACTCCCTATACATCTTACCTGCTATGTAATTGGATAATACAAAGCTATCTGATGCTATGCGGGGAGGTGTACGTGACAGGGCGTACGGCAGGGCAAATTGACAGAACACCGTTGGTTGTATGATTCTAGCTTCACACACGGGAGCGCTAAAGCCGCGTATCTATGCACTTATGCTTCTCCAGAAGTATGAGCTAAAATCCCATGTGTTTCAACGGCCTAGAAATGTAAGCCTCGAATTGTTATCTCCTATCCAATGAGCAGGCCGGATACCCGCTATGCTGTCCCAACTCCACGGCATCGACTAGATATCGATCTCTTCGATTCCATGCTTTAGCTCGATCTCGAGCTTCATGTAATGCATACCGAGAGTGTACCCAGTTGACAACTGTAGTCTAATAAATGTGTGAGGGAGATTAGATAGTAAAAGCCATAACGACTGAAGTAAGATATATAATTACAGCTTCCGAATTAGCTACTTATTTTCTGGACCCTGAGATTCGTTGGAAGTTATGACACGTGTTAAAGCGATACTCGCTGCTGTTCCGAGGATTCCGAGGGTGCCATATGGTTGCCGAGAGCGGCTTCAGTCCTCCGTGCCTTTGACTAGGAGCTGAAGTGTAGCAGCCGTGTAGTCTAGATGGAATGACAACCAACGAATCACAGGGGCAGCGGCCGTAATCCCATCTAGGAGTTACATATCGCGGTGTCTTAAGGGTGTTACTATAAGCCGAGGGTAGGCGATCTCCACGCAAGTTAAAAAAATGGTATTCCAGTATTGTAATCGTTGATCCACTCCACTGTAGCAAATGAGGCATTCCTTGGTCCACTGTCTCCGAGCTTAGTATCATAAAGATTTAAAGCTTGTTGATTTGGAGAAAGTAGGTACCTAACCAAAGACTGGTTTGCGGAGACATGAACAAGCTGGCTGGCTGTAAGACGTGCATGCAGCTAAGGTGTTCTGGAAGGAATCTTGGATGTTCGATAGATGACGCCAATAGGGAGACTAGTTGCCGACGTCTTCCATTAGTTTTGCGGAACATATCAATACATGTTTAGGGCGACTCGGTGCCACTGAATATTTTCAGAGCTCGAGGAGGCGTGTAAAGCTCTCGCTTAACGGCAAAACTATAGTTTTTCGAGGACTTCCCAACCCACCGGCCTTGTTAACTCTTGACGTACATATCGGTGCTGGTTTATCGCCATAGGTCTTAGATTGATCCAGTACCGTGTTGCGGTGGCGGTGGGAAGGCGGGGTTATAGCTGGTATGCTAGGTATGTACAATACATACGATGATGTACGTAGTAATAGGTAGCACTTGGCATGGGACCGTTGGAGTTCACCCACGATCCTTCAACGGGTGGATATCAGATAGGTACCTAGGTATGTTTAAGCCCGGGCTTTAGCTTGACTTAAAATAAGATAGATTGCGTCAAAGTTCCCAAGTAAATATATCCGCTCTTATTACCAATCCCAACCTACCGTTTCCGGGTATTGGATGATCGTCGCTGTATTGTTTGAGGAAACCTAGCATCTAGACATGATAAAACATGATTTCATCTCACACCGTCTTTTCAGCCCTAGGAGGTTCCGTGGGTATTAATCGAATCCTCTTAAGGACGAGGCAAGGCAAGAAAGAAAAGACCCATGGATCCTACGTGGCCCTCCCCCCTCGCAGGTCCGTACCTATGTAGTCGGGAATAATGGATTTCTCAATGGAGGGCCACTTACCTTCTGGGTGCCTGTTGTTCGGCGCATCCATCTCGCGCCATCATGAGGCTCACCTGAGCACCAGTTTTAATAACGTCCTTCAAAAAAGCTTGTCACGCAAAGAGCGACGCGGATTGGTGGGCCGTTGGGTCTAGTTCGGTATCGTTAGGAACGACAGGATGATGGTCCTCGCTTATGATGTCGTGTTACAGTGGCTTTTGTTGTTGTTGTTGTTGTTCTTGTGTGCTGGTTTACCTCGTGCCACCAACGCATATCCCGACCCATGCCAGCCATGCGCATGAAGTTTACACTAGTCGAGTTCATAAACCGATGGTATACCTAAATATTTCACATACCTTGGGTGGTATATCGCCTAACTTAGGAAGTAAGTATGTATTGTTTGGGTATAATTGCCACCAAGTGACGTTTTCCCCGCCGCTAAGATTTGCTTTTTTTTATGGTATTTGCTTTTCACGCTGTCCGGGCCGGCCTCTAGAAATTTTTGTAATTCTGTAGTGCTTCAGCCGCTGGAGAGATTTCCTTTTTGGCACCGGATAATCCTGATTCTTGGGCTGACCGGGCGAACTAGTCTAATATTGCCTATGCTTTGCCTATGCTTTCTCGCCGGTTTCGTTGTAAAATTCAATCAAATGATCCAACCGAGAAGCCAGCGACGAATGTGGATTAGAAGACGCACTGCTCAGCTTCCCATGTCCCGGATACCGTATGAAGTTGACGATATCGCGCAACGATCATGCTTCGCGATTCTCCGGTATCCATGAGAAAAGGTACGTAACAGTCTTGGCCGTCGATATACCTTACCCATCAGAGCATGGCGCCGCATCCATCGTAAGCACCAGTCTGGGGTAAGGAAAGATCTGGGTAATCGTTCGCTCGGGTTTGATAGCGTGAAGGATTCTACTTTAACATCTACTTCGGCCATACGTAGACAAACCGCAGTACAGCCGTAGTATACTAGGTAGTATACTAGGTATGCACAATCATTTCTTGGAAGTGATATGTCGAAAATAGTAGACTCTCGAACTCTTGGGTCACGGTATGGGGCATGGTATGAGATGAGCCATAACAACATAACAACGTACGGCTAAACCCGAAGTCGGATTTGCTATACGAGAACCTAGGTTAGGTACCTATGTTATATGAGGTACGTATATTCATGGATGAATATATTTGGTCCGACTTATTAAGTGGACACGATGATAATCATGAAATTTCTGGTGTTAGTTAGCGGTTGCAGCTGATCTGATGGGATGCGCTGAGTGAGGGCAGCTAGGTACCATGATATGATCATGACATTCTGGATAGATAAGAAGTCAGCGGCTATAGCACATAGCACCTACATAGCACTAACATAGTACTATGTCTAGCCAACAATAGTTGCAGGTATTTAGAGGTATTTGCAGGTATACATGATGCCCAGCCACTACCATGAATGACCCAGTCAGACAAGCCACAGATTTTGACTGACTGGCTCTGCCTGGCTCGAATATAATGGTGCACTATAGTTTTTGATAGGTAGAGTCTGTAGCTCTCTATAGGTCTGTATATGAATTGATGATGCATGTAAGTCCCACATTCCAAGCGTTGGGTGGTAGAGTACCTAAGGTTAGTTGACATTAAATGGTAGAAGTTGGCGATATGCCTTAGGCGCTGAGTTTTATTATTAAAGGTATCTAAGTAGGTAAGGTAGGAGAGGAGGTACAATTACCTAGAAATAAATCTGGAAGTAGGGATGTACCTTGCTAAGGTGTCATTAGGTACCGTTGTGCTACTCGGTACCTAACCGTTTTACCTGTTGATCTTTTGTGATCGCTAGCCGACGTCAAGCCTCGCTAGCTTCGAGCACGGACCTTATTTTACCACGTACCTAGGTAGGTATGACATGGAGGTACCTAAGGTATTCCCCAATTTACAAATTTACTATGTACAGGGGACTTTTTTTAGGTAACATCTCAGGGGTCTGCGTACTCCTGCACGTGTAAGTCGTGGACTTTGTCTTCTTACATACTCGCATATTACAGATATATTGGATAGGTCGTCGATTATATATATCAGACCTTTATTATAGGCAGAGAAGGCCTCGTAAGGAGTTTCTAGGAACCACGCAAGGAGCGAAGCGTATATGCAATAGATAATGTGTAATCCTTCTAAAGCCCTAACACGTACATTAGGCACATACTAAACATACACTACTAGGTAGTGTAATGTAATGTCCTATATCGCGAGTGGGGTATCGCACTCTACCTACCTCTAACGATGTACATAATCTCTGAGAAGTGGCCGTCAAATACATGTAGTAAACGGGAAGTTCCCGTCGAAACCTTGATTGCATGCTAGCCTGTACTAGGTATGTACCTACCTGGTAGGTATGTACGTGGTATCTCCGTAGTACCAGTTGACCGTATTTATTAATGTACCAAGGTAAGGTTGTGAGTGAAATGGATTTCACCTTAGAACCGCTTCAGGTCATCGGTTAGAAAAGCGATAGGTTCGCCTAAATTTTATAAGGGAAGAAATAAGTATTGTACCCTGTTTGTCTTGTAGGTATTATACCTGGATATTGTCGGATATTAGATTAGGTATATGTAAGGATAGCTACCTAATCACATATTGGAATAATAAAAGGTGTATCTGAAAGGTGTAAACGGGATACTGGATACCTAGGTATACACCCTACCTCTCAAAATACCTACCTACATAACCTAGGTAAGTACATGTAAGTACATAAATCCGACGCATGTAATACTTTGTATTGTAGCTTCCCTACGTCTACAGGTCTACGGTGCACTTACCACATAAGCCAAAACCCCATACCTACTAGGTAGGTATTGCAGGGGGGTCGGTACCACTACCGCTGGATGGTGTAACCCCGACTTTTGATGTGACTTGATTGATCTCTTCTCGGCGCTCATCTTCCTTTTAGACAAAAACCCGCCCGTTACCAACTATCTGGATCCTCTCTTGTCTTCTTCTTCCTCTTACCTTCTTCTTTTCCTCCTTCCTTCTCCCTCTTCCCTCTTTCGCCTATAACCTGCTACTCTCTCTCTCTCTCTCCTACTTCCTTCTTCTTTTTATTTCAAATCACTCTCGTTTCTCTTTTATCTGTCGCTGCTGGTTACAGCCCGAAGAGAAACTCTAATAATTCCCCGTGCACGAGAGAAGTGAAAGCCAGGCGGATCCAGAGGGACCTATCCTAGGTACCCTACCTAGAAACTCACCTACCTAAGATAATCTATGAGCTCCGAGCTACCTGCAGCTAGGAAGCCCACTCCAAACTTCAAAGACCAACCCCCCGGTTACCTATTTAGAGCTTTCATGACCCGAAGCTCCCAAGCTTGGGGTCAAGCTCTGGCTCGTCAAGCCCAGGCACAGGCATGTTCCAGCCTCAACCCACTCCATATTCCTCGTACGCTTCCTATGGAATCCACATAACCAACGCAGAAGTTCCCGAATACGCTTTCCAACCCACTCCCTTGGGACAATTCGGGTCAGCGCAAGCTGGCGGTGCTGGCGCAGTCGCAGGTGGTAGGCCAGCAGCTGTCGATTTCTTCACCTCTCCCATTTACAACAGCCATAATCCTCTAATATCGCCTCCCGCAAGCAATCCCGGCAATATTCCTTACAACAGCATCAACGTCAACACCAACAACCACAGGATACCCCACAGCCACAACCACCACCATCATCATCGCAACATCAAGATGGAACCTCAACTCCCCGCAGACCTCGCTCAGCAAGAAGCTGCAGCTCGTGATTTCGAGCCTCAGCTAGCGGTAAGCAGTGCTTTATCTTGTTTTACTTGATTTGATTTGATTTGATTTCCTTCTCTTCATATTGTTTTGTTGTATCTTGTTCACGCATGTAGCTAGCGATATGACTATATGGCTAATAAATAGCTTCCATTGCTGTCGCACTTTACGCTTTACATATTACCCCTCCTTATCATGACTAGAAGCATCTAAATACTCACATTTCAACCGCATGTTAGGGGCCTTTAGTCGGCGAAAGAAGACCAAGCACGGTAATTACGGAGGAATATGCGAAAGCAGATCCCATTTATGTGGCCAAAACTATGGTTAGTCAATCTGTCCGAACCTGAGCTCCGACAGTCGAATTCCTCCAATTGACACGTTGTGACATGGTAGGCATTGCCGCAGACATATTCCCACTACCGTCCCATCCAAGGCGACGGCAATTGCGGTTGGCGAGGTGAGTTCTGTCATATTTCCTACTTCAAATCTATCTTGAGGACCCTCCTGCATCACATCACGTACGCATACCCCGCAGTCCATGCGTACCTAGCCAAGTCAATTTTCAGGATCTGGATCTTTTATCTGGAATATCTTTCGATCGATCGATGATCTACCACCACGAAGATAAGGCGATGCAGTGGAGACAACTCTTCCTCCGTTCCATCGCATTGCCTACTCGTCACACTTTTTTTATGTGCTAAGTTAACTCTGTTATGTCCTTATAGCTATCGCGTTCGGTTACTTCGAGACGTTAGTACGATGCGGCGATATAAGTCAAGCCCAAGGCGAATTGGCTCGGTTAACAAGCTTGAACGAGTTCATTGAGGCTGTTGGCGGGCATAGTGTTTGGTTGTTCGAGGATATGGTTTCAGCCACGTTCGACTTACTCAACGACATCATCGCAGCCATGTCTAATGGCCAGGATGGTATGTTGGTCGTGATGGATAGATTCAACAATCCTGAGACGTCGCAGTCCATCGTTTACCACCAACGCTTACTCGCATCGTCGTGGTTGAAAGGTCGTTACGCCCAATATGAGCCTTGGATAACAGGCGGAGCCGAGAGCTACGTTCAAGACACCCTCCTGCCTATTGATCGGGAGATCGACCACGTAGGCGTTGTGCTACTTCACGACGTCCTACTCAAACCAGCGAATATCGTACTCGAGATTGCCTACTTGGACCGAAGCGACGGCGTAGAAGTGAATATCCACCGAATGCCTGAAGAAGCAAACGGCCAAGACCCAACCACGCTGGGGCCAATAATCTATCTGCTGTATCGACCGGGCCATTATGATATCCTATATCGCGATTCTATTGTCCAGCCTGCACCTTTGCCGCCCGCACCAACCACACTATCGATCAATCGGGTCACGCCCTTCACGCACCAAGAGATCGAAAACACAGACATGCCTTTGCAAGATTTTCGGGTGGACATGAGTGCCTTGGCTATGATACCTGGGTTCGGCGTTCCTGACATGTCTCCCTTGGGGTCTCCAGCGGCACCATCTCCTATGACAGATCCCTATGTTCCTTCTCCACAGTCGCCATGGATGCCACAGCCATTTCCAGATGGTATGGCTAGCGGGCCTCCACCTCCGCAGCCAAGTCCTCCGCAACAGCAGCCAGCAACTCCGATGACGGTGCACCCTTTGCGCTTTAGCAAGTACAACTTCCCTGATTTAGTGGAGACGAACACCTTTCACGAGCCCGCTTTCACCACAAACACTTTCAAAAACAGCCACTTCAATGTGGCTCACTATAACAATATGAATTTCCAGCCTGAGATGTACAGGCCTGAGGCTGATGAAGAAATACCGCATGGAAAGGGCAGCGGTCGAAAACGGAGTAGCGAGCATTGCGCGGTTATCAAAAAAGAGAATAGGGGTTAGAGGTAATTCCCCTTCCCCCCCCCCCCCCCCCCCATGACCTCTCTATATCACGTACTAGAACACGATTCTATCCATCCACATTTTTGGGCCCTTGCGCAGGTAGGTTAGGTTAGGCCGACATAGATCGAACAGTGAATTTGTTCCGTTCAGCCTGATATTCTTCTATTCAAGTACTCACTCACTCACTCACTTCACTCATCACGACGGCTCAAAAGTCGTAACACAATCATTATTCAAAACAACCCATCGTCTACCTAAGGTAGAATAGTCCTGTCATGGTCTCTCTCCAACGTTACAAACGTTCCTTGCCCAAGTTGGATGCACATGGCACATCTACTGGAAAGTGCCCCTGATCTTGGCGTAAAGTTCCGTGTCGAAGAAATTGTAGTCCGCGTCGAGCTCGCAGAATTCGTGTTGTCTTAGAAGGCGTTCTGCGGTGGGCCGGTCCCTGGGATCACTGTATCCTTGTTAGCATACCACGTCGGGGGAAGCACGTAGACAAAAAAGCACATACACTGTAAAACAGTCCAACATGAATCCCAGGGCATAGGGACTAATCGCTTCGCGCACATCATCCGCAATTGGCGGTATTTCGCCATTTGCAATCTTGTAAATCGCACCCACGGCCTCTTCCTTGCTCCAGGGTCTTCTGCCAGCAAACATTTCCAGTACCACACAACCCAAGCTCCAAATATCGACCTTGGCACTATATCCTTCACCTTGGGATCGGATCACTTCGGGTGCCATCCAGAACACAGACCCTTGCATCGAGTTGGTCTTATCGTTACCGTAGATATTGTCCGTCTTCTTGCTGATTCCGAAATCGGAAATCTTGCATGTTCCATCCACATCCAGTAGAATGTTGTCCGCCTTCAGATCCCGGTGTAGGATACCTTCTCGATGTAGATATGCCAGACCTGAAAGTGCCTGCCGCGTTAAGGAGCTCACTACTGGCTCCTCGAACTTCCCGTGCTTGCGCAGACAGGATCCAATGCTACCACCAGAAATATACTCCAAGAAGATGCTGATGCTCGTTTCTTTCCTCTCGCATCCAAGATATTGTACAATATTCACATGGTCCAAGTTCTGCATCGTGTCAATTTCCTGGTCCAAGGCCTTCAGTAGCTCTTTCATCTTGTTTTTATCTCCACCCGCAGCTTTTGGGTTGACTTCAACCTCTTTGACAGCCAAGAATTCACCAGTCGTCGCGTTCATACCCAGATATACACGTCCATACGTTCCTTTACCAATCAGTTCACCCTTGAACCATCGGAAAGTAGTCTGCCGCTTCGGGAGGACGTCTTGAGGGATCTGTGGTACAATCATCGAGCCGCGTTCAGGACGGATTTGCACAACGTTAGCGCCAAACATTTTTGTACTCTTGCGTCGCTGAATCATAGAAGATGCTCCGGCACCAGCGCCGGATGAAGTTGTTGTATAACGCTTATTCGCTTCATGGGCACCGCGCGCCACCTCTCGAATAGACTTCATTCGGCCAAGCCCGCTGGAGCGTTGCATATTGCGGGTTGCAACCGAAGCAATTGAAGGAGGTCGCTCGAGTGCCTTTAATGTGGATTCGTCGGAGCCTAAAGTATCACTCTCGTTATATACCGATGATTTTGTAGTACCGGTTCCAGCAGCAGGTGTAAGAGGGTCTACGTCCAACGTGGAAGTACCAGCTTTACTAACCCCGCCAGGAAATTCCTCGTGCTCGGGTATAGACGCTACAGGAAGTTCGTTCTCGTCGAGTACGGGTTGATCGAGGTCAAGCTCGGGGAAGAAAGCGTCAAGGTTGCTGAGCAAAGCCTCAGGGGGTGGACGATTGGCCCAGACACCGCGATCGACGAATGATTTTCGGCGGTTGAGCTTATTGTCGTCAGATTGCCATTGCTCCGAACCGGGCGTAGCGGGCGTACGGCGATGGGAGTCCCGCCCGCTTCGAATGCTACCCTCATCATCTTCTAGATCAGGCGTGTTAGAAGTACCTGGCGAATTAAACGATACCGAAAGACTCTTCTTAGACCTCGAAGTCTTAACCCTCAAGTTTGGCTTCTTGCTATCACTCGACTCAGAATCACTATCAAGTACGCTTGTTTCATTACGGCTCGGCTGCTTGCGCACTGCTTTCTTCGAAGGTTGCCTTCCTCTCATCGGAATGGCAAACAGACCATCATCGGAGTCATCACCTGAATCATCATCCAACGGCTTGGTAGACACGGAGGGGGCCGAAAACTGTACGTCCGTATCGGTAAAGTCCACATTGGGTCCGTAGGATTTGGGTCGGTTGGTCGTGGTACTTCCTGGCGCGGGGGTGGCTCCTGGAGCGGGATGGGCCGTACTCGGGCTTAGGTCACCGGGGGATGGAGCTCGTTGTGCTATGTCACGCATTTTAGTAATCGGATCAAGCTGAGATTTGCTCCGGTTGCCAAGGAGTGGGGTGCCGCCAGGTGAGTAATCCGGGACGACGAACGGTATATCACCACGGCTCCATGTTAAGGAGCCGGGCGAACCAGACCTCGTCCGAGAGTTACTGCGACCTGAGCCGCTCATGCCAAAATCAACGCTTGCCATTGCTCCCTTACCTCTTTGTTCTACCAAGTCCGTCCCAGCTGCAGGTGCAGAAGTATTCCGAGGGGGTGAAACCGGGCGCTGTTGTAGTGGTATTGTGGACGGTCGAGCCAGTCGGCCCCAGGCGCTTCCCATGTTAATCAAGGCACCGAGAGCTGATCCTGCCGGGGGGGAAGGGGGGCCCGGGGAAGGAGGTCCTCCGGTCGACGGTCTTTGGGACTGTTCCGTATTCGTTTCGCTCTTCGAAGTAGTAGGCCGCCTCGGACTAGGGAATCCATCTGAACTACCTTGCGACGTTCGCATGTTGTGGCCGGATTTCCTGCTTAACGAATTTGCCTTTATTAGTGTGGCCGTCTCCACGCCTGGTGGCGCCGGTGCTTTCCTTTGCGGGAAGAGGTCTGGCTTTTTCTCCTCAAACGGCGAGACGCGCGGATGGTCAAAGTCCACATTCCTACCGATAATTCCTGTTTGGGGAGAGTTCTCTTGGGGTGACGTTTCCTTCAGAACTTGCCTTCGTTTAGCAAGATATGCGGCTTGCTGCTTTTCGACTTCGGCACGGTATTCGACAGCCTTGGCGGCTAACTCTGGATCGGCTGGCTTGGAACCAGTAGACATTGTGTTGGTTCTCGACGAGGGGGGTGATGAAATGGATCTCGTACGGCCATTGAGATGAGCGTAAGCGTCTTCGTTAATGTTCGAATCGGACGTCATTTGAATCGATGGAACCACCTCTGGAATATTACCGTTACCTTCCCCGGCTGTATTGAGCTTTATGAAAAACTTGAGGGAGCCGTTCGCATCGCCCTTATTGCGCTTATGAATCCATAGACTTTGGTCTTCCAGTGCTTCGTCATGTGTTTCTCGTCCTAGTTCTGTTAAATAAATTTTGAATCCCTTAGGATCTGAAAGCCCAAGGCTCATACAAATACTGGCACGCAAATCGGCAGCGGTGTCACAATCGGTAACGTCGCACAGGCGGTAATTCCACCTATCCAGCGTAAGAAGTATAAATACCCTTGGCCCATTTTTATTGCGTCTGAACGTCGGTGCAGAATCTTGAACTGCTTCAGGTGGAGGAGTTCCGAACCTCGACCTTAGCAGATGTGGACTCGTAGGCGATTCTACATCGTCCGGCGACGGAAAAGAGCCGTCTTCCTTTGGCTTATTTCTTCGCTTCAAGAAACCTAAAAAGCTCTTATTATCCTTTGCTGAAGATGGTTCGGCTGAAGCAGGCCTGTCACCAGATTCTGCATGTTTCCCATCAGCATTGTGACGTCGATCATTGCGACTGGCGTGAATCATATCCTCAATTCCACTCATACCATTCCGCCACATGTGACCGACCTCGGGAGACACACCGGAACCATATCTCGCTGCATTCGAAGAAAGAGAATCGGTACTGTTTCGGGACCTGTGATGAAATCTGGCCGACGGCGATAGGCTCCCCGATGAAGGCTGCTGTGCAAATGAGCTTGATAGTTTGGGGCTTGATCCGGGGCTATCGCTCCGTAGAGATGCCCGATAGTTTCCATCTCCGTGCTCGCTTAGGCCGGGACTTAACTTCCGGCTACTTTCAATATCAATATTCTTCAGTATAGAACGATGGTTTGAATCCGAACTCATTGTGTTGTTGAGAGTCGGCATAGTCGTAGATCGCGTTTGCGAAAATCCTCTAGTACTAGAGCCTAACCGAATAGGGGTATTTGGAGAATCTACATCTGTACCAGCACTCTGGGCGTAAGTGCCAGCAAGGGATTCCTTGCTGGCGTGAGAAGGTAAAGATTTCGCGCTGTCAACTGGTTTCCCAGTAACTATGCTCCGTATAAGGCGGCGCATCCGTTTTCCCTCTTCCCTTTCTCGAGGCTGATCCCACGCCGTATTATTATGGACACACTCTTGTGCTAATCTCGGGTACACAAGCTGGTGCATCATTCCGAAATTTCCTCGACCACCTTTCTGACTACCAAGCTCGAGAAACTGCGCTCCGTGGATATTAAGATTCCTGAAAGTCTCCTGCCATTCTCGAGAAAAGTGATTGGCAGCCAGCCATAACAGTACATGGTCTAATGGCCATTTAGCTATAAGCTCAGGAGAGAGTTCTGAGTGGCTGGCGGTCGCGTTCGAAGTAGTGGATGTCATCCGGTTATGGAATGCATTAGCGTAGAGTAATCCGCGATTGGTGTCGTCGGTCATAGTAGTACTCAAAGTATTGGTATTACTTGTCTGGCTGGTTGTGGGCCACGAGCTTTGTGTAGTCGTCGATTGCGTCCCCATGTCCTCAGGGAAGAAACCAGGTATACCAACACCTTCTCCGTACGTATCCCCACCAGGAATATACGTCGCAGATACCATCGCTTCGGTATTATCATTTCCGGCTCTATACGTGTTGGACATAAGTTCGACCGGCGCTGGCGGGGGAGGGGGAATCGACAAGGTTCCATTCGAAGCCTGGGAATGGAGTTGCGGGTTATAGGCCGGCACGGGACCACCAACGGGCGGAGGTGGAATCGCGAAGCCAGGTTGCCCATTGTATGCGCGTCCCCAACTAGCTTGCCATGGTGGTTGAGGTCCTAGGGCGCTATTGGGCGGAGGGCCGGGAGGTGGTGGAAGCACAACGCCACCAGCCGTCGTCGGTGCACTCGGGTACCTGGGCGGCGGAGGGGGGATATTTAACATATTATTTAGTTGTCCAGGTTGGCCAGCAACGGGAGGCGACATAGGCGGCGGCGGGGGGACCTGGAATGGCCGCGCCTGGTTCTGCTGTGTGTTTTGATACATGGTGAGTGTGCGAGACAGAAGAGAACGGCATAAGTCGCCTTAATTAGGCGTATGGCCGCAAAAAAGCGGCGGCGAGTTCGTATTGGTAATCGTAAGTTGCGGTTCACGGTCGTAGATTTCGAGGGGTATATTTTGTATTGAAAGTTCAAAGGGAATTTTAACTAAGAGACAGCGACGCCAAGACAAACAGGAGGCTGATGTGACAATGGGGGGGCGGCTATGGGATAATATTGTTCGGTGTGTAGTTCAACATTCGCACTCGATAGGACTCGCCTTCGAAATGCTAAATCGACCGAGAGATATCCCGACCAACAAACTAATTTATTTATTAATGAACTTCTGTAAGTAAAAGACCCAATAGGTAAGAACAGGGGAGAGTTCTGCAAGAAACCCCAGTCACGATTTGGGTAAGATAGCGGTATCGACGACAGCCAGCATCGTGGGCTAGGCTCGGAATTCAGTTTTCATGATATCGGAATTGAGATTGCGCTTTCGAGTAGGTCAGGTTAGGTAGGTACTTAATTAGATTCGAGATTATTAAAGTATCGATTGATCGTGTATTCTCGTCGTCGCTGACGTTCGACGTATAAACGTTTAAAGCCGGGTTGGAGTTGAAGTTGACGTTGTAAAATTGTCGTTGCTGTCAGTTCTTAGGTTCCTAGGTTCTTGGGTCCTTAGGGTCCTTAGCGTTGGAAACGAATGTTGGGTCAGGTCGTTTGGTGTCAGGTAGCAGGTCAGGGTTGTTTTACTTTGGGATTATTTTCAAGTTCCAGGTAAGTTCTGGGCCGTTAGTACGTACCTGTCTCCGCATGGACTCCACGTCGTACCTTCGTACAGTAGCGTGTGAAAAGTCGGCGGCTACGCGCTTACCGACGATGAAGGTGGGGACTAGTGCGTGGCTAATTCAGGTTTAGTTCCACTTAGCTGCATAGAACATATCCCGATGAAACGTAGCCCATAGGTATCAGTTCTGATTCTTCAGTTTGCGACACCCGTACTGCCGTATTAGCATTACGCTAAATAAGGTACTTACCTAAGTAGTTCAATAAATTAGTCAATTGACGGTATTTGTTATAACAATTACGTAGCAGGTAGGTATATATACAGGTACCTACCTAAGCTAGTACATATGAAATTAATCAATATTTCCAGAGGATGAAATAGTTTCACAATTGAAAACGCAAGAGTAGATTGTTTTACCAATTGCCAACTTTCTACCCAACCAAACCACCTAACTTGTATAAATTTCTTGGCGCTGCAAGGTTTCCGTCTTCCGATATTCCGTGCATTAAATTTACGGAAACAACCTAAGGTTAAAAAACCTCTCTCCATTTCATCCCCTCTCCAATAAATCTCAGTATTTACCTAACTTACCTAATTCCCCCCGCCCCTTTTGGGGGGCTTGCAATAAAACACCAAAGACGCGTATCTCAATTCAGCTACGGCTTCAGCTTTAGCCTACTATGAAGAAGGTATGTGTCTAGTTTCGTTTAATACAGACCAACACAGTGCGAAAGGGTATCCTTTAATTTGGGCGCATCATTGCGTTACCCCTTCAGAAGTAAGGAGAGAAAAAATTGTTTACGAGAAGCAATTTCGGGATTGTATAGCCGCTCGAAGTTGGCAACCCGTCACGCGAGATGCAATGCGCATCATTCCATTTGCTTTGATGTGCTGGGTGCTGGGTGCTGGGTGCTGGGTGTGCATTGCATTTGTCCACCTTTCGTTGGTCCAATCCAACCACCTGCAGCACAACTTCGCAGCTGATGTGACGATAAGCTGTCGTATTGTGCGTTAATACCTGACAGCTTGCGCGGACAAATGTACCTAGGTACAATACTTGATATTTGATAATAGGTATACTGTTTTGTGATATTCATTTCTACGCTCTCCTCCTCCTTAATAATTTTGTTTAATGAAGGCATTGGAATACATAGTGAATTCTATTGTAAAGACATGACGTTCAAGTTTCAAGATGTCAACTAGTCACTTTTTTCATTTCGCCATTCTAGCCATGGGTTAGGTCGTCATTAAAACATCGTTGAAATATTTGTTTCTGAAAAAGTCACACTAAAACAGAATTGCCTTGCACGGGATTGTATGTGGGTGCGTGTAAGTGCGCGTGTGGGTGTTAACGATAGGTTGTCAAAATTCGAAGCAGTCTTCCTTGCATGAGCCTCTCTCTATTACTATCACCAATCAAATATCTTATTGCTAGTTTTCTTTTCTGTTGGCCCCCAAAATACACACGCCTTTACACATGCCTACATGATACCCATGTCCACCCTTGTCCACCCATGTCTAAAGTGTGCCCTTGGGGGCCGATTTAATACCCAATCTTGGCTGATAAAATGAAAGGTACCTGATGTGCCTTGCAGGATCATCGGTGTTGTACAAATTAGAAATGTCCAGAGACATGCAGTCGAATGCATCTTGATTAATAATACTCATCTTATCTGCCCGTTATTATAGATCGTGCAACCTACGCTCTTCAACATCCTTGCCGCTATTCTCACGGTATTCTTACGGCCAAAACAAGCCTTCTCAAGGTATTTGGCTCCAAGCACACCAAAACTTACGAAGCAGGTGGACATTAGGCAGCTTAAAGCATATACACCCTCAAAACCCCTCCAGCGCTGATTACATCACGCTACAAGACTTGGCGTCAAATCCATAGGATTCTTGACATTGCTCCAGGTATCCAGCCTCCTCGGCTGTGCCAGCCAAAGCGTTGTGTGGCCGTATTAAACCAGTCACTCTAAGACTCTGTTTTCCCTCGCCATGCCACCACCGTAGTTTTTGGATCCAGGAGCGTTCGTCATCATCAGTGCTGATCTCCCATTTACCTGAACTAACCACTACCGTGCATTGTTCTTTGGGAAAATGATAATCAGGTAAAAACACTGTTGTAGGGAAATCAGAAGGTGCAGCTTTTCCGTCGATGTTCAACGCAAACTCGCAATTCTTTAAGTCAAACCCGTAGTTTATTATGGGTCCATTCGTAGCTATCGGTGCAGGTCGAACATACGCCTCCGCAGCCCGGTAGCCAGGTGCATTGGTCAATTCGGGGTTTGTACTCGGTGGTGAAGATGACGATATAGACGGGTTTGTTAAGGTACGCTTCAAGTTACCAGGCGTGACAGTAGTCTCATCCTCAACTTCTTTCCTACTACCGCCCGTGACCGATTTCAATAGACTCGATGTCGATTGGTTAAAGTCAGGTGTTCGAGGTACGGAGGAAACTGGCAGGGTCTGGTCATCAACAGAAAAAATAGATAAATCTTCTCCATTCCACTGGTCTCCGCGCTGGTGGTCGTTCTAATAATATGTTAGCAAAATAAGTCAAAGTGGATGTTCAAATATCCAAGGCCTTACAATAGCACAGTATAGCCATAGTGTATATCCTTCCATCGCTGCACCCTCTACGGCAAAGTGGTTCGCATCCATAGCTGCAGACTGGCTCGAATAATCTCCAGTCTTATACGCATATTTATCATCCATGTCATATGGAATACCGAACTCGGTTAAAATGCATGGATGGTTACCCATGTAGTCCAAGCCTTCTTTCCTCATAGATGCCAATTGGTCCTTGAAGCAATTTCGAATGGCTGTCTCTCCAACCTTGATAGCAAAAGCTGGGTGCCAGTAACGACCACGGAGGATACCCATGACATCAACATTCCACGTCCGATTCCATTTCTTAGTCATGAGAGTAATACCGTCGTAGTAGTGCGGTGCGTAAACCATTCTCGGGTCGTCATCCGCCGTACCTTTGATACTTGGTGGTAATTCTAGGGTCGGAGGTTGACATAGCATAATCGCGTCCTTGTGAATCGCTCGGATAGCATCCCGATACTTCCGATAAAACTCCATGAAGTACGTGTTAGTAAAGGTATGATAGTCAAGCTTGTCGCCGCTGGTTGGGTGCTTCTCAAAGTAATTCTTCAGCAACAGTAGGTCTTGAGAGGGATCCCATACGCCGTGCTGGGCCCAAAGACATTCGCCTAGTTTCCAGCCAGGATCCCGTTTCCAACCGTATCGGGACTCATCGTAATCTTCTGGTAACCAAGCTATCTCGCCGTGGGGATCGATTAGAGCACGCCCGACCTTGTAGGGACCAAGACCTCCCATATCCCACGTATCAACTTCACATGCCCGTCCAGAACCGGTCAAGAGAGCTTGCCAAACTGTTGGGCACGTGCCCTTTTTCAGATTCTGCTCCTTTGGTATAACACTCAAGTCAACGTGCCCAATCAATCCTCTATTCGGTTCGTTTAGACTCTCCCATCCGAAGACAATGTCATTCTCAATATCTCCAGCCTCATGTATGCGTCGCGCAAGATGTTCGCAAGCTCGTATGAAATGGCCTTGTAGATAATCTTGAATATTTACGCCGTCTATTATGCATTTAGGGGCAAAATCTCGACCAGCGAAAAAAAGCGTAAATATCGTCGCTGCCGCAAGTCGGACATAGTTGGTGGACCAGATCATCTTGGGAAATTTATCGGGCTCGGGATATGTATTATGAACCAACGCGGCCTCGGTAGCGGCGAAGCTTTGGGGATTCAATCCACAGGCATATACTGTCCACATGGGGGCACCAGATCCGCCACAATACCTCGACCACTAATCAATTCCACAAGTCAGCATCTCGGCACCTAAAGTACGAGAGAGATTTTGTTTGAATGGCATACCACATCCTGGTGAGGGTCCATGAATATATAGAAACCGTATTCTTTAGCGGCCCGTAGGACCTCGATCGTGTGCTGAATCCAGACCTCATCATACTTTCCCGGACCGGCTGCCTCGATAGCCTCCCATGTGAATACATAGCGAATGGTGTTATAGCCGAAACGCTTGAGTCGTGAAAAATGTATATGCGCGTCTTCTTTTCGAAATGGTCGACTGTGGAATTTCACGTTATCGCCGTCGAAGAAGTCTTGAACAACATGAGAAGGTACGTCGGGTTCGCTGGGGAGCTTGGCGTCGCCTGCGACATTGATGCCCCTCAACAAGACGTGTCTTCCGTGTGCATCTTGGAATTGACCATCTTCGATAATCAGACGCAGAGAAGAAGCCATGAAAAGAGAGAAGAATCAAGAGAGGGACGGGAATGGATATCTAAGCAAGTCTGGACGAGGCTTCGGAGGAATATAGGTAAGACCACACGGTTTGTTGTCGAGGATAGAAGGGAGCCAGTAAATACCGATGACGTCTGCGTAAAGGTTCGGTATTAAACAATTCGGAGCTTTCGGATACGACGGACGGACGACAGACGTATGAGAGTGTATGAGCGAATCCAATAGTACCTAAAACTACCTACACATCCCACAGCCTTACGGATTTCGATAAGGATAAGGCAATATTCAGAATATATCGGGACTAAGTTACGGGATAAGAAATGTATGAACAAGAGAGAAATATCACCGGAAAGGAAAAGTCAGGAAACAGAAAGGTTTTGTAATAGCAACGAGCATTTGGATTCCAACCTATTAAACATACATCTACTCAGTGGCTCCTCAGATCAAGATGGTAAAACAACTGCTGATCTACTTTGTATGAAGAGTTGGTTGGAGAGGAGTAGACAAGGATTTAGACAAGTACGGGACGAATAAGAGGTAATGTGACGTGCTACAACTAGTAACAACTACCTAGTACCAACTTTAACTTTTTTGCCGGGCAGTCTTAGTCTGCTAGTGAAGGCGGTAAAGAAGTAAGAGCCCGATGTTTTACCGCTCAGCCTGACTTTTTGCCTGCCGAACTACTGCCGATAAGCACCTAACCTGCCAACGTAAGATTTCATTGACCCGTAGTTTCGCCGGGACCCACATCGCACCCCGCTAGGTAGTATCATACGTACCTAATGCCCGAAAACCTGCGAAACACAACTTACTAAAACTACCTCTACTATTAAACAAAACGGCCTTGGGCCTTGGACTGATACCAAATAAAAAAAATCGAAATTGAAAAAATCAATGATGAAATGCCTGAGGTACCTACCTAAATCATATATCCCCCACCACCCCAAGACATGAAACTCACCATTCCCGATACAATCTCTCTAAGATGGCGAGCATCAAGGCCTCACTGAAGGCTATTAACGATGCCATACGCCAACAAAAATGGGACGATGCTATATCGCAAGCCGACGATGTTATTAGCAGAGATGCAAAGTCTTACCAAGCGTACGTAGCTTCTTCATTCAGCTACCATTTATTCTATTCATTTATTTTGGAGAATCTGACATCCAAACTAGTCATGTGTTCAAAGCGTTCGCCTTGGATAAGAAGAACCAACAAGACCTAGCTGAAGAGGCATACAAGACGGCTATTGGTATAAAATCCGATGCTCAAGCCTGGCAAGGCCTAATCAAGATTTACGAGAAGCAAGGGCCCAAGGCTATCCAAAAGTACCAGCAGGCTGCACTTAAGCTTGCCGAAATCTTCAGAGACGCTAATGACATGTACAAATGTCAAGATGTCGTTGACAAGTTCATCGACTTTGTACGAACACGTGGTGATCGGGCCCAACTGGTCCAGGCCCTTCGTCTAATACTCCCTAATAGTCCCATCTATCCCGCTCTCGAGGGTCGGGTTCCTCATCCCGCCAAAACCTACGAGACGATAGCCCAGATTTTAGAGGTCGACGAGAAGAAGCGCATCAATACACTCATCGGTGAACGCCGCACGAGATTAGGCGCGAAAATCAGCGAGGTGACGGTCGAGGTCAACCGTGAAGTCCTATGCCAGAGCGAACTGGGCGAAATTTACGAGCAGCTCATCCTATGGACTCAGGACGATGATGTCAGACGTCAATATGAAGAGAAGTTACTTCAATTTCGATATGATCGCCTTCTAGTTACTCCAGCTCCAAACAAAGCCGCGGAGCTCCAGGTTGTGCAGAAGCTTGCAAATGATATGGTTATCATTAAGCACCCTTTCAAGCTTGCCTGGGATATTGCAATCGAGTGGCAGGACCATAAGGAGATCAAGGATTGGGACGTCAACGTGCTCAACGAATACTGTTCCTTTTTTCCTAATAGTGACCTCTATCGTGTCTTGACCGGGTTCATGACAAGCGAGATATCACCTTTCCCGAAAAAGCAGCTAGAGACTTCGGCACCTGTAGCTACGCCTGGAACGGATGATGAGAGTGAAGATGATGAAGATGGCGGCGCGCCGACATCGGTGGTCCCGTACACTGGCGAAGACAGACTTTTGATGATGACAGAGGGAATTTCAACAACGAATTCTTTGCTCGCTCACAGAGTGATAGGAGAATACTACCAGCACTTGGAAGAACACGAAAGTAACGTCGAGCTCATGCGGAAAGCTATGAAAATCATGGTCGCGGAAACGGAAAAGACCGGAAAAGTCTTTACGAATGCCAACCAGTCATTCATGCTCTATTTAGGCACTGCGTTGGTGTTTTATCAGTCTCCAAGAAATCATGGCGAGGCAAAGTTTCTTTTTGACAAGGTACTTGAAGTAGATCCCACGTCGACTTCTGCTATGATTGGTGTTGGTCTCATCTACGAAGAGGAGGAAGAATTCGATCGAGCGATTGAATTCTTAGAGCGAGCACTGAAGGGTGATAGTACCAATCTTCGTGTACGTGCAGAGGTTGGATGGCTATTTTCATTGAAGGGCGATTATGCACGCGGCAAAACAGAACTTGAATCACTGTTGCCACAGATGATACGCGCCTCAGTTTCCAAAGATTTGTTAGCCCAGACGCAATATCGTTTGGGCAGCTGTATATGGAATCTTGACCCCTCGAAGGCTGCCAGGAAGAGTCGAAGTGGTGCGTACGCATACTTCCTAGATGCACTGAAGAATAACTTCAATTACGCTCCGGCGTACAGCAGCTTGGGTATCTACTATGCGGATTACGCAAAGGATAAAAAGAGGGCTCGCAAATGCTTTCTTAAGGCTGTTGAGCTTTCTTCGACGGAAGTCGAGTCTGCCGAGAGGTTGGCACGGTCGTTTGCCGACGATGGAGACTGGGACCGCGTCGAATTAGTGGCACAACGAGTAGTAGATTCGGGTAGAGTCAGACCGCCTCCTGGATCCAAGAAGAAAGGAATTAGCTGGCCTCTTTCTGCACTAGGAGTGGCGGAATTGAGCAAGCAAGATTATGCCAAGGCCATTGTTTCATTTCAGCAAGCTCTGCGGATAGCTCCCGAAGATTATCATTCGTGGGTCGGCCTAGGGGAAAGTTATCATAATTCTGGAAGATACATCGCCGCGACAAAAGCAATTCAGGCTGCGCAAAAGCTGGAAGAACAGATGGATAATAACAAAATCGGCGATACCTGGTTTACTAAGTATATGCTGGCCAACGTCAAACGGGAACTTGGCGAATTTGATGAAGCTATCTCGCTGTACCACGAGGTTATTTCAGCTCGGCCGGATGAGGAAGGCGTTGCCATAGCCATGATGCAGACTATGGTTGAAAACGCGTCAGACTGCGTGGAGAAAGGGGTGTTCGGCAAATCGATCGAGTTGGCAACAGATACTCTGTCTTTTGCGCTTACAGTGCCCACAAAGATCGCTAGCACTTTCAATTTTTGGAAGGCTATAGGCGATTCGTGCTCCATTTTTTCTTCTGTTCAGAGTCGTCTACAGGATTTCCCAACTGACATCCTTCGGAAGCTACTTGACCTAGGTACGGGAGATAAGTCCGCATATGCTATACTGGAAGATGTCGACAGCGTAGGCAAAGACCTTATTTTTGCCGAAGGCATTTTTCCGGATGACGAGCAACTTGGAGTAGACCTCACGCGATGTTTACATGCCACTATCTTAGCCCACAAGCGAGCAATCCACGAGTCGGCAAACGACATCCACGCTCAGGCTGTTGCATATTATAATTTAGGCTGGGCAGAAAACCGCGCCCACCTTTGCCTTCCTTCACAACTCCGGCTTCAGTCTAGTAGATACCAGAAAGCCGCCGTGCGATGCTTCAAGCGGGCCATAGAACTGGAAGCTGGGAATCCAGAATTTTGGAACTCGCTAGGTGTTGTTACAAGCGAAATAAACCCATCTGTGGCGCAGCATGCATTTGTCCGAAGCTTGTTTCTCAATGAAAGGAGCGCACATACATGGTCAAACCTTGGTGCTCTGGCCCTTCTACAGAATGACATTCAACTTGCTAATGAAGCCTTCACGCGAGCCCAGTCAAATGATCCCGATTATGCCCACGCTTGGCTGGGTCAAGGCTTTGTCGCACTTCTCTATGGGGATTCTAAAGAAGCTCGAGGCCTGTTTACCCACGCGATGGATATCTCAGAATCATCCTCTTTATTGACCAGGCGCCAATACCCAACGTCTCTATTCGATTATATACTCACGAGTCCATCAGATCTAAATATTTCGTCTCTCATACAGCCGCTATTTGCGCTCGCTCAACTGCGTCGTCTCAATCCTCAAGATCTTACTAGTCAGCACCTTTCAACGCTATATCAAGAACGGACCGATGATAGCCTTAGAGCAATAGATACTCTCGAAGAGGCATGTGAGCAACTAGAAGCGAGCTATGAAGCTACTGAGTCCGCGGAATCACTTGCGCGTTTTGCCTTAGCTAAAACGGATCTGGCTCGATCATATCTCTCGGTTGCTCGATATGCAGAGGCTGTCGATTGTGGAGAAATGGCGTTACAATTAAGCAGCGACGAGTCCGCAAATGAACTAACAGCCGAGCAACGCAGAAAAGCCAGATTATCAGCACATTTGACGGTCGGTTTGGCGCAATATTTCTCTAAGAACATTAAAGCAGCTGTGGCATATTTTGAAACGGCACTCAGCGAATCCAACGGTAACCCAGATGCAGTTTGTGTCTTGGCTCAAATGCTGTGGGCTACCGGTACGGATGAAGCCCGAGAAAGAGCTCGCACTATTTTATTTGACGTGATTGAGAAAGATTCAAGCCACGTGCAGTCGGTACTTCTTCTAGGCATCATAGCACTACTTGATGAAGACGAGGAGTCCTTGGAAGCCGTTGTCTCAGAGCTTCAAACGCTCCGTACCAGTGATAAAGTTACTGATGCAGAGCACTCCCAAATTGGGGAAGTTTTCCGCGCCGTAGCCGCATTGTCGGAGAACAGCACGGAGAACGACGTCCTTACTCAGCTCCAAAACGATGTCATGTTATACCCGTACCTCCCTCATGGATGGTCCAGATTAGCTAAGGTTACTGGGGAAGAATACCCAGCGGATATGGCTTTGAATGTGGCACTGAAGGCTATACCGCCGAGGGGAGAACTAGGGGCTGTGGATCTTGCCGAGGCATATGCAGGAACTGGCAAGGTTGCCGATGCACAAACGGCAATCTTTGTAGCGCCTTGGAGTAGTAGTGGCTGGGAGTCTCTATGTAGTGCAATCGCCTCCTGATTAACTACAGTCATGATTTTCGGTATGTTGCAAAATCTCCTTTAACTTCACCTTTTGTTTTGCTGTTATAATGATACCTATGTCAAAAATACCTACCTAATGTTTCAAGACGGGGCTGAGTTCTTCATTGATGCATAAATATCCTATCTAGTGCAGCTTACTTTTTTGAACTTGTCTCTACGATCCGCAGTGTCTAATAGGCAATAAGCTAATGGAATACATTTAGGTCCATTGCCATGATTCCATATCCTGTTCAGCATAACAATATAAGACCCAGTTGCATGTATGATGGAAGGATGGATTACCAAGAAAACGTATGAAATGAGAAGAAATGAATCATGATTTCTTGAGTTGCGTATCGCCATGAGCAGGCACGTTTTTATGAATTGTTAACACCCCCGGTATAAGTAAATGGGGGCAGGTACCTAATAAGGCAGACATGGAATGTGACAAAGTTCAACACGTACTTACCTGTTAGCCCTCCTAGCGGATAACCTCATCTTGCTATGAGATAACCCTGCTCTGTGCTCTGGGAAAGGTCCCACTATAGGCAGTAGGTAAAGAAAGGCGTATATTGAAATGCATTAAGTTTAAGATGCTGTACCTCAGACTATCTCGATTATGTACCAGGTAGGTAGGTACCTAAGGTAAATAAATACCTGTTCACACCATAAATCACAGCGTGTGCGACGATGCAACGAAAACGCATCAATTCCACTGAATTTTTCCGTACCTAGTACTTTTGGCACCTATTTAGCCTGTCCAGCCGCACTCTTTTTCACAGAGTGCGTGCTTGGAGATAAGATCAAGGCTATATAAGATCAAAACCACCTATGGTATCTCGAGAAAAATAAAAATGAGCGGGAGAAGACCACACACACACATTATCATAACTTGCGTTTCGTCGACGCCGTATGTAACTAGGTACCTAATTTTCCCGTGTATAAAACGTACATGAGTCTTCCGGTTTGAGGAGCTAAACCCAACTTTTCAGATTCCTCCTAATCTCTGATAGTACTAGACCCATCTATCTCTTTCGTGCGCAGGCGAAATGTGCAAGGTAACAAGGCCACGGGCCAAGTCCTGCACCCGAGTCCACTATTTAGCACGATTAGGCATAGAAGCTTAACGGCATGAAAAAAACATGTCCAAATGGAAAGCCGCCCCGACCCCCCCCCCCCCCCCCCAAAAAAAAAAAATTGCAGGCTATGCAAATCCATCCAGTACATCCCAACTTAGCGGTTCATGCTAAAAACTTTGGGTACGGGGACCGGAGTCTGCTTCATCGGTTGTACCGAGTACTTCGCCTTATCCCTCTTTGCCTTTTTGTTGCTAGGGGTACCGTTCGGCGTCGAGCCTATCTGCGGTGTGGCCTGGGACGGGACAGGCGTTTCCTTGGGGATCGGGGTTTTGGAAGAAGCGGACCTGGAGGTTCTCGATTTCTTTGCGGGCTTTTCCTGGGATTGAGAGCTCTGAACTGGAGTCGATTTAGCTTCCGCCTCGGGCTCCTTTCGCTTGAGCTTCACATTGGCAGCATTTGACTTCTTAGATTTCTTTGAATCGGTTGGGGCAGGCAACGCCGTCGGAGTCTCATCTTCCGAGGCGCTCTCCGAGTCGCTTTCAGAGTCGGATGAAGAAGCAGCCCGTGTTGCGGCTGCAGGACGAGATTTAGAGGGCTGTGCTTGAGGAGTTGGAGTAGAGCTGGGGACGCCAATTGGGGTGAAACGTGGTCTTAGACCCTGTGGCTGTTCTCGAATGGCCTTCGGTATCGGTGCGTAATCCTCAGTGGCAGTGGCGCTAACAGTGCCACCAGGTCCGAATTTGGCTACGCGACGGAGGTGTACAGTTGAATCGATTCCACGATTCACTTGTAGTTGTTAATTACTGTCTAAAATCGAACAATTATACGGCGTGACTTACAAGAAGTATAGTTATCCCCACCTTGAGAGGGGATAAGCAACTGGATCTGTGTGGTAGTAGCATGAGACTCGAGATCTAGGCCGTATTCATCGCCGTTGTGTTTCAGCAGTGCTTCGCCAGTAGTTGCCTTAGACAGGTCAATCTCCATGTCTTTAAGCACAGTAATCGGTAGTGATGCTGGTGCTGTGAAATACCACACTTGCTTCCCCTCCAAGTTAGCCTTACTGAAAAACTCTGTAACCTCTTTGGCAGGGTTATCAGATGAAGCTTTGCGAAGCACGAAGTTGGAGTTGTTAAGCCATCCAGGCCGAGAACTAGGATAGACGCATCAGCTTATACTCTTCCAGGATGAACGCTGCAGCCCTATAGTACTCACACTTGAGAAGAAGTCACGCCGTTAGCTTTAGAGACGGCCGCCTCGGCGCTATCTATCTCCATAGCATTTGCATCCTCACTGTCGTCATCAGAACTGCTGTCGCTAGCCTCGTCACTAGAAGATTCGGCCTCGGCAGCCTGTTGTTTCTTGGGTTCTTCATCTTCACTCTCGCTTTCCGATGTGCTCTCTTCCTCGTCTTTATCCTTGCTCTCCTCTTTTACAACCCCATTCCTGGCCGGGCTTTGGCTAGAATCCGAAGTCTCGGAATCAGACTCAGAAGACTCGGAATCGTCAGGGCTGGTAGAAGCTGCTGTCTTTACGGGCGTCCTAGAAGATGATGCGCCTGCATTCGGAATAGTTTTAACAGGTTCCGCTTTGGTAGCGTTCGCTTTTGGTTGAGGAGTCTTGCGCTTGGTTGCCTGCTTAGCAGCGTACTTGCTCTTCGCGGCCTCGAGATCAGTATCGCTGTCGCTTCCACTTCGGTCGCTATCATCAGAGCTGCTGCTGCTGCTGCCACTCTCATCATCACTACTGGTGTCTTTAGCTAACTTTTGGTTCTTTTGTAGCTGAGTAGATCCCAGGGGGTTAGCTTTGGATGCGGTTTTCTTGTCGCGAACAGTTGAAGCCATATCACTGAGCGATCCCATTGGGATACGAGGGCGGTTCTTTGTCATTGTGATTATAGTTGCCAGGCTATGGCCAGAAGCTGTGAGTGAAAATGAGGTTAAGCGTAGGATGCAATAGACAATTGCAATTCAAAATATTATTTTGCATGCAAAATGATAGAAAAGGTTTCAATTCTGCCAATATTTATCAGAAGCCCTATCAAAAGAATTTTTGCTAGAGAAGTGCAAATTAGAGAGGTGGTGAGGTTGGGAATATTAAAAAGGTGAAGGAGTAAAAAGTAATGAATGAACTAATCTTCACGCCCTCCCAGCATTTGAAATTTTTTGGAGAGCTCTCTTGATCCTAGACGCGGCGCGCTTCCTTACTTACCTAATCTGGGCAGTCGCGGGGACCTTGATGTGGGGGTAGTTACGGTACGGATACCTGTACCGGAGTGCATTGTAGGTATCTAGGTGTACCTCTTTACAGAGCTGAGGTTGCCAGGTGACGCCCGGGCGTTGACGGGTGACGGAATATCATAGGTCCGGGACTTTTTTTTTCGCTGAAACTTTATCTGAGGCAAGGGGCATGCCGAGTACCTAACCTAACCTGTAATAGGCCAATACATCCTAATGCACAGCATTATGTATGTGCAAGCAGGCGTACTACCTGCATAAGCCCCACAGTTCCGAAGTATTAGATGAATCTTTTCATTCACTTGGTAAGAACTTCATCTTTTACTTTATTTCCTTTAGATTAACTAATACCGAAGCCTCGCCTTTTTTAAAATATTTTTATAAACCTTCATAGCTAAAAGTTGTCATGGCTACAAGTAAGAAAAGAAAACTAAACGTATCTGAACCTCCACAAGGTATGTCTGACATCATGTTACTATGGAATACAGTTCTATCTATAAGAGGTAGATGAATGCTTGCTTACCTAGGTATGTATCTTAATAGTTATGAGCGCCTTTGCTCTTCGCAAAAGATTACTCAACCAGCAAATCGCCAATTCACCACCCAATATAGACACAACCAATGAGACTACATCAACTCCCGAAGCCCCATCAACATCAGGTACTTCAGGTACTTCAGAAAATGGCACTCCTCGAAGCCTCAGAAAGACTAGAAGAAGTCTAAAAACTCAACAACAGTCGAGTACTGATAATGAGCCTAGCACTAATGTGAAAGTCATATTACCGGAAATTTCATCTCCACTAAAAGATACCTCTATTATCTCTGGTCATCCTGGTGGTTCATCTAGAAGTCCGTCACCCTCTATAGACGGTGATGAGATATTGGTAAAGCCGACTAATTCGTTACCAATCCATCTCTCCACCTTCAAACCATCTAAGAGCAACTACCAAAAACGAAGAGATGGAAGGATATTACTAAAGCTATCTGATGGTGATGTATGTTTCCCTTGCTCACTATTCCAGTAATTTAGGCTCACGTATAGCAGCGTTTGGTGATTCTCGGTAGCTATGGCATACGAGTGACATCTGGTGAAATAACTCTTAATGGTGCCACGTTAAGGAATTCGGAAAGGGTGCACTGGGTGGATGCACCGCATTGCCATGCGCTACCTGTTCTTAGGTGTCCGGATAATGCCAGCTTGGAATTACTCCCCCATCCCGTCGCCGCTGGCCTGGGAGGCTTAGGGAGGCTTGCTCCTCAGTTCCGGAAGCTTTGGAATGAGCCTGATGCGTTATCAAATAAGAAAACCAGGTCGCCCGACCCAACATTCACAATAGTAAGTATGCTCCAATGTCTTCGAAGGAGCCATAAAGCTGACGGTACCCCTAGCTATACACCTCAGCGGATGGTCCAAAGAAGACAATGCTACAAAATCTAGTATCTCCGCCGGAATGGAATAGGGAGATTGCAAAATTAGTCAATCTATCTAGCTCGAAACCCTGCTCCTTTATGATAACAGGACCAAAGTCTTCTGGAAAATCCACATTTGGCAAGCTGCTTGCCAACCGACTTGTTACAGATCAGTTGAATACCACTAAACGCAGACTTCACCGGGGAGTAGCCGTGCTAGATCTTGATCCGGGGCAACCTGAATATTGCGTCGCCGGCCAAGTCGCTCTTGTACTCCTAACTGAACCTGTGTTTAGTCCCTCATTCTGTCGTCCTCTTCCTTGTCCAGAAATCCAAATCATTCGATCGCATACATTAGCATCCATATCTCCAGCCTCAGATCCGGAACTATATCTCGAAGCTGCAATGGATCTTATGACACATTATCGGAATGTTTTAGGACGTTATCCCCTCATCATAAATACTCCGGGGTGGATCCAAGGGACCGGGCTTGACCTTCTCACATCACTCATCACAAATTCACGGCCTACGGAAGTGTTGTATATGTCCGAGTCCGGCCCAGCCGAAGTAGTAGAGACGCTACAGGAATTTTGCAAAACTACTACTTTTACTACGCTCCCTTCCCAGGCCTCTAAAATCAGCTCGAGAACGTCAGCACATCTCCGTTCAATGCAAACTATGTCATACTTCCACGCCGAGCAACAGAGTTCTGCTGTTGATGGATGCTGGATGCGGTGGAATAACAAGCCATTGACAAGTGTACCTCCTTGGCAAATCAGTTATAGAAGCCATGACCGAGGAATATTCGGGATCATGTGTTATGATTACCAAACCCCGGTAGATCTGCTAGCTGATGCCATCAATGGAACAATCGTTGCAATTGTAGCAGTCGAAAGTGTACAAGCTTTCAGGCATTCCGAAGAGAATGCTACACTGCCTGGCGATATTACTTCCGATACAATGGATATAGATGAGGCCGATGAAGGGCCCCAGAAATCCATGTCACCGTCTTTTTCAAGCTTGGAAAAAAATACCATCATTAGGACTCCCGAGGGTATTCCGTTTATAGACACTACAAACGGAATCACCCTTGACCCGAAATTTTCCCACTCTCTTGGCCTAGCCCTTGTTCGTGGAATCGATGTCGAAAATGGCTTGCTCCAGATTTTGACGCCTTTGGGAGCTGAGAGGATAGAAGAGGTTACATCGAGAGGGTGCGAAATCGTGCTTGTCAGTGGCAAATTTGACACGCCGAGCTGGGCTTATACCGAGGAGCTATATTACCGGGCTCATGAAGAGGTAGACGACGGCACAGATGCGGACGAGACGATGGATACTGAAGATACTCCTGGTGGTATCTCTGAGGCTGAAAATAACGGTTTGGCAGGGTCCACGGATGCAACTTCGGTGCCGTGGGTAGAGGTGTTGCATGGAAACCAGAAACGTGGCGTCGGCTCGAAAGTCTGGCGAGTGAGACGCGATTTAGGCCGTTCTGGCAATGGTAATTAAGATATATTGAGTTCTGAAAATCAATAAATTCAGCTCAGACTCTCATGAGCCCTTATAATTCGTTCCGGACTGAATACCTTGTGTTGTTAGTGACAGCTTATAATGCTACTTGCTATTGTCTTGTATCAATTCTCACTCCTTTCACAATCACGCACAGAACCCAGATCAGAAGCAGATTGATACTTAAAAAAGTTCAGTATGGGCGTATTTAGTCTCAATAAATATAAAGAGGCCGATTGCAATAGCAGTAGATACGAAAATTGTTAATCCATACCCAAAATTACGACTCACCGTTAAGATAAATTAGGTACCCAAATCAATCCACCACGCCCGGCGGGAGCACAGCGACATAATCCAGCGGCGCCATCTCGCGCCCATCAGCCCTACCCTCCACGCGCAACACATCGCCCTCCCCAACATCCACGCCCCTAAACGTGGCCCTCGTCGCCGAATGTCCGTCAACCGCCCGCGTAACCGTGTACCCGAGCCTGTCCTCGTTATCCCCGACCCACGAGCCGACCTTCGCGTCGTTCAGATAGAGCTCGTACGACGCCCTGCCCTCGTACATGTCGTAGTACGCCACGGCTACGTCGTACCTCCCGGCGGCGAAAGTGAGCTTAACGGACGCGGACGCGGATGTGGTGCCGCTGACGCTGTCGCTTTGCACGACGCGCCGCCCCGAGGCCGCTTCGAACGGGGTCACGGACGTGACGCGGTACCCGCGGAGGGCCATGGACTCGGCCTCGATGCGCCAGGGGTGCTTGCCGACGCGGGCGCGCGCGTCGGCGATCCCCGAGAGGCTGTGGTAGAAGTCGTTGATGGCGTCACGCCAGACGATCGCGTGCCCGGCCTGGTACGTCAGCCGGAAGGCCGTCTCGTCGAAGCGCTGCTGGTCGATTAGGCCGTCGAGCTGGGCCCATTGCGCGGGGAAGGTGGCGACTGTTTCGGCGCCTGCGTAGTCTAAGAGGCAAGGTTAGCGGTTGCTTTTTTCACCCCTCTTTTTTCATTTCATTTTTTTTTCTTAAGGTATAATTCTAGGTAGGTTCCTGTCAAAGACACGCCGCTGAGCCAAAAGTGTATTTCTTAATAGCACAATTGCTATTGCAGTCTATCTGACCATGAGTGGTAATACCACTCACAATTCCATGGGACGATAAAATGAGAGGCGGAGAATGATTTAGGATAGAGTCACTCACGCGCGTCGTAAAAATGTTGAATAACCGTCTTGCCGTTCTTCAGCACATGCGTGTAGGGGACGTGGTGAAACCACAGGAGTAAGTCATCCGGTGTCGTTTCGATGTCCTCAAATACAGCGGCGACCTCAGCCGGATACTGGCCCGCAAATCCCGTGCCGTTCTTAACCGTGCGATCCATCCCGATGCTGAAGGCGTCGGCTCGAGTCCACTGTCCCCACGCATTGTTATCCATTGATTGTGGATTCGGTCCATAATGTGGTCCTGTGATATCCGTCAGGGTCTGAATACCCAAATTGCCGGTATAATTCTCATACGCCGGCCAAGACTCCATTGACATGCGGGTGATAGTCTCGCGAACGGTATCATCCAGGCCAAAGGTGAGCCGTGTCCAGTCTTCCAGGATTTCGACCTCGTTAACTGTCGGGTCCCAAGCCAGCCGACCATAGCCGTATAAGTTAGACATGGCGAGATGCGAACCAAGCCACGTGACATTCTGGCCGACGTTTACGACTGCCGCGTAACCAGTAAGGCCCTTCTTATTAAACCGCTTCCCAGAGAGAATATCGGTGCCGATGACGGATTTCTCACCGTCAACACGGAGATCGAAGTCGAGGATCGTCTTCCAAAGAGGTGGTAGATAGACCAGATGGCACTGCTGGCCGAGATATTCTTGCGTAACCTGAAGCTCGATAGCAGAAGCTGTCTGCTTCAAGTGCGCGAAGAGTGGCGACGGTGGTTCCCGGACCTGGAAGTCGATCGGGCCGTACTTGATTTGGACCACAACATTGTCATCAAATTTGTCGTCAAGGCCTTGGAAAAACTCGACGGCCGCGTTTGCTCGATCATCTTTCCAGCTTTTCTCGTTAAGATGCTGGTTATCGTAAACGAAGGCGCGGAACATAACAATACCACCGTGCGGCTTGACGGCCTTCGCGAACAGATTAGCACCGTCGGAGAGTGTGCGGCCGTATGTGAGCGGGCCAGGCTGGCCTTCGGAATTAGCTTTAACTAAGAAACCTGCCAGGTCAGGTACGTGATCGTAAAGCTTGTCCGTGATTTTAGTCCACCAGGCAATGACGGATTTGTCCAAGGGATCGAAGGTATTTAAGCCACCCAAAGTCTGAGGCGACGCAAAGTTGAGCGAGATACCGACTTTGACGCCCCATGGTCTCATCGCGTCAGCAATTTTAGCTAGTCCCGCCATATTGGCGTCGCTCAGGATCTGAGCATTCGCATTGACATTATTAATAACAATTCCATTGACACGTATTGAAGCTAGTAGGCGAGCATACTGAGCGACCCGCGTCACATTGGATACCAGGGCATTGTTCTTGAAGAAGATAGACGGGCCAGCGTAGCCACGCTCGATAGTGCCGTCCATATTGTCCCATTGATTAATCCATCGGATCACTGCGCTGGGATTTGTCGCATAGGCGACCTCGGTAAAGTTCGCTTGGGCTAGCATAGACAAGTACTCGAACGCACCATAAAGCGCACCGCGTTCATTCTGACCTACAATTTCGACTTTTTCGCCTTTGATGCTGAGCCAGAAGCCGTCTTCCTCCAGCTCAGGAGTTTCAATCGAGATGCCGGAGTCGTTGAAGGCAGCGATGGTCCCTACGACCACGGAAGGGCTTCTGTTGGCCTCATGAGTTATGTTGAGCGACTTATCGAGAATACCCTTAATGCCTTTCTGTAGTTCCTTACCGGCGACATAAACCGGGCTTGTTTCCGTGGAGTTAAGAGCGACAATACCGGAAGGAACAGTAGCCTGTTTGATGACGTCCTGCGGCAATTGAGCATATCGCAACCACGCGTCGAGCCCGTCCTCTGCAGCCGCGAGGCTAAGAGCAGCAAGGAGTAAGAGTCCGCGCATTTTACTTTTTACTTGGCCTGGTCCATTTGAGCAAATATGTGCGCATGCATAGATCTACACCTGAGATGAGACATCGGGGCCCTTGTGTTTATACATGGCGTTTACCCAGCACGATGGAACCTCGCCTGTGGAGATGACGAACCCCGTCCCCCAAGAGCCTGGTTAATGAACAAGACATTGTCTTTAGGCTAAAACTGGGGAGTATGGGGTCAGTAGATCTTATTTATGGAGAATTGGCTTGGTGCTTCAAATTTGCAACGGTTTCGGTTTATTTATACACGAAGCCGTGGAGTCGTGTCTTTCCCTTTTCCCCGCAAATTGAGAGGCGAAGATCCGCCAACCACAACAAGCTAGGTATTCCATGTAAGACGCTTAACGTGGGGTAAAGTAACCGAGTACCTGGACTGGGTATCGAGAGTCTTTGGCTGTATGTATGTATGGTGTACGCTTTCAACATCGAGTTGCCTAGTATATTCGAAGCGTGAAATATCTTGCTTGATTACCTAGAGTGTCTGCGATATTGTATTATTGTAAATATAATTACCTCTTAAGGTATCATATACCGCCGACGCCGATACTGTATGTTTCATAGTTATTCTAGTCGTAAGTGGTTTTTGTCTACCTTAGGAGGTACCTAGGTACGTAAAGAAAATGATTTTCTTTTTTTTTACAAACAATCACTCATCACTCAAGAAGAGCAAGGGAGCCACGTCCGTGGCTCATGAGGACGTGGCTCATGAGCGGCACATTCACAGATGGCTTCAATACCTGTTAAAGTGATAAAAAGATGCTCGAAAAAGAAGAGCTGATCCAGAAAGAGGTACCAAGTTAAAATGTACCAGGTACCAGGTACCTAAGCTAGCTTATGTAATACAACAGAGCCTCATTGAACTTTAAACGAATGTAACGGCAAAATTCTTCCAGAGGTTTGCCGTTTTTGTTTTTTTTTTTTTTTTGTGTGTGTGTTTTTTTAAGGACCCTTAGTAAAATATCCCATCCATCCCCCAACATAGAAAATTACTAACAAAATATTACCAAAGTATTATGATTGCTGTCGTTTTTAACCCCGACGGAGCCATCTGGTAAGAAGGAAAAAGAAAAAAAAGGTTGGGCGGTACCCGGTATTGCGGTAATATTGCGGTAATGTGGAAGGATCAACATATGGCTGAAATGAAAAGTAAAAGAGACCTGAAACGACAATACGTAGATAATGCGAAAGGTAGGTAAATAAATGGCTGGAAAGCTTGTGTAACCGGACATAAGGGTAGTTGTAAGTTCTTAGGCGTAAAGGAGATACGGTGGTGCATCGTGCATTGAAACCCAATGAATCAGGTTTCTTGTGTCTTTTTTGGTGTGGTTTATCTTAAGTCTTTTCAGGGACTAAAAGGTGCTCCTGTCCCTTTCAAATCTTAATTAGGACATGTTGCGAGTGTAATTCGTTCAATCTAGACGATGTCGTGATCCTTCGGAAACCTGTTTAACAGGTATTCATGAAAATGGCCTCTCGTTCTTGCGCCGGTCGTGTTTACGGGGAATCTTAAAATTGAGAACCTGCGAATCGGACTAAGGATTCGACAGGACCATGTCTCGACGTATCTCCAACAGGAGGTTCTGCTGGTGTCGGAATATCATCTTGATTCTGTCTGGAAAATTTATCGTCTATCAAGGAGATGGCCGAGATGACCTGGGAGTAGTTTCTTTCGTTCGATACACCGGCTTGAGAGGGGGGCATCGAGGCCATGCGGGCATTAACAGGTATGGTAGGGTCCGGGATAGGCGTAGACCTAAGGCAAATTCAAATTAGTTATATACCTAGGTAGAGTATCAACCTCTCGAAGCTAAGCAGTATTCTTAGGGGCAAATTTTGGTGGGCGCTTTAGGTAGTAGTAGGTACTTACTCGGCCGGTTGCTGCGTGTCTTCGTTAATCTGATCCTTCGCCATGTTTCAAAGTGTTGAATTTAGAGAGTCTGGAGGTGTCTGAAATGGTAGAATAGAATGGACCCGGGCTCGGGATGATACAGATCTCGGTCTGCTCTTCAAAGACGATTTTTTCGAGTAAACTATATATGGAACATTGACTTGGGATAGTTGGCTTGGAACGGAGGAAATTAGAGGGAGAAACAACCGGACTACTTATACCCCATAATTGCAGACATGACATAGCGGCCAAGCAATGACAATAGTCCCATTCTGGCAAGACTTAAGATGAGCAGATGAAGAACCAATAGATACATGTAGTCTTTGATGCGGTAGGACAAAACGGGTAATAGAAGATATAAGCAAAATAGGGGTTTGATTAGAACTTGTCAAGAAGACATGATAAAGACCTAAACCACTAATGAAGTGAGCGGGAAAGAAAGAAGAGGGTTGTCTTGGGAGAGGTAATTGGCCTACCTAGGTACCTCCTATAGGCACATACTATGGTATGTGCCATAGAGGCCATACGCGCGCCGTGATATCGAGGGGGGGGGTGCCCACTCCGGAAAGCTACCTAGTCCAGGATGTAAATCAACATCTTGATCTTATATCCAAATGCTAACTCATTCAGGTAAATATATAGACTTGTACAAGTATTATACCCTCTCGACTTGAGTAAACTACTCCTCGTTGCAATATGGTATATAGTACAAAAGACTCGCTCGAAGACAGATGAGCCACACTGAGCCTTGAGTACTACGCATAATTGCAAGGGCGGGGCAGTTAATTGCCTGTCAAGGGGATAGACGCACTAGGTCACGTATTCTGAATAGCTTCTCGGCTGATGCAGATTTGGATGTCTCTGAAGGACCTACGTATATATCATATGTAGGATAATGGAGGTTTGAGGCATCACCGTTGCACCAAGCATGAGTAGACTCATACAATACATGCATACCCTGTTCCTCTCCACAACCAAAATGGGTTAAAAAAAAGAAGAAAAGAAAAAGAAGAAGGCCATGGAAGTAGGTACAGCAGGCTACAACGTGCAACGCCTTTGAGTCGCATCCGCACCTGTAAATGATAGGTCCCACATGAAGTACCTATACATGCATAGGCGTGCAACAGGTTAATAGCGCGGCCAACACCAGGTTGGCTTATTGATCTCATTGACCTTGTTGAGCCGTCAACCCGTTTCCGCGACCCATGACAGTTATGATAGAGCCCTCCCTTGTCACCCCGATGCGCACTAGCCAAACTCGGCAATACCAGTGCACAATTGCTATTGCAATCTATCTAACCCATACTCTAGTAAGTAGTTGCATCGACGAGCCGAAAGATTGAGATATTGCAGGAGTAGAGATTTTTTTTTAAAAAAAAAGTAATTAATTAAATTTAAACGAAAAAAAGTGTTGTGCCTAATTTATACTTAAAAACGTATTCGAGTATTCGATAATGTTATTTTATTGTGGAATAAAAGAAGCTTTATTTTTGATATACATAAAAGGTTTAAGAGACAAGTAATACAACATCAAGATGATCAATACACACACCGACAGGGATTTATCAGTTTACATGCAGTAAGTTTCCATGGATCTTTACCCTAGGTACTTAGGTACATAGTAAAAACGAGCCCACAATTCTTTACACTTTAACAGGGACTTATTATATGATATAATGTATTTATATTTCTCCCACTAGTGGACTATGTTTAGTAGTAACCTTTACCTTTTTCATGCCCCTAGACATGGAATTACCATGATTTCCAAATAACAGGTACGTTATACATCTAGTTATTACACAAGAAAGGTGGGGGTTGGGACCCGGGCTGTCTGACAAGGATAGATTTTGCCCTTGAGGTCAACCAACAAATATTATCTCCTTGACGTGGATGGTGCGTGCGGAATCCTACGGCATCTTGCGGCATCTTGGATAAACCAATCATATCTTCTATTTAGAGATTTATAGATAGATTGCAAAACATACCTAGGCACTGTTACGATATTAATGACTAATGTTGAGCATTGTTCACTGTACGCAATGGCAAGGGGGTCGTAGTCGAACGCAAGTTAAAGGGATATGTAGATATTTTGCAATTGTGGGATATGTTGATGATTACGATGTTACGTCTATGGGGTTATTGTGCGATACATTGATACGTACCTACATAGGTACCCGTCTGCTACGATCTGTTCGTTGCTAACTTACCAAGATTTACAGATAAACTAACTTATTATATTTCAGACAGAAGCTATATTGTTTCTTATCAAGTGTGTTTATTAAATAAGAGAATTATCCTAAAGCGCGATGATGAGATGAAAGTCATCAAGCTCATATCTCACCATTAAGGTTTAACATCGTGGTGGGAAGCTTCAAACATGAAAAGACTGCGCCGCCTTTTCCTCTCCAGAATATTCGTCAGTGTGTTCTGACGCCGATTCCCTGGGGCGCGCCTGTATCGCTAGCGAGCTCTCCCGCAAGCTCCGCTGTTACCCACGTAGATCACTCGTACCATTTTGCGATTCTCGAACTTGTCTTGACGGACTCACACTACTACCTAGGTACCTAAGTATATAAGTGTCTAGGTAGGTATACCTGTATTACTAGCATCCTTCCTTGGGCTGACGAGTCAGTGACATCTCGCTTCTGAAAGATGAGTCCTCTACTTACTGGGGGCTAAATATTTAATCTCAGCCTTGAATCTAGAACCCAAACCCCAAGGTCTGCTTGCCATGTTGACTCGTCAGAAGAGAAATACTGGTTCACAGCCTTGCTGGCTTACCTGGTGCTATTTTACCCGGTTCGAGGAACAGAAGCTTAGACATTTGCCAACTTCGCTTTCGCGTATTGAGAACCGGACATGTACCTCATATCATGGATCAAGTTCCAGTTAGGCTCATATCTATGTCCAGAAATAGCAGAGCCTGCAGAGTATTTGGCATTAGCTTTGGAAACTTTCATTACCTACATCCTAAGGTAATTTGCCATTTGCGTCCCAATATTTATGCCCTTGTTTCACTGGCAACATCGGCTTGCCTGGTATCATAACTTCGGCCTGGTATCATTTCGATATAAACCCTAAGCATGTTCAATCCATGCTGGAAGAATCCTCAGGAATGAGGAACCCTGTTTCTGTGATCGGCATGATCTTAGGGCTAAGTGGTCACGGGATTGAGTTGCAATAGACCAATTAGCGAAGTGTCAAGCTCCGGATACACAACATATCTCTAACGAATCCAAATAAACTTATTAGATACAAATCGTGGGAATTATTTGCTGAGACAGGCAAGATGGTACATAAATTAAATATTCTCGGTTGAAGAGTGGGAATAAGGGACTTTGAAGCACTTCCTCACGATCTCGCGATAAGGCTGAAGCTGGCACTGAGCCCGAGGGCGTGTCAGTACATAGGTCACGAAGTGGCCTCTTCTGGATGCCAAACTACTTCGCGATCGTGTTACTGTGACGATAAAAATACGGAAAAGGAAAGATGGCGCATTCGGCCTATGATTATCTGCAGGTTAGGCCCTCTGCGGGCCGCTCGTTCCAGATGATTACTTGTTTCATTTAATACCTAGTGATCCCGGCTCATCCGTGCCTGATAGCTGCACCTGCCAAGGAGAAGGCGAAGCTACTCTATGACGTGTGTCAATGAGCATGTATTGATACGGGAATGGAAATGGGGATGTGTTGATGTGCCGGTGGACGTCTTCACACCGCACCTTTCGCGGCAGAAAATGATAGTAGGCAAGTTTAAACGAGAAGGCTGCAAATGAGAAAACCGCCATGCTAGCTGGAGAATTCTCCGAATGGACAGGAACACAGCACACTGAAACCGTCAGGAGGCCCAGCAAAGAGACCAGCTTCATCTCCGCGGTAAAAATTCTTCTCTCCGTCTGATTTCCCTGGATGGAACTAGGTGAACGACTTCGCCGGTTCCAGTCGGTTCATAGACATGAAACTTCATCCAAGATTGTAAAAGTTTGGTTCAGCCATCCGAAATGAATTTATTGCGTTATATATATTTTCGAGAGACAGGCACCTAGGATTCATGTGAATTACTCACGCTGCAGGTAAGAACGTCCAAAATTAAATGAAAATATGACAGGTACCTAACCTACCTCTCAAGGTAGGTACCTATTAATGGAACTTTCAAGGTGTCTAGACTCTGCATACACGACAAAGTACAGATCCTGATAATTACTTTTCATTAAATAGGTCTGCGCTCTTTGCGCTCTCTGTGAAATGGCTTGCTTCCAATTTTAGCATGTTGAAAACCTTTCCGTGTTGATAATTAGCAGTTTGGATGTGGCGAAGACACGCCGTACTTGTTGTTACAATATAAATATCCAATCAGAACGCTGAATGGATTTCCATTATGGAGTTTCGGATATTGCCTTTGCTTCGCTGGCATTGGTACGACGGTAGGTAACTCTACTCCAACTCGTCTAACAGGGTTGGCAATCCTAACGTCACTATTTAACATTCGAGACGTGTCTTATTTTGCATTTTAAACGTGCCTTATTTTACATTCTTCTCGACGTGCATTATTTAACATAAACTATTGTTTCGACTATTTCGCTTCGAGAGCAGGTCTTCATTTATGAAAACCAGGTAGCTGATAGGTAATAGATAAGAGGTGGATTTCACAAGTCATATATGTAAGTTAGAAATATTTGAGGCATATTATACTACGAGGTACCTAATCTCTAGTATCTCCAGCTATCTTAACCCCAGGTGCCGTAACGTATACGTGTTTAACATACCCCGCAGAGCCTCACAACAGCATCACCGCATCAGAGCGTCGAAAACATAACTCTAAAGGAAATCATAACATTTTCCATACCGTAGCCGACCGTCACCAGTAAACCCCATCCGATATCATGGCAAATTATAAAAGGCCTCGCCAACACTTTCATTTCTCAACAGGATCAAACATTTACGGATCAAGTATTGCCTGCAGAAACATCATGACATGTAGGTATTCCTCCTAAAGCTCGATCCCGATATACCGATTTAATAAACAAAAAAAAAGAAGAAGAAATGCTCGAGTTAACAGTATTCAGATAGGTCTGTATCTCAGAGGTATCCTCCCGAGAAAAGCATCGAATGAAAAGCAAAAGGCACTTGGGGAAGAAGAAGGGTGATAAGTAAGTAATTAAGAGTAGGAAATCTTGCATGACGGGGCAGTCAAGGATATATGATATACCCGTATGTCCTGAGGCATGAGAGAGGTGCCATCGCAGTGCATATCTATATTAACCAAGTCTTCATTGAAAACTTACCTAAGGTAAGGGCACTAATGTCACGTCGCAGAGCATGCAGTAGGTAAAACAACTTCGCTGTTCCGCAAGGAACGTTGACTACAGTTGCTTTGAAGCCAAAGCTATATACAAAATAACTCCTTTGTTCCAAGGAGTCTCAAGTGAGACTCCTAACAACTAATATCCCTCATACCTGAGGACATAGGTAGCAAGTATAGCGTCGATGGAAGGGTGTTCCAGAAGTACGTGTGGCTATCAGCAGGATAGCCTCTACTTCTGCGCCGGCCATGTCGTCTGGGAGTCATCAAACTGAGCTCCCGTGCCTCGGAGCATGTTGTCGATGGAAGACGGCCTTCCTCGGGTGTTGTTAACAGGAGCTCCCGTTTGTGGTTGCTCGATGGCTTGCCCTTGTCTGGCGAAAGCATTGTCTACCGCAGAGATAACGCCCGAGTGGTCTCTCTGGTTCGATGCATTGATCTGCGAGGACAGCGAGACCAAGGAGATATTGACTGGCACATCAGTCGACCTTGGGTAGCGTCAGACTCATGACACAGTATAGGGAATTCTTCCTTAATAACAAAGAAATAGTCTCAGGGGTGCGGCAGCACTTACCCGGCCGGTCCCCGAGTTGCTCTATTTACTTGGCCGTTCGCTATATTGCTTGACAGTGCTGACACTAGAAAGCTTGCGTGAACTCAAAGATACTTGGATGGGGTTGGACTGGGTATAATATAGGTCTTGGTTTCTTGCCGACGGGCCTTTCACTTCAAGTACACTATATATGAAAATGTTGACCAGGGATAGCTAATATGAAAAGGGGGAATAAGGAGATGGGAGCTCCTAGGCAACTTATATTCCACCTGAGCATGGCGTCACGGCTGATATAGTGATCATATTGCTGCGAGATTTGAGATCAGCGAATAAGAAGTCAACCAGCACATGCGGTGTTCCTAGATAATAAATACTTTGAAAAGGTATGGATTACCCAGGATAAAATTTCTAACGGCTAACTCAATAAAGCAAAGTAGAAATATTCTACAAGAAATATTTTCAAGTAGCTTTTTCAAGTATTAGTAGATGCTTGTAGCATATTCTAGGTTGAGTTAGACCATTTCCCACAGGCGTAGGAAGTAGGCATATTCTAATAAAAAGATCTACGGCGGAAGCGATGCGATACGATAGGTCATAGCCTACCTCTTACAGGCGCAGACACACCTTTGTAACCTTTCGATTGGTTCCAAGATAAAGTTGAGGCTCAACATTATTATACATGGGTCCAATTGCAGTAGCGCTTACACCATTCCATAAAACTAAATCACGGTATTGTACCAGCGGGAAGTGGCAGCCGATTTTTGTCAGCTACATTCGGTCACTGACCCGTGTTTGGAATCCTGCAGGAGGTTTACAAGTCATGGTCATCACCAATCAGATCCAGCCCGTGACCCATAAAGTCCTTCTCCCCACTGGTTCCAGAACGCTGGTTCGAGAAAGTCGTCAAAAAAGCTGGCGGCGTAATTACTACCAACATATACAAGCGCCATTACGGTTCAATAGTAATAAAGTAAATAAATAATTATTATGAACCCCAAGTTCTATATATTTTCTTCTTTTTTTCTGTAACTTATCTTTATATATTGCAATTTTAGTAAGAGCTATTTGGGGCAATAGCGTTGAGAGTGTCACAATCTTTTTTTTATGTGTGTGTGTGTGTGTGTGTGTGTGTTGGGGGGAGGGGTGGGGGGGGGGCATGATAAGAATAGTAGAAAAGGGCTACACAAGGACATACCTAGGTGGTACCAGGTAGGCAGACAGAAGAATAGCTTGAAAAAGGTGACGCGCTCTCCGAAGGAACACTATAACTGGCTGGTATATTTTCCAACTATAATAACTAAATTTTTAATCTATCATCTCATAAATGCGGGAGCGCACGCTGTTCTTAGGACAACTACTTGAACAGCTTCCCAATCTGAAGGTTCATAATGCAAGACCCCAGCTAAAAGCTGGCAGTCCTAGCTCGCGAACCTTAGTCTCGGGCGTGTTAGTGCGGCGGTAGCCCGGATCGGGAGCTTGGTGTGGGGCATGTGGGGCATTACCTATGCAGGGGAGCGGGGCCCCAGATTGGAGAAAGCTAACCAGACAGTTGGGGAAGTGGGACGAGGCGTTATAGAAAGCTCCACATACGGTTCGCATTCGAGGCGCTAATAGACTTTTGTGACCAATCGAATGTTAGGGACAGTTATGCACATCTGATACACAAAAGCAGCCGAGCACTTGGAGCGGTGGCTTGCAGAAGAACTTCTCCACCGTCTAAATTGAGAGATGACGAGACACTTCCCTAAAAAATATGACTGAATATGTTAGAGGCAGGTATCCAGATGTATCCCTTAATCTACACGTATAAGTCCAATACTGGCCATAGCAGGAATATCTAGACTTGTACGAATGATTGCACCTGATGTATAAGTGAATCACACTTTACCTTAGGTAAGGTACGTATGACACACGTGATCGATGTGTGACATATCAGCTCCTGCAATAGCACATTTCATGCTGTATAGGAGCACTCTTGATGACAGAGGATATATATCAGCACGTGTTATTGAATGGTATAGGATGGAACTTTTATCGCTAGAGAAAATCACATCGGCAAGGTTCTGAGCTGTAGGTATAATACTGTTAGCGCAAGTACCTAGGGGGAGATTTAAAGTGAGTAACTACTAATGAACGCTCAAATAATATTAGCACAATAGCAATCTGCTCATGGTCTATTATTCAGTTCCGTATCATATCGTGATTACTGGTTTCGACTGGAACAATGAGTGGGTGACAGCTTGCTCTACTAAAGTGGTCAATACAACTCCTTAGGCTAAAACTCGTATATAAAGCATTGGTTTCCTCGTCTTCCAATCCCAATCTCAACACCCATCCCCAATTATAATTCCGATACCACTTACAGGCTACGGCATAGCAGGTTTTTCGTATTCGCCACCTCCTTACACAATAAGAACCGGAAAATCACCCTAGACTTTTCTCAATAATGGCGACACGTCGCTTAGCAAGGCCTTCTATACTCGCATATCGAGCAGAGCTTGACCAGTTGCTCGCAGACTTAAGAGCGTTCAGCCAGGTAGATAAAAATCAGCAGCTTTGGCACCTGCAAGCGCATTTAGCAACGTTAGACCACATAATGACAGGGGATAAACTAAAAGAAAGGAGAGAACGAGTCCTTGAAGCTCACCAACTTTTCCTGACGATGAATCAGGATGAACAGCTCCACTACGTTGAGCAGCTTTGCGACCATGCCAGGAGTCGTCAGGGTCATCATTTTCGGCAGGGGTTGTTTCTGGCGCCCTTCGTCGCTCAGTATATCCGCACGGTCCGTTCAGGCTTGTACAAACAGAGAAAACATGGTAACTGGTTCGAGTGGCGTCAGAATCATCGTGACAATACAGAAATTAACCTGGAACCTGGGAATGCTGGGGACCAAAGTGTACGGGAACACATGCGTGAATACCAACAATATGGTCAGTTACCACTGCCATCGTAGGAGCTCCTACCCTTGTAGAACCGTGAATATTGGCACTTGATATAGCAATAGATGGAAGATAGCCGCTATTTGGAAAGTCACTACGACAGGAGTCACCGGAGCGAGAGGGAAGGCAATCATAGAAGCCGAGAGTATTGGTAATGGAAGCATGTAAGATTATTCATCCTCTTTGAGCCTGAAGTGCTGGACAATTGAGTCCCACGCTAGGCACCGTTCTGGTACCTTTAGCGTATCTGGTCTTCCCCATTTATATACTTTTAACAACAATACGATATTTACCTTATGTAAATTTTAGGTATAGTTTCATGCCCTTGATAGATGTCATGCCTATACGGAGTGAGCGTCAGGGTCGTACATGCATTATCTAGTAACACTTGGCTTTCTATCTTCTTAATAAGGAGCTACTATGAGACTATGGTCATGGTGGTGACCCGCCAGGGGTCATAGTTATGAAGGGATAACTTAATCTACAATGAGTTATTCAACTAAAGAGGATGCTTACCTTCTGTGTACATGCCAGGGTCTGGTTAGGTACTTCGTGAATAAAACGTTGCCTTTTTTCTTTTAAGGGATTATTGTACCATCTTCCTTGAAGCCTATATAGCATTCTCATTGTTTCCAAGTAGTTCGTGACTTAATACCTATAGCCTGCGAGTTAAGCCCGATTTTGATGTCATATCCCAGTATTAGAAGGGATGTAATTCACTCCGCAGTAGGCTGGATGAATTATAGCAGCCTGTGGTTTAAATCAATATTTGGTTTCTTTTACGTATATATTCTAATTGAAATTCTTTCTTGGATCTCCGAGAAGGCCAAGCTCATTAGGTCTTGGATTATACGTAAGTCACTGCCTAGCTGGATGATTACGCTCTTATAGACGCACAGATTTACTACGATAGGTACTCTGTCGCCAGTCACTGAAGATTTGTATGATGATAATCCAGTAGGCGCCTTTCGACTACACTGATTCAAAGTTAACATTGAATAAATCGCGTAGCACAAGGATTAAGAAACAATTCCAGCTTCTAAAACCCTGCCTAAGATGTATTTATAAAGCGTTAAAGACTTTCTGAAGATCGTTGTTTGCCGCTCTCTAATCTACATCCTGTTTCCCACAGCCTCATCGGACGAAACTCTCAGGTATCAACCAACCGACCTGACGTCGACTGCAGCAGCGTCTCAATCCATACATTAGGTACATACCATCCACGAGAATAAGATGGCTTCTACTCCAGTACCCACAACTATCGCCGAGGAGTACCTCTATGGCTTGCTTATCCAGTTCCCACGCTTCGCCGAGAAGAGCAAGTCCGCGCAGCGAGACCAGCTGCGCGGTATGATAGAGTGTAATGAGCCGGTGGGAGACATACGACAGGAGCTAAGTCGGTGTCTGAGCCGACATGCGCATTTCCTGGCGCTGGACAGGAGTTCGCAGCTGCAATACATCAACCATCTGCATTTCTTCTTCCATCACGGATCAGCGTATCGTTACAGGGTATTATGGCCTGTGCTCTTCCAGTTACCCCAGCTTTCAGATTATATTTACACGACCAGGCCCGGCGGCGACTACGATCCTACCATGAATAGCATCAAGAACTGGTTTCTGTGGAATTTGCAGCGCCGTGGACTCGAACCACCGGTTCCGAAAGACCACGCACCGCCGCCATATGAGCCCTAATACCCTCTGCCTTACCATTAACAGCGCCACTACTTCCTAGTTCATTGTTACCGGGGGAGTAATGCCTAAAACTACCAATGTCGGCCAATGCTATTATAACCATAACATCTTATCGGAAACGCACCAGACTTGGTCAGATAGTCAGCTACTCAGATGGCTAAACACCTCCATGTACTACTTACAGATTTGGACATTTTCTTACAATATTATTTAATCACTAGGTACACGTCTACCTATAATATTAAATATGAGCCTATTCCCCTTTGTCATTCTTGACTCGGACCGTCGAGCTTCATTGATAAATGCAAAAAGGGACTCTATTCAAGACCAGCGAATTGTGGATTGGATCCAACCTCATTCTATTTTGAACCGTTTAAGTAGTATATCCACGACCGAAGTTTTTGAGATTGAATCAGGTATATGTGACTAAATTTCCGTCCCGATCTTTCCTAGTGACGCCTCTTATATTAATACCGACAAATGCACTCATATATGCGAGTAGGCAAACCGCAGAACAGCATCTTTAAATCGAGTTATTCCGAACGCTCAATGGCAATAGACTTCTCAGTGATCTCCTCATACCCCGAGCTGAGCTTCCGCCTCCTAGTCAGCGTCTCGACGTACAGCGACACTCTCTTCCGACTTACCCCCTCGCCATCAGAGAAGTCCACCACCGAGTCGGTCGTGATAGGGGTGGCGGTGGGCGAGGGGGAATTCCGAGGAGAGGTCGGCGTCACGAACAAGCCTTCGAAAGCCATACTGGTGCTCGGAGAGCGTGTAATGGCTCCCCTGGTTTCTGCTAAGCTGTCAAGTGTTGTGACCGATAAGTCAGGGGCTGTCGTTTCCTCAAGTGTAGGTATAGATGCCAACGCATCCGGAACCGAAGCGGCCAGTCCAGTCTGCGGCAAATGCGGTTCGTCGAAGAGGGTTCCGTACCACGCCTCCCGAACGGCCAGGCCGAGAGCCACGGATACCTGCCGGGAAACGCTGTTGCCGATGATGCGCCATTGCGCAGCCGGCGTGCCAAGGATCAGTTCCTCGTCGCGAAAGCCCTGCGCACGCCTGATCTCCAGGACGGTCAGCGGGCGGTTCTGCTGCCAGTGGTTGATCGTTCCCATGCGGGCGTCCGTCGGGGAGCACCTCGTGGCGACGGTACCAAGCAAGCTGTGTGGGTGGATGCGACCCCAGCCTTTAGACGGCTTCATGGTTCTCTCGGCAGTTTCGGGGGGGAACAGATGATACCGATCTAACTCGCCCATCACAGGAGGCAGTCCCGGTCGGCCGTGCCAAAGTTTACTAAAGCTCATGCCCCAGGGGTGGATGGGGATAGCGGATAATTGCTTTCTTATCGGGGGTGTGAATCCTTTAGCTAGTCGATGGTCAGGGAAGCCGACGCAGAAATCCGGTTTGCCGTCTTGGATGTCGGGTAAATCCCCTATAGACTCCTGCGCGGTCACGTATCTAAAGGGAGTTGATAGGAGTTGCCTACTGTCAAAAGGGCGCCCGCAAGACATCTCGCCAAGCTTCGTCAACTGGGTGCCAGGTGGGTGAGAATGCGATGGCACTGGGGCCTTGGGCATCCGGAAGCCCGGAGCGCTAAAGACGAGGAATACTCGGCTACGAGTCTGTGGCGCACCAAATGACCACGCGTCTAGAAACATAACCTGGACCTGGTAGCCTAGACCGACAAGCGCGCACACTAACTGAGAGAAAACGCATGTGTCGCGGAGGTTCTTCGTGTTTACTATTTGCTGCACATTCTCGAGTATTCCGTAGTAAGGTCGGTACAGGTCGACATAAGCTGCAAACGAAGCAATAAGCGACTGGTTCTTCCGTTGGTCATTTGTGGTCCGATCAGGAGTTAACAAGGAAAACCCCGGACAAGGTGAGCCGGCGGAGATGAATTGGACATCGCCAGGTCGAGGCACTTTGATGTCGGTCCCCCACATGGCCCGAAGCAGCAGGTCATCAACTGAACCCAAAAAGGGGGTTATGGGTGTGTCTGGCTCGCAGTTAGCCATATACGTGTGAATAGCCTCACTACAGATGTCGTTAACCCAGAGCATCTCAATGCCACCACCATCTTCCAGACCTCGTCCAAGATTTCCGCCGCCGCAGAACAGATCAAGACCTTGTAGTTTCTGTGACCGATAGTTCTGAGAGGGGTCGAATCCTAGCCGTAATCTTTGCACTAATTCCATGTTCAGGGGGATGTAAGCCAACTGGCCTTCTCCAGTCTCAATCTCCTGATGTGTCATAAAGAATAGGTCGCCGGTACCATTCAAATCGTAAGGGCTAGATACAGTTTCTTCGGGTGGAAACGCTCTAACCAAGCAGTGCCGAAATATCTTGTGCGAAGAAATCTCAACAATTTGATCTGTATAAACCACTTCGTTAGGAGGTGAATTAGACGCGTATTTATCGACCTCCTTTCTCCGCAGGAGCTTTCTCAACTTAACGTGGCGTCTCTTTCCTTCATCAACTAATGATTCCACAATAAAGGTCTCCAACTGTAGTGCTTTCGGATTGGTTTCAACGAGAACTGTGTCTCCAATATTGTAAGATGCCTTCTCGTGAAACCTGTCCTCTTCACACGTAAGGTGTTCCTTTTGTAAAGTAGTCCATTTACAATCATCAGATAGATAGGTTTGGCGAACGAAGAACTCTGCTGAGGTGGAAGGGTTCCCAAACCACTCTACCTCATGCGTCGAGAGGATCTGATCTGATTTTACCCGCGCAGTTCCGTGATGGCAGGTGCAATTGTTAGATAAGAAGAGCTCGTTACTCCAGGGATATTTCATGATACCACAGGGCGTATCGATCGGTTGATAGAGCCATATAACGTCGAAGGAATACCTCCCTCTGGGCAATCGATGAATCTTCTGTACGAGACCAAACCATAAGTGTTCTCCTTCGTAATGCTTTGACTTTTGCTGTTTCCACTCTGTATCAGTGTTATCGTCATCTGGCCTTGTAGATATGACATCTCCCTCCTTAATTGAATTGATGAATGATTCACTATCATAGGCGTCCCTCTTGATCGCCCGTGGACTGGTCTTCTCAGTTGGACGACTAGTTCGGATGAAATCTACTCGTTTTCTCTCTACTGAAGCCGATGGGGTTACTGGTTTGAGAATATTTCCAAATATCATATGGGAGAACAGATCGTGAACGTAAGGCGTCACAATTGTCGGCACAACTGTGGCATTTCTTCGTAACTTCGAACGCTTCCTACGTCCCCTATCTACGTCACTGTCTTGGTCGGATGTTGCCGTGTTTATCTCGAGATTAGGCTTATATCGGTTGAATGTTTTAATCTCCGACCAAAATGTATGCCATGAAACAATTGTATCATCCAACCCGTGAGCTTCTTTCCAGATAAAGTCAATGTTGGCAATGAGAGCCCCTCGAAAGTCGTTATTCCCGTGGGCAAGGTGCCATCGTTTAAATGCAGCCGATTTCGTATGTTTCTGCAGGATCCATGTACTAAACTCCGATTTGAAATCATAAAGAACCGCCTTGCGGCCAACCTCCTTTAAGTAGTCGCAATAATCGAGCACATGCTTGGTAAAGTCGGCAATCCAGCGGAACGCTTCATAAAATCTTATGTACTCTGTTGAAGGGGTCTTCAGTTTATAATAAATTTCGTGGCCCCGCTGCTCATTTAATCGCGAGCGTATCCAGATCTGATCGCCAACAGTGTGTTCCTCGCTAGCATAATTTCCAATAGGGAGCTCCCGAAAGGGTATCTTCTTAAGAAAAAAGTTCTGTTCATCATAAACGAGGGTACCGTCAAAATAGAAAACATCGGAAGATTGCCGGGTAGCGAGATGTTGTAAAGGCCTTAGTTCGCAAGGGTAGAGTTCGGAGTCGAGGTATATAGAGAAGTCTTGAAGATCAAATTCCATGTATTCTAAAGATTCGTTGATTTTTGATGTTTCAAGTAAGGTTGAGAGAGCATCCACTTCATTAATTTCCGTGGAAGACGGCGTAGCACCTCTGAAAATAGATTTAGGTTGAGTCAGAGTAGATTGGGGGATTTCTACAATAATAGGTCTCTCCCGCGGTGCGTTTTCAATGGGCAAATCTGGAGCTATCTCACGGCCTTCGTAAGGACGTGTCTCTGGTCTGCTCCAGGAAGTATCCGAACTTGTGCTACTAGTCCTCGATCGTTCGTACGGATAATTTTTATCGGTCCTACTTGGTCTGTATGCATGATCGCGTGTTTTATATGCGTCGTCCTCTAAGCTATATAGCTCATTCTCCTCGATGCTTGCGATAATTTCATGGTGCGAATGTGAAGCTTCAGACTCGGATAATGTTTGGTCAAAGTATAAGTCGGGTGTTGGCACGCAACCAACGGTCTTTTCAGCAACCGGGAGACGCTGATAAGTGAGAATATCTTCCTGGTCTATATCCATTCTTATCCCAACCATATAGTCTACCTCCTACAAATTTATCGACGTACCGTAAAAGCATAACGAGTGAGATTGAAACTCGAAAGAGACCCATCTACAATGTTATTATACTGGATGCTAATGCGGATGGAATTATGATAAAGAGAGAAAGAGAGAACAAAAGTATTAAAGGTGGAAAAGCAAAGCGGGGGGCGGTTGTATGGAATTGTGGTGAAATATAGAGAAAGAATAATAACCAAAGGATCCTAGTAACCGCTGTACATAGATACCAAGCAAACACTTCATAGGCCTAATAAAAGAGGGCTCATATATGATATGAGATAAGTTTAGGTATTCTATAAGATATCTGCTATATGTTTGCTGTTGGGCAAGCAACGTTAAACCTCAAGAGCTTAGAATAAGTAATTCTTGGCAAGAGCTGCGGGTTCAACTTATGAAAATAAGCACAACGTGTGAAGTAGATCAAAAATTATGAGAATTAAGAAACTGAGTCAAGGCAGCTAGGCTTAGAGTGGCTCACTGGAATGGAGCTATCTCAGGTATCTTGCCGCTTTCAAAGGAATTGAGAATGCGTGTGACGAAGACTTGAAAGAGAGGAAGAAGAGGTACAAAAAACGAGAGAGCTAGCCAATCAGGTGGGTCCAAACGCTGCTAGCTCTACTGTTTGCATCAAGCCACAGACCAACCTTTTGCAGCCAATAGTTTACATAGAGGTAATAAGTTCAATTAGGGGTAAGGCACCTTGCTATTGGTGTTATATCCTATAAGTCAAAGTAAGTAATACGCGTATTTACCTCAAGTTCTTGGAGTAGAGGGTTTAAGTACCTTCTACCTACCTAGGTACCTAGGTACCTAAGGGTTTATGTAACACATTTCGAATTTATTCAACGAATACTATTGTCTTTTCTTCTTTATCTGCCATTCTCATGTATTCTCTTTATGCGGTACCGCAATCGTGCGCTTGAAATCTCTAAATGCTAAACTATGTGTATTATACGTCTATCAAGTCAAAGTATTTTAATCATTCCAAATAAGTGAGGTAAGTCGAGTTAGATGTTCTCATTTTTTTGGGCGTGTCTCAGTAAATCGGCATATAATCGATGAACTCATCTAATTACTGCATGCGTTATTGGTCGGTGATGGACTCAACCTAAACCCCTGAAAAGACTGGGTCGCAAGATCGATCTACAGATTATGTTCCTCCGATTAATTGCACAAAATCGGCATTACAATTCCGTCCCGGACGCGGGGCGCCACTTTTCTCTTCCGGGTCCGAGGGGAATCCACATCTATCCACGTTGCACTTAGGTACAAATTCTCTTCCGAAATAGATTATTTCGACAATTGTAAAGACAATAGTGTCAATTGATAGCATTGATACATTCATCTAGCTTCAAAAAGATGCTAGTAGCTAAGGATATTCCTCATGAGCCATTTCCAGAAGCACCAGTATTTTCATACCTTTTGGTATCAACTTGCCCATCCATTACCGTAAACTCCGGGTTTCAATCAGATCCTTCACAGCCCATAACGCCAGTCTTAAGCAGAGTCTCCGTCCATATGATAAAACGCATATTCGCGGGTTGAGTTGGTCCCAAACAAAGTGCGTCAATCGTATTTCAAATGTGTCAAGATCACTACACGGCACCACGGGGCTTCGCCTTGGCCTTAGCCTTCTCTTTCTTATCCTCCTTGAGCTTCTTCTTTTTCGCTTCGTTCTGTTCCTCGAGCTTTCGCTTATGCGCGGCCTTTTCCTCATCTGTTTTGGGGATCACCTTGAAGAAGCCTTCTAACCGAGCCTGTTGCGAACTCTTGGTGGCCTTTTCCAGCCTTGCACCACCGGCGCGGACTCTGTCCTCGTTGAAACCTTTGTCAGTCACCAAGAACTTGACCAATCCTTCAATATCCGGCTTCTCCCATTTAAAGTCGCAAAGTGGATCATCTGCCTGGCGAACATCTGGCTCGAAGAACAACGCTCGTGCGTCTTCAAAGGGCCAATCTTCAGGCAATGTGTACTTGGAATCGCTCTTGATGTATTCAACCACCTTCTCGAGTGTGCCATATTGACGTATCAGCTTTAAAGCAGTGCTAGGCCCTACTTTGGGGATGGGATCGACGTAATCACATCCAAGTAAAATGCAGAGATCGACGAACTATTCTAATTAGCATTTGCCGGGGCATGTAGAATAATGTTTAAGTAACATTTGACTAACTTGTTTGCGATCCATATTTAACCCCTCGAGGACCTTATCGACATGGATTTCCTGAATCGGCTCCTTTCTCTGCTCACTAAAGGTCAAATGGCGTAGTAAGACTGGGCTGTCGAAACATAGCGTGTCCATATCTTCACTGGCTGTGGCGTACACCTTTCCAGCTCTGGCGAGAGCGGCGCACTGTGCTTCAGCTTCGGTTGGCGCAATAATATAGGGTATACCCATCAACTTCAGCAGCTGCTGGCACTCGGCGTTGTGCTCCTTGGTGACTCGGACGGTTCGGCGGGAGAACTTTTCGACATCTTCGGCCGTACCAGTTTCTTTAGCCTCTTCGAGTCCCTCCTTGGCTTCGGCCTTGCGCTGGAAACGGCGAGCAAGTTCACCGGACTTTAGTTTCGGAGGTGCACCGTCGAACACGTAGAGAGGTTTGATACCGTTATCGACCATTCGTAAAGTGCGATAGAACATGCCCATGAGATGGGAAGTGGTATCGCCAGATTCGTTCATCAGTTGCTGACCATCGGAGCGGACGGCGATCAGGAAGCTGTAGATACTCATAGAACTATATGTGAATTAGTTTCTGCTGTCTGTTTCGAATGGAAATAAGGGTGCACTGCACGTACGCATCCTATAGTCTTAAAGTTAGTCTGCGATTAAGTAGATGATTGGTATCTCATGAAAAACTTACTATAGCAACTTTGCGACCGAACTGACTTTTGATGTCACCCTCTTTGATGGCGGCAGGAGCCTCATCTTTAATGATGGGGAACAGGCCTTTAATACCCATGATTAAAGTTTTTCGAAAGCGAACCCTAGAGAACCAGTAGTGAGAAAGAACTGAGAATTAAGAAATAAGGGTATATCGCTAGGTAATTTTTCATGGGTGGAAGTGGATGAAGTTGTAAAGTTAAATAAAAAAAGTGGTAAGAAGATTAGAAGATTATAGTGGGTGATGTCACGAGAAATGCGAAACCGACGCGCCCTAAAATTCAATTAACTGAAGGTTGACGCGCCTTCCCAACGCGAAAAGTGGGTATATGATAAGCGATAAGCCGGCGTTTACCTTCTTCACGCCCAAATTTGGTGACTAAACTTTGTATAAATCACTTCATAACTCTATGAAAATGGTCGAAGATTTAATGAAATGAAGTCAACTGGAAGATTAACCTATCCTATTTAGAAAATAAGCTATCCCCAAGAAACCATCCTTACCAATGAACATTCAAAGGTCAAAGATTGAGCTACAGGCAAGCCACCTATGAAAAATATCTCATTTCAAGACAAGTAAACCAAACTATATATTTAAATTAAGACATCTCAAATAGTATACTTATATCTCGGACTCTCATCTCCAAGCTCCGCCAGCTCATCTTCTGACAAGTTCTCGTGCTCCGGCTTCAAGGGTCCCTCCTCACGCTTCTTATTTTCTCTCGCAAACCAAAACCACAAAATGCTGTAAAGACATGCAGCCATGCCGACCAGAGACAAAGATACGGCGTTGCCTACGATATAACGCGGTCCATCGGCGCTAGGACTAAAAGGATTATTAGGTTAGATACCTATTGAGTAACGCCGATATGCTTTAGGGTAATAGGTAGACTTACTATATAAATGATGACATGATACCCGCGGCATTACCACAAGTAAGTTGCATACCGTTGGCTGTTGTTCGTTTGCCGTACCGGGGAGTATTACTCGGTAGCTAAATTCAACTTGTTAGAAAGACGAAACTATGATTCGAATCGATATGGAAGACTAACCCAAGCCAGCGGTAAGCCAACGGTGACGTAAAGCCCGGTAGCTACTAAAAAGCAACTTAAAGATCATTAGCTTTACCTCCAGTACTAAATCGATAACAAGCCATACCCAAAATAGTGAACGCCGGCTGACGAGTCCGAAAGGAGCACGCCGTATCCAACGATGCTGATCACACCAAAAGCCACAGTGAAGAGGCCGCGCATCTGCATTCGATCCGAGAGGAATGCGATTCCCATGTAAGTCACAGCGCCAACGAAGTAACATGGAATAGTGAGCAACTGGATTTCCGCAGTCGACCACTGTCCTAACCCACGAATAATCGTCGGTAAGAATGTAGAGTATCCTGAATGGCATGTGTTAGCATATTCTAATTAAACATCCCAAGACCAAAAGGCTCACCATATAATAAAGTGTCTACACCGAACTGGGCGACACAAAACATCCAAACCTTCCAGTCCTTGAACGCAGCCAACATGTCGTCCTTGCTGAACTTCGCCGCGCTCTCGGTGAACCCGTAGTGGCGGAAGTGACGCTCGTTGGCAAGTTTCTTCTCCTCGGAACTCAAAAAGTACGCGTGATCGATATCGTTGGGGAGGAGAAAGAGGGCAACAACTCCTAGCACGATACTTGGCAGTCCCTCGATGATGAAGATCCACCTCCAGCCGTTGTACCCAGCAATTCCTTCCATGTGGCCGATACCGTAAGCCAGCAGACCGCCCAGAGCACCGGCGATAGCGGCGCTGACGAAGAGGTAGCCGACGCGAAGAGCAAGCTCCTGCTTCGTATAGAAGAATGTCAAATAAACGTTCAGTCCCGGGAAGAGTCCAGCCTCAACAACACCGAGAATCACACGTATAGCGATGAGTGCGCCATAGCTGTGAACAAAACCCGTACACATTGCGACAACCCCCCAACCGAAAGCAATGAAGGCGATATATCGAGAAGGTGTCAGGGGTTTGAGCACCAAATTTGAGGGCACCTCAAAAAGAAGGTCTATGTGTTTCGACAAGTCAGAAATGAACACCATAACCGTTGCTTGGAGAAGAATGACTAACATGTGACGAAGAAGATAGAGACAGCGACCTGGAACTGGTTCCCTACCAACCCAAGGTCTGACTCCATCTTGTAAAGGCGTGCGTTGCCGATATTCACACTGCAGCCAGTTAGAAGCCAATTCGCAAGCTAAGTAAATGATTGGCGGAGCGAATACCGGTCTAAGAAGCTGAACGTGTCTATACAATCTCACATTAGCTATTACTAATTTCACAAAGACAACTTATAATAATTTGTAACTTTTAAGAATAAGTTGTATTTTTTTTTCATTTTTTTTTCAATAAAGGCATTCTATTACTCACAAAGAAGCATAACTAAAGGTATAATGTGTAAATCAAGCTTGCGCAAGAGCTTCTTCTCATTTACGCCGAACGACGGATCCATCGCGGTTTCGGCCAGACCGTCCTGGACCTTAACATTCGAGTTGGACATCTTCGGAGTGTCGTTTTCCATCGGGCGATGACAAAGAAGTGAGGGTTTCAATAAGATCGCAAGTTTAATTTAAATGGCTTGGGTAACAATACACCAAAGCCGGTCCGGTTCCGAAAAGAAGCCGGATAAATTGATGTGAGTCTTCGAAGGGGGAGCTATATCGGATCGAAATGTGGCGAGATGATTTTTAATACCAAAAAAGAAAAAAAACCCGACCAAGCTCAAGCTCCACCCTGAATCGCTTCTTGCGAACTAGAGATGGAGAGAGTTAGTGTTGTTTTACGTCGAATCTTGTCTTACCCACCGCGCCTGAGCTAGAGATAAGCGAGATCCCTTCGTTATCTCATGCCATTGACTTGTGAGTATTCGACGGCGAGTCCACAAAGCTACCTACCGTAGGTACCTAAGGCAAACAAGAATCATGGAAGCAGAAGAACGCGAAAGGAAACAACGTGAGATACGTGCTATATATTTAAAAACGAAACGAACGAGATAGATAACCTGGATTCGGCCCTATCACTTTTGCAGATTCTCCAGCAGCCCAGCAGCTGAGCTGCACCTCCAGACATCCCAGCCTGCTGATAACTGACGATCCGAAATTATTAAGCACGTAAGCAAACCCGAGCTCAGCTGCACATGGTGTCGGGGAAGGGTGATGTTAGAAATGAGCGTTCCATTCAAAGGCCTCAACTCTCGCGTAGACCCGGGGTTCTGGTTTGACGAACATCAAGCCGTTATTCCTGTCAATTCTTTCCTCAACTTCTACGCATCACTCATCAAATCCAATTGATAATGAACGACGAGATAGGTACGTTGGCTTCGTAGATTATGACATAAGTGGTGGTCCGGGCCAGCGGGTCGAGCCGATAGGATGATTTAGGTACCTAGTTAGACCCTTGAGCAAAGCGTATGTATCTCCGCCAAGAGGACATGGGACCTGGAGACCAGGGCGTCGAGGCCAGGGTCGGATAAGATAAACGTCAGGAGTGGGGGTTGGTTGTGCTATGCTGAAGCTAGAGCTCAATATCTTTCACCGAGACCCAAAAACAAATACTATTATGTACCTTATAAGTGGAGGTAGCAAACGATGTACGGGTAAGATCAGATACAGTTTCTTGGCTAAACTAATCTAGCAACTGTTAGATAATACTATGTACTAGTAACTACAGCGTCCCTCGAGAAGCTTTCACGAGTCTAGAGCACGTCTCGCCAGATGCAAGATGAGGAGGGGCCAGAAGGAACTATTCTATCAGGGGTTATCCCAATCGCCGAATTTCTCGGCGATAACGCCCTGTAGGTAATTTAAATATCTGCTAAGTCCGCAAGACTCTCCCCTCGTAGGGCTGGCACCGTGGCGCGATTAAGATGCCGTCTGACAAAACTCAAGCTTGGACCCCGTTGGGGTAGGTACTTAAACCAGGCGTTTATCGCCTGAGAATCACGGAATCAAGTCCGGCAAGAAAATATCGTGCGCGCACCAGTTCATATTCGAGATCAGAGAGAGTACGGGGGGACGAAGCGGACCTGCCGTGTTTCTCAACGCGTTCGAGTCGCGTATTCGAAGAATATATCGATTCAGGGCTCGTCGAGGCGAAGAATGAACAGGTGTATCGATGCGTCGCTAGCCGGTAGCGATGCCATGTGACCGATCTATCTCATCAACGCTTTGAACGACGTCAAAGTCGTCGACAAATGGTACTAGGCTCCTCAGACAGATCCCCCCCCAAAAAAAGGGGGGGGGAAGGTCTTCGCAACTTCAAAAAAAAAAATCAATTTTCATGGCTTCTATTGGTATATGAGCGGAAACAAGCACGCAACCTTTAGCTACCATCGTGGAGGGAGCTTGTTGGCAATTGTGGATTCTGAACACCCAGCGGGTAAGCACCGAGATGAGGTGGTAACTTGACTGTGTGACAATTATCGGGGATACCTACAAATTGTCCTATGGAATGCGATGCGAAGAGTTTAGGGATAAGATGGACTATCAGCGTCCGGTTCGAATTTCACACCAATTCCACCATTTCGGAGGCTACAATAGTATATGCCACTCGGGAGCATCGCTTTGGTTCGTCGAAGTCAACCTGACGATTAGTACCGCGTTGCTTTCTAAAAGAGAAGGGGTCATTTATCGAGCTACCCAGACCTACGTACCTAACCTAAGGTACTAGGTAGCCATACGATGGATTCCGTGATATACATTTTCTCCCGAAGCCAGGTAGGTTAGGTACCAATCATATTGCGGAGATCCAGAGAGGCGAACTCATAAGAGTGAGCCAACGGGAGAAGCTCCACCAATGCCATTATCACATCTCCAAACTGTAGGTTTCCTACCTAATCCAATTGAATAAGACCAACTGTTATAAGTGCAATGCTGCAGCCTATTATACCCAGACGTCCACAGAAATAAATACCGTTACGAAAACACATGACAGATTTCGCCGACTTAAAAGGGTACTATTTCTATAAAAGCTGTATGAAATAGTATGGATCCATCATTCCCGAACGCCGTATCTATGCTCTCTCAAGATATCTATCAATCTATATACAAATATGTACGACTTTGCCACCTTTACCGGCACGTGTACCCTCCGTCGATAACGATATCGGCGCCGGTCGTGTACGTGCTCGCGTCGCTGATCAAGTACACGTACGCGGCCTTCAGCTCCTTGGCCAGGCCGGGGCGGCCCATGGGGACCATGGAGTACCACAGGTCCTGGGTCTTCTGGTCGATGAAGTCAGACAGGCCAGTGTCGATGTACCCCGGGGAGATGGAGTTGACGCGGGCGAAGTCGCGCCACTCGTTGGCCAGGGAGCGCGCCATGTGGATGCATCCCGCCTTGGCAACGTTGTACGACGTCTGCTCCTGCGGGAAGTTGGCGACGTGGCCGGACATGGAAGCGGTGATGACGAACGAGCCGTGGCCCTGCTTCTTGAAGTGAGGGCCGATAGCCTTGGCGCAGTATGCGGTGCCGTTCAGGTCTATCTGGATGACCTTATCCCAGGCCTCCTTCGTAGAGTCGAGGACGCCGCCGTCAGCAGTGGCGCCGGCGTTAGCGATGAAACCATCGATGTGGCCAAAGTCCTTGACGACGTCCTTGACGAGCTGCTCGCAGCTGGTAAAATCAGACACGTCGCACTTGTAAGCCTTGACTTTGACGCCGTGGGCTTTAGTTAACTCCTCTACATTCTTTTCGGCCCCCTCTTTGCGCGAGGAGTAGGTGATAGCAACATCGGCACCCATCTCCGCGCAGCCACGAGCAGCCTCGATGCCCATTCCTCGAGGACCAGAGGCGCCGGTAACAACGATGACCTTGCCCTTAAGGCTGAACAGGTCGATTAAGCTGTCCGTCTTAGGAATGGGCTGAGGCATGTTTATAGTCTAAGTGAAATGATTAATTGGTAGGGGGTGGGGGTGGAGGTGGAAGGGTTAGATGGTAGAGGAGAAGTGTATTATAGCGGAAAGCTAAGGAGATTTAAAGAATGGATTGTTGAGAAGGAATTGAAGCAAGAGGAAAGTAGAAAAATCATGGAGGGTGTATAGACTCTTATATACCTCTTGGGTACCTACTCAAGGTATGTATTTTACAGGTAAGAATACCCAATAAGAGGAGGTAGTCTACGAATCTGTTAGTGGATAAGGTGGTAAAGGGTCAGGTGGTAAAGAGCAAGGTGGTAAGGGATAAGGTAGTAAGGGATAGGGTGGGATAAGATGGGTATAAGTGGATAACGCCGACAAAAAGTGAAAGGCCGCTATAAATGATTTGATGATGTCATGATAGCATCTACGGGCGAGTGTAACAGTTTAACTAACGCCAGACCACTTAGATTCAAGACATCGGGTATACTTATCCCGCCTTCGTATCCTTCGTACCCTTCGTACTCAGCGCAATGCATGCGGTTATATTGCTAGGCGGAGGGGTAAAAGTGGTGTGAGTAAGAGTAAAAAAAAGTGAGTAGAAAAACGACAGTTTGTCCCATTGTGTCTCCCGAGGTTTACGGTTACTGCCGCGGTCAAGGGAAAAAAAGAAGAAGAACTCGGAGGACCCGGATGGCGTTTATTATGCATACCTACCTCCTAAGGTACGGATGTAGTACAGGTATTATGCAAACATACCTCTGAATTACTACTAGCCTACCTCAGGTAGTTACTAATAGCCTTACTTCAGCATGTAACTTTATACTTTAGGTAGGCACCTGTTACGGCCATATCGGTCAACTTCGGCACGACTACGGCGTTTGATTTGTTCGGCCACACACGGAAAGAGCAACGCGCGTGGGATGTCTCCTAACCCCGCCAACCCCCGCAGGGACCAGCCCGCCGATTAGGTCCAATTCCTCCTAAGCACCTTCCCTCCGGACGACGCCCAGGTCTTGCAACTATCGAACCTCCCATGCCCACATTCTAAACAAGAAGTATCATAGTTGAATGAATGAACTACTACTCCACGATCGCAGTTACACTTTACCCTTACACATCTCCAGTGGAAATTCAATGTGCTTCTTTGCACGTTCCGTGTCAAGAAACGCCTGGTTGGCGTCCCAATGCTGAAAGTCCCGGTAGGACTCGGCTGTTCCTTTTTGAATTAGAATGCTCATTCTGAAAAGAGACGGAATACATAGAGACATGACCTACAGGACGGTCTGAATATCATCATACGGTGAATTGTTAGAAGCAGCGGGATCTATCTCGCGGTGTAAGTTTCCGAAAGTCAGTTCATCTTAGACAGGCTGATTATCCAGTTTGATTGTCACTAAAGGGGTATGTGTTTTTGTTGGCAAGGATAAACATGATTTACGTACGTTCGGAAATAGCTTGAAGAAATTCATCGAGGTAGTCACTTATTTGAAGTCGAACCTCTGGCACGCCGTATTCAAAGGTAACACGATACCATGGAAGCCCTCAAGGGGTTACTTAAATCAGACACAACCTTATTACATGATTATCTTACAAACTTGGTTTGTCATAGGATCCCTCCACCAAGTATCGTTGCTAATAACTATCATGAGAACGTTTCGATATTCCCACGTTTATCTAAGGAGTGGGGATCAATTCGCAAATATACACAGTCAGCTTTTGCAACAGAAAAGCTTCCCGAACTGAACTATTCGAGGAGCTCGAACAGCTCAATACTCGGCTAGGAGGATTGTTTGACGGCCTGGACTCCGAAATGGACCATGAACAGTTACTAGCCAGTAGGTCGGACATAGATAAGTTCTGGGTAACTGCAGATAAGTTCTTCAAGGCAATTTCGTCGGTATGGAAAGAGTGTTGCAAAAACGATTTCAAAATGATTTTCGTTAAACAGCCGCCTTCGTCCGAGCAGTTTCAAGAGACTCCAATCATACAAACCAAAATTAGAGCAAGACAACAGTATGTTATCACTTTAGGTACTTAATTTTATTGTATGATCTAACAGGATGCCAGATATCCTAGCCTGATTTCCTGTATATGTGCCTCGCTTAGTAACGGGAATGGTAGATGCTATGGTTATATTCAGAGTGTACAGGGCGTTTATTACGTTAGGTAGGTATATAAGGAAACACCAAGCCGAGAAGGTAATCTCGAACGTAAGACTATAGACCAAATCCTGCGTGGAGGGTCATCACTAATCCCTAACCGACGGCAGCCTTCCTTCGTTCAATAACATGACACGCCATGGCTTCCCAAGACATGGAAAAAGTCGAGTATCACATTTCTCGGTGTCGGTGACGGGGACTCCGGCGTCATTTTGGACAACCCCTATCTCGAATGCGAACTCATTACTACTGCTCACTAACAGAACTTTCAACAAACCCCAATCATCACCAATGAAGTCAAATAGATATACCGAGAATTAGAGCTACTGGGTATAGTCCTCTTAGAGCTATGCTTTGGCCAACTTCTTGAAGAACAAGAGTTTCGTCAGGCGTACCAGCGTCCCGGGCTCGGTGAGATGTAGGAGTATGGGTATGACGCTGCTGCTGCCCGACAGTGAAATAGTAAAGTTATTGAGGGGGCAGTCAGATGGTGTCTCGATGGGTGCCGTATCACTCCGCCCAAGGATCTAAGGCGAGAAATGCTTAGGTGAGTAGTGCAGCCTCTCGAGAAATGTGGCAAATATCTCTCGGGGGAAAATCAAGTGGGGTGCCCAGAGGTACCTAGGTAGGAGGTAGGCAATGAACGGAGTACGCTAATAATATAATATACCTGATGATCTTGACAGATGGTTTTGAATACGTGCAAACCCGAGCTAAGAAATCCAAACAGCACGTACTCGTCACGTAGGGGTCAGTGCCACAGAATAAAGTCTAGAACTAGCAAAGTATCAAACGCACGAGCAATAACGAACAATATATAGTGCACCTGGAATGACAATACGTGTAAACCATTTCTCGGAGAGATAAAATTGTGCAAAGATTGACATTCCATTACTTCGCCAGAGTTAATACACCTTAACGTCAAGAAACTATAGCATCGACAATAATCCTTCAACCCTACGAGTAATAGTTCGAGATCTCGTTGATACTGCCATTTCTATAGCATATCGCATATCACTTATCCCTCTATTGCTCAAACAACTAATAGACGACCACGACTATCTTATATTACACCCTTCATTCATACCTACCCGGTACCTACCTACTTGCATTTCATCATCGTGACGTCTCGTCTTCGTCTCGTATAACCCATCCACCCGATGTGTTGGCGAAGACGTGTTTTCTGGGCCTGTCTACACGAGGACGTCAATGTCACGCCTCCATTGCCCCTCCTATATTGCGAGAAATCCACGCTGCGAGCAAAAGACAGCCGCAGCAAGGTTACCGGAATACGCATCCGTCGAAACGACCGCATGCCATGCGCCTCGGTCGACATGCTCCCGCTCACGAGCAAGCAGGATTTCTTTGGCGGGGTGTTACGTTCCGACAGGTGCGAGCTCTGCAAAGCCGCCGGGAGCAGCAACATGAGCAGTGATAGATAGCGAGAATGTCAACAAGTCAACTCATCAGACAACGAGGAACAAATTAATAATGGTGCTACTAGAAGAAGGGGGGGGGGGGGGGGGGGGAAGAGGAAAAGGGGAAAAGAAACAAGAAGAGGGAGAGGAAAGGGAAAAGGAAGAGGAAGAGGAAAAGGGGGGGAAGAAAGTTCCGTACATATTAGTATATTAGTATATAATGTGTAATTGATTGGATGGTGGGTTACCCTCTCTTTCCAAAGGCGTCGTTGGGCGCCCGAGGGTACGGATAACGGGGAACGATGACGCTCGGGCTCCACCGCGAGGGAAGTCTAGTTCGGGGGATGTGGGGCTTGCGTCGTCGGGAGGATCATAGTACGCGTCATGGCATTTGGCATGGGGGTTATTAAAGTTTGGCGTTTGGTACTGAGAATTACAGATGCTTTTATTACGTGTTTCCTTGAAAGCTACCTTGGTAGTCTAGCAAGATGTGAGGCTACATCTATGAAATTCCAGTGAGAGATGGTCTGGAGAGGCTAGAGGGGGGCGAAAGAGGTTTGATGAAGCAAGCTATCAAATAGGATGTGTCTTTAGATTTTGTATCTTTGGAAATAGTACGATTTTAGTGTTTTACGTACCGGGCTTGGTATATTAATAATTAACTACCTCTAGGTAGTCTACCTACCTGGATACCTACCTCCTAATCTACTCACATCCGCCTCATCACCGAACTATTAAGAAAGCAAAAAGGTAAAGTCGCAGAGTCGTAGCTTAGCAGATATCAATTAATAAAAACCCATCTAAAGCCAAAAAATAATAGAAACAACAAGCAACAATAAGAAAAGGCAAGAAATAACAGCTTACGTATGCCTTTATAAGTAATCCCACAGGCCCGAAACGACATCCAGACCACGCGAGTTTCACCGCAAGCGCGTCTGCTCTATTACTCTACCACTCTACTACTCTATCATGTCGGACCCACCCGGCTCTTCAGGGGTTCGGTCCCAGATGCCGGGATTATCTGCCCAAACCTGCTTACTATACTGTGAAATGTTTCTATAACGTTAGTAGAGTATAGGACGACGTATTTACATACTAATGGCATCGGCAATTAAGGAATCATAATCAATAAAATGACGTAAAGTAAGAGTATAAATGTACTTCGTAACTGTAAAAAAGATATTGCAAGTTTAGGTAAAAACTAGATACAAGGGTAGGGGTAGGTATATATATGGTATCAACATCTACTTGTAAGCTCCGAGTTTCCAATTTCGTCTCCGTATATCGTAAGGGCACATCGCCGGCAACCAAGAATCTGAGAGGTATCAACCGAGCCCCCAAGAGTTTTTAAGGTAGGTCAGGTTAGGTACCTAATATATTAATTTTTATCTCGTCATGGTTTGGTCCGGCCAGGTGTTCATAGAGTATGGTTTTTGCTTGTTGAGCTAATTAAGGGGGAGTCCTGGCCACATCCCAACATGTCTACGGTGACCAAGTCCAGCAATGAACGCGCACTCTATCCCAAGCGAAGGAAAACCAGAATATTTTGCCTCCGATCGATACATTAGGTAAATACAGTGGCCATCTGCGTCCGGCGCCGGTGATAGGGTGATGCTTTGGATTGTATTGGCACAAATGTCGGCCAAATCTTGTATATACAAACTTTCTTTTTTTTAGAAATTTTCTTTACCCCAGACGAAGGAGAATCTATCACATAAAGTTAGTCAACCATCTAACGAGACTATCATGAAATGTCATAGTCACTTACCCAGGTTCGCTGTACTTATTACAGAAGACGTGGAGTGAACTACCTAGACCCTTAGGTCCACAGAAGAACACACCCGCCTCGGCCGGCGCATGCAGTTTCCTGATACCTCGGAAGATCATATCCCAGTTGGGACGTCCGAAGTTCGTCGGACTGCGCAATCCGGTAATGGTATCCTTGTCAGCGTTGGCATCGTTGATCATAATGTTTGTAGCATCGTCGGCCTTGATCTTAGCGGTGAGATAGGTGTGAATCTCGATCCTGTTGTCAACATCCTGAGCCTCGATAGCCATCAGCAGCGAACGGAACCATTCGAAAGAACCGAAATCTCTGCAGATCCAGAAGAAGTACACCTTGGCGAGACGGGTCTTCTTCTGGGGGTAGTTCATTCGGTACCAGATCGACTTGAGGATAGAGGCGAAAGGAGTAACACCGATACCAGCGCCGACGAGCATTGAGACCTCGTACTTGAACACATCTTCTGAAGCCGAACCAAACGGCCCATCGACATAAACTCGGGGTAGGACTCTCTTCAAGGCGGGATCCACCTCGTTACCCTGGCCGTTGACACCTACAACCGTTGACGCATCCTTATCTTTGCGGTCAAAGTCGCATCCGAGAGCCTTAGCTAACGATTTCGTGAAGTCGCCCACCATACGGACGTGGATAGAAATATAATCCTCCTCGGGAGCACTTGTCAAAGTGAACGGGTGGTATTGCCATAGGGAGACTTCAGGGCAGCAGAAGAAGATATACTGTCCAGCCTGGGTCTTCGTGTTTTCCTTCTTGATTTGAATTTCGCACACGTTACTCGGGTGCTGAATAACCTTCGAGATATAGGTCTTGTGGCGGCCACGCAATTCACGAGCAACTCGTTCGGCTAGGTAGACAAATCCTCCGACCATCCAGTACTGCCAGAAGACACCGATGGCCGAGGTACCGATCGAGATACAGAACGGCGCGAAATCAGGCTGAATCATGCAGAAGGCACCGTGGAAGGACCAGAAGAAGAAGAAAATGATGAACATGTGGTGAGTGTACCAGAAACGTTCGTAGTTTGCTCGTCGCGGCTTCTCGTACGAGGTCATAACCATACCAGTGAGCGCTACTAACATAATATAACCTGTCCAACCCGGACCTGACACCAAATTGGCGACCAAGAACCCGTAGAATCCCAGGTTGTTCTTGGCAGCGATCTGCGCCAGGTTGTTCCAATGGGCGATCGTGTGGACCCAGGAGAAGAAGAAGATGGACCAGGCGGTAGTGATATGGAACGTGATGTTCTTATCGAATTGGATAATACCGTTAAGAGGCGTCTGTCGTGCCATCGAGATGAATGTCCTGCAGACCGGCAGCAGAATCATGGCCACATCCACGTGGAGAACCAAGGCCGAAGATCTCGCAATCATATAAGTCGGTCCAAAGGTATCTCTCGCTACTTGCAGATTGTCCTTGACGGCGTAGTTGACGAAACCGAAAGCGAAGACAAGGGCATGGAGAATCATGAAGACGAAGACGAAACTAGGGTATGGTTAGTAAAAAGTATCGCACGAAAGAAACTCACGGTTGACACGAACAATCTTCGGTAACCCTCGTTGATCATCCACTTATCGAATTTTTCTCGCATCGTCAGCTCTCTTTGCCGTTCCTGCGTCATCTCTCCCGACAGCAACATTCTTGTTAACGGCGTCCATCTTGACCTCTCCGAGGGCTTCTCGCCCATATCGTAGTACTGCATCTTGAACGAAATTGCGCTTCGGACGAATTAATTACTTCGCGTTCGTACTTGTAAAGTCGCTTTTCGGACGATGTCCAGTCCTCCAAGTCCGCTTGTATCTCCAAATGCACAGTCACCAACCCGACAACCACCAATACCTCCTCTTCTCTATTAGTTTTTCTTTCTTATTACAGTCGGAATCGCGTCCCTAGGCACGTGGGGAAAAAACAGGTAATACTAATTCAGAGCCTGCTGAATGGGCAAGAAGCCATAGAACGAGAGATTCGGTAAAAGGTAACGGACGAAAATTACAGCCAAAAGAAGGTTATGTCGGCCTGAGAGCCTGCTGTAGCAGCTTGCCTGTCAGCCAACTCAAGAATCGAAATAGCGCACCTACGAAAAGGAGGAAGGGAGGGGAAAGCGTTTGTGTGTAAACGAAGGGGAAAGAGAGAAGGGTTCCGAAGATCTCATGCAAGAAGACGGGAAGGCAGTGGATATTATGGGAGACCGCCAAGAATAAGGAAACATCAGGCCATTCTCGTAGATCATACCTGGGTACAACGCCGCAACGAGATTTGCTTAACGTAAACTCTGTTATAGCTCCATCTACGGATTAGTAGACACATAAAAATTCACTGCAAAGCTTAGGTACCTACGACAAGGCCTCACAATTTGCAGGGGGAGAAGAGAATATATTATGAATGATGTGATCCTGGGGGGTTCACTTTAAAGAGAGACGATAAGGGGAAAAGAGCATGAAACTTGTGTATCGGTAACATGCGATGGTGGTATATCCAAGCATAAGCGGCCAGGTACACGTAACATTTATCAGGGGTTCTAGGACAGATGGATCCTTCGATCTGGCCGACGAGTGACAAGCGGTTACAGCCTTACCACAAACGGATTCGAGGCAATTAAAGTACGAATGAGGCTCACGACGTCCACGTTTCTAGGTTGAATCGTACTAGCGAATTTTGGGTACGAGTTGCGAGTAATTTGCATCTTCGCGATGCCGGTGGTCGTGATAGAAATAATAGCTCCAAGCAAATAGAAAGGAAAGTTTGATATTATCAAAACATATCAGGTACTTAGCCGAATGCAACAAGCAATGGCTGTCGGTAGCGAAGGTATTCAGCAAATAATCTTAGACCATGACATAGGTACACTCCGTTCTGCTCTGCCGGGCTAAGACTGTCTGATGTTCAGATCCTCGCCCAGGTCCAGAATAGGGAGGTGGGTTATGGCACCACTTCCATCGCGGCGACACGCCTCGATACTATGTACAAGACAGAAGAAGAATACACAAAGGCCCGCGCGCAATCCTCAGCCAAGTTACATAGAATTATCGAAGCTGGGCTGGTCGCTTCGTGGTCTTGGAAGAGGGTCTTCGTTGGTTACCTACATGAGAATCACTATGGGAAGAAAAAGAAGAAAAGAAAAAAAAAGAGAAAAAAACCTATGAGGGGGATCCAGCTTTGACTCGGTTTGGAATGTGGAGAAGACAAATAGGATGTCCAACGGCTCATTGGTCAGTGCTCGTAATATGCCCCGGCGCCTGTGCCTCAGATTGTTTCGTCAGGGGTTCTTAGACAACATTCGAGACTCGAATTTATCAAGGGTCCCCAGGAGAACATTAGGTTAAACTTACCTTAGTTACCTAAAGATGCGAATGAATTCATTCGAGGCTTCACTTTTACTTCTTTGGGGTCTTTCTATGTTGGTCGTCAAAGTAGTACCAGGTAATCAAGTTATCAGGATTTGATCTCAATCGACTAATAAGGCACGGTTTATAGTAAACCACTCACTCCAAGATGGTTTTTTCATGAAGCTCCCACATGTTTACTTCTTACCTTAAAGGTAGGTGACTATTTGAAATATCGATTAGGATACCAAGGAGACAGACACTATTGTACGATTTTGACAACATTATACATTAGCTAATAAGCCTGAATATGTTAAAAAATAAAATAAAATCTAGGCTTAGTCTCGTCAGCCCGTCTGACGCTAGCATTTGATCGAGCCACATAGGCAAAAGCCTCTGGCGGCGCAGGTGAAAAAAACATAAAAATGTACCTAACCATCAGTTTCGTTCTCTAACTAGCAGCAAAACAGGCAGCCCAATTAATGATCATATCACCAACCTGACGATGATTTGATCCAACGCTGGTGCATGTATGTTACTATGTATGTTGCCTGTTCATTCACATGGATCTTTTACCGTAAACCAACGCATTATGGTATTACATATATGTACCTAATGTATGCCGTCACATAATGCGGTCAATCCCGGAGTAGATCTCATTCATCAAACAGTATAAGAATGATTCTTTCTATATCCTCAATATTGTCCACCTTCCAACTCTACTCTACCCGCCTCTACGTTCATGTTCCCGTGACCTGACACCACGCGAATTCGAGTTAGTCTAGCGAATCCCTCCGGATCCTGCAATCCGGGACCATCCCAATCCGGACATCGACGTATCCCCTCAGAGTCTATATTTGGTATTTTCTCTTCACCTGTGGTAGGATCTGAGGTAGGTAGCTAGTATATCTACCTAAACAAGTGTCTTACTGTTTTGACGACCACACCATTCCCGTATGACCGGCTGCGAAAACGTAAGTTGGATATAAGGCCATATAGGTGTATATACGGTTTGGTACGTGCCCGAGACTCGGCGGCTAAAACAAGGGGGTGGTGCATGTATGAATATACGTAAATGCATACGCCACGTTTCCATAGATCTCAGCTCCTCTAGTTATCACATGCGCCTATATTCTTTAGTCGAAACTCCGTATTCTAAAACATCTTTACTACGCAGCGAAAAGGGGTCCTAGGAAGGTTGGCTTGATCCTCATGTCTTGGATTGGACGATTTTACGTTAACATTGTAGGTATCTTGAGTCACAATAACGAACCCTAATAATCCTTTAGAAAATTTAGCATCAACGATCACCCACGATCATATGGACAGGCAGTCGGGGGGAGTAAGAGTTTACTACGGTATCCATAACAATACCAAGAAGTCCTTGAGACGATCTAGATTTAGGGTCGTAACAAGCTCTGGGGCTTTATTTATAGACTTCACGAGAAGTATACGCAAGGGGGAGAAGGGAAGATGCATGCATTAAAAACAAATCTGCGGTGAATGTCAGGGAGGGATAAAATGTAAAGCCAGAGAGTTCCTCCAGATCACTCCAACATATCATGTCTTTCGTAGAGCTTTATCCTCGTTACTAAATCATTCTTCATTCCACTCCTGAAATCATGTGCTCTAATATTCATCGAAGAGGCACACTGAGCCATAACGACGAATGGACAAACACTGGTGAATGCAGATCGTATTGCCTAGGTTGGAAGGAGAAATCCATATCCCTTCCGAAGTATCATTACCAATAAGTGCTATGCTCACTGCCTCCGATGCCAAACATCATTCTTCGCCAGCGAATTCTTCTTAGTCATTATGCTAGATGGCATACTTGCGGGTCCACTCGCGGGCCGTGGCCTCATATCTTGCCCGGTCAGTCTTGTATACGTGAGCGATTTCCGGGACGAGAGGGTCATCGGGGTTGGGGTCGGTAAGCATAGAGCAGATCGACAGGAGCACTGCAAAATATTAGAATAACGACTCTTTTTTTTAGCAGGTAAAGATAAAGAGACATACCCTTAGAAATGGTCAAAGCCGGGCTCCATTGGTCCCTTAGGATGTCCAAACAGATGCTGCCGTTAGAGTTGATATTGGGATGGTAGATGCGGGTTGTGAAGTTGACCTTAGGAGGCTTGAACGGGTAGTCTGTCGGGAAGTGGATAGCAAGGAAGAAGACACCTCCAGAGTACGGCGAATCACCCTGTAATGACAGATTAGCACCGGGAACTGATATCCAATATATAATTTAATTCGGTTGAAACGGTCGGGACTGGTTTAACAGTTATGATATCGACTTATAGTGTGTGCATAGTAGTATAGGTATATGCGCGCCAATGAACAGGAAAGACGAAGAAGTTAGAGAGGTGTGGCTTACAGGTCCCATAATCGTCGCTTGCCAGTGGAACTGTAAAAGATATTAGTGGACCTTTCAATGATATGATGCTTCTTGCCTGAAAGAGGTCCCGTGGCATTATCGCTCATGCCCAACTGAGTCACGAAGCGGATAGATACCATCGACCCTCGGCAAATCTTTGGTGGGAGGAGATGATGATGCTTACCAAATCTTCACCGACAGGACCGGCAGAGCATGATGAGGGAGGGTCACTTAGACAAGTATTAGCAGAATGATACAAGATTATTATCCTCCCAAGATAAAAACCACCCAAATCGATCGTAGACGGGGATGCGAAGTTTTCCTTGGTGAGGCTGTATTGTGTTCGAATCCCCGCCCTGCCTTCCTACGGCAGCCCCACCTTGGGCTCGTTCAGGATAACAGTAGGCCGAGTACCATCGCCAGACAAACATCTACCACGATCAAAGGGAGGACGGGAGAAAAAATAATAATAACCAACATACCGGCCCAAGTCTGTGAGTTCCTTGTTGATGCGCTTCAACGCCATGTTGTGGAGAATGGTAGATTATGGGTTTTGTTTTTGTTTTGCCTTCTTGTCGGAAGCGTCGTCTCTAAGGAGATCAACTACTTGTACTTGCGGTCAGTATGGAATGCGGCAGAAATGGATGGAGTAGTTAATAAAAAAAAAAGAGTGAAAGTTTTTAATCTTTTAAGTAGAAATTTATAACAAAGAAAGTAGGCGAATATAAACTTACCAAGGGTTCCAAGCCTGGTTGACTACGATTAGTTCTTGAGGATATGAATGAGGTCGGAGATGTGGTGTTGTTATTGTTATTATTATTATCGTCGTCGGGGGATGGGTTGTTTGATGGGTTGACTGTAGATACGAAAGTTTGGTAGCGGGGGGAAAGGGAAAGTTAGGTTAGGTAGGCATGGAAGTCTTTCAGGTGACGGAATGAATGGAAATGGAAGTGGGTAATCAAGCCAGCACAGACCAGTCCTAAAAAAGGACGGGTAGGCGCTAGCACTGTTTTTTTTTTTTTTTCTCAGCCCGTGCAGTGGTCTCACTAGGCCCTCACAGTGGCCTACCAGTGGTCTTCCAGTCTGTCTGCAGTTTCCCTCCCCCCCTTTTAAAAATAAGTGGCTGAGGGGTGGCTTAGTCTAAACTTAGGTATTCAAATTGTTGCGTACATTGTGCAGTTGTACCTGAATGTATGCCTGAATGTACATTGATAAATGATAAATGAGTCTGACAAAGATCACACGAAACCGGCAAGTCGAACCCTGTTTGAGCCAATTGGAAGGTGCCTTGACTGCCCCCTTTTGAGCCCGAAGTGACAGAGCCTTGGGCTTGCTTGGCCCGTCTGGTTGGTTTGGTTACACTGGTTACACGGAACATTAGCATACAGGATACAGAAACCCCACACCGCCACTGTACTGACTGTACCTACTGACTATGTGTATTGGTGCGATACTGACCAATCAGCCAAGCCTAGCTGGTCAGGCCCTGCTAATCGCGCCTGCACCTCCCTATCTCTCACCACTTACAGCTTGTTTTTCGCCTCAGCTGTCAGCAATTGTCATGCTTCACATTATTCATTATTCATGCTCAATAACATCATTTTGGTTTGCCGCCAAATTTCGAACGACTGGAGCAATAGAATGGTCCCGCGTTACAAGTTAGTTTTAACTTAAGTTAGGGGTTTAGCTACCTCCCTCCTACCTAACCTACTTAACTTATATATCACGGGCGAACACTAATTAAGATATGTGAGCTTCTATTTTTATGTCTGTTAAGATCAACAGACCTTCCTTGATCCCTCGATGTATACCTATCTAAGAACTAAAAAGTACCCGAATTCAAGCATCCCAAATATTAGCTATCATGCACATGTCGGAGGTAGGTTGCGTTAGGTACCTCGTTTATACGAAAGCTTGGAGCCCAGTTATGGCCCTCCCGAGAATGAGACCTAGACCGCGTTAGCAGATGGCATGACATCATTGTTTCTAAGGGGTATTAACTCACTATGAATATCGCTCTGCCCTTCATAAGTTTGGGTTACAAACAAGTTGGCTACGTGTCTTCCGATCCCGTACTCGTCGCTAACCCCGTTACCCCCGAAGATTTCTTGCAACGCCCTCGCGTTTACAAGCGCACGGTCACAATTTTGTCTCTTCACCATGCTGATCATCTCCGGTGTAACTTTTCCTTCATCCTTAAGCCTGCCAACTTGTATCGATGCGAGTACCCCATATGCAGCATCCGTCACAGCATCCGCCAGCTTCTTCTGAACCAGTTGGTACTTGGCAAGGGGATTATTCTTGAATTGTTTTCGGCCCAAGGCATATTCCCGCGCCCTAGCAATACAGTCCTCCAAGGCGCCCATGGTGCCAAAGGAAATACCATACCGAGCGCTATTTAAGCACGTGAAGGGGCCAGTCAAGCCCTCGACATCGGGGAACATATGCTCTTCCGGCACCGGGCAATCGTCCATATGAATCATGCCCGTAATACTAGCCCTAAGCCCGGTTTTATTTTTGATAGCCGGGGTTTCCAGAGTGCCAGGCGGGCAATCCCTCCTATCTATAACAAATCCCCTGATCTTGCCAGTCTCTTGTAACTTGGCCCATACGAGAAAGACATCGGCAATAGGCGAGTTAGTGATCCAAGTTTTCGAACCACTTATAAGAAAGTACCCTTTTTTCGTTGGATGCGGTCGCGCCGTCGACTCCATTGACCCCGGGTCACTCCCGTGGTTGGGCTCTGTGAGCCCAAACGCCCCAAGTAGTTTACCCTTAGCCATATCCGGTAAATATTTGTCTTTCAGCTCCTTGGACCCAAATTCGTAGATCCCACCCATAACCAGCGAGGATTGTACCGACATGCCAGATCGGTAACCGCTATCGACTCGTTCGACGGCCCGAGTAATTAGGCCCGATGCGACGGTCGATACACCAGCGCAACCGTAGCCGTGAAGATTCGCTCCGAGGAGACCAAGTTCACCCATCTCACGCAAGATAGCGGGATCATAGTGCTCGTCTCGATACGCCTCTATGCGGTGCAATTAGCAAGTCAATTATGAAGTTATATTGACGCAAATCGGCGCTGGAAGAGCTTACGTAGCACCCGTGGCTGTAATTGCTCCTGGCAGTATCGTTCCGCGGTGTCGGAGATGGCCAATTCCTCCTCGGTAAGCAAGTTATTACTCGCCAATGGATCTTCCCAAGTAAACGAAGACTTGGGTGTCGAGGCATAGCTTCTAAAAGCTTGCAAATGCCTTGTATGCACGGCAAATTGCCTCGAAACGCGCGATAATGCAGGGCGAAACATGACTGCACTCTTAATTGGGACGAACCGAGATGAGCGCAGACGCAATGAAATTCCTATGTAAAATCATCATCCATGGCGGCGACGGAGGAGGTAATGGAGGCGGTTGCGGGGCCGTGCTCGAAAATAGACGAGACCTGACCAAACAAAAAATAGTGGAATGACGTCCCGTTCAGCGGCCTCGGCATTTCCAGAGCGGTGGGAATTAGGTATTCGGTAGTACCAGGTAGGTAGCGTCGGCTAATAGCGGATGGCTTATTCTTTTACGCTAGGTACCTGTGAATTACCTAAGGTTACCAAGCTGAGATTAAAGAAAGCAGGGAAACCACCAACTTCAAGTTCCTAACTTGTACCTAAGGTAGAGTTAGCAGGTACAATACACACCTACAAATACATGTAGTAGAACCTTCTATATCTTAATAAAACACTGAAACAGGCAAGTAGCATAACTTTCATCATTTATTAATGCTTTGGAAACGACTATGTGATAGGTAGATATTAGGTATTATCAACTCTATTACGTACCTAGGTACCTATAATCTCATCATCTACCTCTTCGTACGCTTTCACTCATACAATATAATTCCTACCTAATCATTTCTAACTTCTTTGTCACTGTTCTGTTCCTTACCTATACAAGCTTACCTAAACGATTCGATACCTATACCTACCCACCTAGGTAGACTTACACTTAGACCTAGAATCATGAGCTTTGATCTCACCAAGTGGCGATCCATTGTTAAAGCCTTTTGGTTCCGTGTTCGCCATCGCCTGTCTTCCTTCACCAAGTATATCAGCTCCTACTTCGTCAGGCACAACCCGGAAGAATCATGATATCCTCGTTATGCAAGCTATAGATTATGGGTATCTACTGCTCACACCAGAGCAACATCTATTATCCCGCAGCTCAACAGGACATTCCCACCACGGTCAATGTCATTCTCATAGATGCCGCTCTCATAGCTGCAAATCGGCTCCCGCCGAACAACATATAGATGAAGACAGTCGAGAATTTAAAGATGGACACTGGCTCTTCTCTTCTAAACTACAACTTCTATCCCCAACAATCTCTGGTGCCTCTTCTCCTTGCCAAGCGTGCAGAAATCATCCTCTTACACCAGTCACCCCAAATTCGGTTGGTTCGGAGGATCTTAATTATCGAGGAGAAAATGACGCTGAAGACGAGTTGATCTCAAACTGGTTATTCGGTGTTGGTTATTCTAACCGTTTAAATGAAGAGATTAATCTAGCCGAGCAAAGTACATCAGGTACTTTTTCAGACGGACCGCATTTAAGGGGCAAAGTAGAGGCGGTCTCAGTCTCAAGTTTTACTTGCCCAGGTATCGTACTACAGCCTCCCACCGCGCAACCCAGAACTGGACTGGATGGACCACTCAGTTCCGAAGGTGACAAGCTTCCAAAAATGCCCCGAGATGGGCTTAGTGACTTGGAAGAGTCCAGCCGAAGTGCAACTCTATCTGGCGCCTCTCAGAAGCTCAACTCTGATACATCTGGATCCATAGACCGAGAGAAAAGTTAGGGAAAAAGAAAGCCTCGTCGAGAACACGATGTATCAGGATTATCCATTCTTAGAACCCCTCATCATATACGACTAGTTGATCCATCTCTAGCGGCTAATACCAACGGTAAGGACAATGATTGTAGCAGTGGTAATGATAACGTCATTAGTGAGAAGCCGTGTCCGTATATTTCGCAACACGACGCTCAATTCCATATTATCCAAAGACACGGCGTCAGCTCATGTCCGGAACTTTGTCAAATATTAGGCGATTTCAAAGAGCTACCATCAAGACGAGAGGTAAACGCGCCCAATGGTAGTCAGCCCTCCTTACTGACCAGTCTCATATCTAGATCCAAGATATTCCTAAGCGAGTTGATAAGCCAAGGCCCGAAGTTGACAAGAGTCGATATTGGTATCATTTACGTGTTCGTGACATTATCTTAGAACGCTTCCGATCTCTTAGACGAAGGATTAAACGCTCGGGCTCTTCTACATTCTCCATTCGATCCGAGTTTCCCCCTCCTTTGAATCGCAAGGTACGTCGGCTTCTGGCTCGTGACTCTGTGGATATTTGGCCATCATCTGGCGAGGAAAGCCCAGTATTTAATACTCCTGAGTCCGATGCTCCCAACGTCAAACGTACTTCGGGAACCGGGAGTCACATCGACCCATTGGCTATGGCCAGTATGATGATTGCTACGGCGGAACTCGATAGGCTCTCATCAAGGATGAGTCTCGACCAGGCGTCTGGAGTATCTGGATCGTCAGTGGGTATTTCACAAAGTTCCCGTGGCTCACATACGTCGTGCGATAAGGATATCACAACTCCTAACAATGAAATGTCTGCATCGGTGTCCACAGTCCTCGATATGCCTCCAGCTGTACCATTCAATACACCTTCGTCATCAGTTCCACATTCTGGAACGATAAGCCCGGTATCTAAATCACCACAACGGCGTGGACAACGACGAAAAACGCAACGCAGTCGATTATCTGAAGTCACGACACCAGATGAGATTGCGTCGTTAGCAGAGTCTGTGGAGGAACTTAACGACAGTCTTTCACTTCCAGATAACCCTATTGAAACTCTACCAGAATGTTCGGGTGTATCAAGGCTAGGAGACGAGGATCTATACCCTAAGCCGTTAATTATTAACCGCACCGGACAAGATGAGGCTAATGTAGGTGTCGGAAATAGTTCAGGATATTCCCAAGAACAATTTCCCAGCTTTGAGCCTCCTGAGCCCCACATCCTCTCAGTTGATCTGAAGAGAGAACTAGGTACTTCGTCGCAGCTCCCAGGTTCTATACATTTGGATATAGAAGATATCATCACGGCTAGTGTCTCATCAGTCAGTGGAACGGCTCGTTCTTACGAACCTCTCGAAATGTCTAGGACTACCGACGAGCCTTCACTACCAGATGTGTCCCTTGGACTTGAATTTACCTTTATGATACCAGCTATTTCCTCTGACCTAACAGTATCAGTTACTTCGAGAGAAACCTGTGGCATCCAGTCAGACCCTATTGCTAACATGAAAGGTGGTACCCCTGCCATGGAAGCTAAAATTGACTATGTGGTAGCAACAAGTCACTCAGACCAAGGGACGGAACCGGATTCTTGTCACCCAGATACCTAGTCGGAATCTCAGGGTGAACCTGGGGACTCTGAACCTTTCTGTCCTCCCGATTGCCTCACGACCAGGAGGAGTAGCCGAGATAGCCTTCCACAGCCATTGATGGTGGCGAGACAAGATAAGGATGAGACTGTACAAAAGCTGGAGGAGGATGAGGTTGCAGTGCTGATTGAAGGAAGCTGTTCGAACATTGCGGGATGACACCAGGGAAAGACAAGATACTAATGGGGATAGAGAGAAGGGCGGGAATTAAGGACAATATTGAATCAGTGGTGGACCCTGTGCTTTGCTTTGGTGGACTTATAGGCATCCCTGGTTTTATGCTACCTAAATAGAGTAGAATGATATGATATACTGAGCAATTAAAAGCTTAAATGAATCTCATTCTACTACTAAAAGTCTTTAACGAATCTTCTAGTTTTGATTAAGTCTGCATAAGTCCTTAATTTTCTACGTAACCTCCTATACCTAATATACGATTACCCGCATCCAACTTTCGAACAATTAGAATAGGTTAAGGCGTCAGGCGATATGCTTCTACGACTTAAATAATTTAATCGTTCTTTTTAAGATAATAAACATTTGGAATCACTATGATTGAACCATAAGGTGGTGCTCATTCCATAGGCTATTCCTACCATACCTATTCCCCCTTTATCTATTAATTCATTGTCAGGATCAATCTAAAGTAACAAGTTCTTCATGATCCCATTTCATAGTAAATCTTAATGGTGAATCATTTTTGGAATCTCATGTCTTCTTCTTCTTCTTCTTTTTTTTCTGTACGAACCTGCGTGTTAGGTAGGTAGGCGAAGAAATCTGGGTCGAAGTTGGGAATTAAGCCCACCCCCCAAAAAGGGTCAGGAAAAGAAAAGGGGGGGACTGCTGCTAAGAGAATCAACGAGTTATGACGTCTTCTCGCCCGGGTCCGCACCCAATCCACTTGATCCTAACGCCCAGGAACTCTTCGATGAACGTAACGTAATCCTGCGCTTCCCGGGGTAAATCCTCGAACCTCCTCGTCCCCGTCGTCTTCGTGTTCCAGCCCTTCATCGTCTTATACACGACCTCGACGCGGGACAGCAGCTTCGCGCTGGCCGGGAACCCGTTGACAGGCGCCCCCGTGTCGGGGTGCTTGTACGCGACCCCCACGCGGATCTCCGCGAACGCGTCCAGCACGTCGAGTTTCGTCAGGTTCAGCGCGTCGTAGTGGTTCACGCCCCCCGAGTACCGCGCCGCCGCCAGGTCCAGCCAGCCGCAGCGCCGCGCCCGCCCCGTCGTCACGCCCACCTCCCGGCCCAGATCCTGCAGCGCGCGGCCCGCGGCGCCGGAGTCCTCTGTGGGGAAAGGCCCGGAGCCCACGCGCGTGCTGTACGCCTTCAGCACGCCGACGACCCGCTCGATCTTCCGGTGGTCCAGGGTCAGCCCCGCCAGCACGCCGCCCAGCGTCGTCGACGTCGACGTCACGTACGGCCAGGTCCCGTACGTGTTGTCCAGCAGGGCCGACTGCGCGCCCTCGACGAGGATCTTCTGCCCTTTGGATTGCGCTTGCTCGAGGAACAAGACGTCGTCGATGGAAAAGGGGCGGAGTTTCTCGCGGAAGTTCTGGGTTAGGGTGGGTTAGAAGAATACCTAACACACAGATATATATATTTAGTCTTAGGGATGGCTGGTATATTTACCTCAAGCTCTCTAATCTCGGCTTCGACGTCATATCCGTCCAGGTCGCCGCCGTATCTTAGTTTATAATCTCGCTCCATGGCTCTGATGCGGTCTCCGAAGTCCTCGTCGTCGAGAAGCTCGCCGAGGAGCACGGTGCTTCTCTCGGCCTTGGTGGTGTAAGCTGGCCCGATACCTTTGCCTGTGGTGCCGATGTTCTTTCCGCCTAGCTGCCCTTCGCGGAGACGATCCACGGTGGCGTGGAGATCTAGGTTGAGCGCGCAGCGCGTCGAGACCTTGAGCCTCTGTTGGGCATTTACGACTCCTTTGGCCTCTATGCTGGCGAGCTCGGAGAAGAAGGTAGGTACGTGCAGGACTACACCAGGTCCGATAATACTTATTGTTGATGGGTGAAGTAGTCCCGATGGTAGCATATGGCTAGAAGTCGTTAGTGTGGTATTATTAGATATTAAGGGGAATTGCGTTACATACAAGTCATAGGATACTCCCCCGGCAACGACAGCTATAGGAATATCGCATAAGCATCAATCCCATGTAAATCCATCTTTAAGAAAGAAGACGAATAAGGGATTTCCTTACTATGACCGCAGTTTCTCCCACCGGTGGCTCTGGCGCAAATCTGAACTTCAGAACTGAGGATATCGCAAAGCTTACCTTGAGAGACGGGCACGACAAAAGTCGAATTGTTAGATAGACGACGCTTCGCGAAGCAAGTTAGTGGCAGGTAGCAAGCGACTCACCTTTTCCTTCACTACATCAAATAAAATAGATTAGTAAGAAATGATATGCTTAGGTAGATTTGAAATCGTGTAATTCTTACTCTCCCCATTGAACACCTAACACGATCGTAGCCATAATGGGCAAGATTTCTTTAAGAGGAATAGGACAGAATGAAGGGCGCGAACAGAGACAAACAACAACTAACAAACGAAGCCATCTGAAAGCACTTCACATCTCAAGTATTTATACTCCTCGCGATGATGATGATGATGATTCAGTTTTCATGGAGGGATGGTGGGGCCAAAACCAATGGCGTACCTATGCTTTCAACGGCAATAGGGGTAGGCATCATAGGCATCACGGTTGACAGGAGCTAACAGGAGTATACCGGAGGTGTTATGTAACAAGAACAGACCTATACTCAGACTTTGACTAGGACAACAGAGATGTCTAGGTCAGAGGAAGTAGATGTTGGAGGACCGTCGGTTATAGCCGGAGCTCCGGTTTTCCTGTCGTTTATAACCTGGTGAAAGTTGGATGCTTTTAGCGTGACGGGATTCTCGACTCATAGAAACTTGATTGCTTCCCCTTAGGTTAGGTACCTTTTGAGAGCGGGATTTATCTAATTGATCAATTAAATTAAAAAGGGGAAAATTTGTTTATTTGGGTATTTTTGTTGGTCTAATTTGAATCGCGATATCCAGAAATTCGAATGAATGGGAAATGGCTCGGACAACAAGTCGGCACTTAGAGGTAACAACATCTGAGACCCCTGAGTCTAGATTCATACCAAATCCACGCACACAAGATGAGTTTTCAGACTCTGTTCTATTTGTAATCTTGAATCCCTGGATGGTTCACCGGCGATATACGTCTCATGCCTTCGTCTATAATATTAGGTATCCAACATAACCAGGTACAATATCATGCCATAGAGCATCAACAGCCCCAGGTCTCGAGGCTCTCATTTATTCTTTCAAAGAACCAACGCCGTGCGTGCAATATTCATACAAGTCCTGCTGATTATGGACCATTAATCCCGCAAGAAAGGTTAAAAAAAGAAAAAGGCATTACCGATTCCTGTCGCCATTCATGCCAACCATTTCATACTCTCCAGCTCCGTCTCTCCCTCTACCCCTTCCGCGGCCCCTGCCGAAGCCCATCTCCTCGTCGCCTTGACTTCCCGCAGCCCCGTTCTGCGCTGCGCCCGCGGCGCCACCCTCTATGGTATTATCCTTCGCGTTGCCTCCAAAACTAATGGGCTGTAATTCCCTCCACTGGCAGCCGTAAGTTCCCCCCACGACCGTCACCGCGCTCGACACTATAGCCGTAGCCCACCAGGCAACATTTCGCGGTAAGAAGCCCGTGTAGAACGTCACGATAACGAGGTGGATGAAATGGAGGGTAAGCGCGAAGTCGAGTACGAGTTTCGAGCGGCCTACGAAAGCCACCATCGCTACGACACTACATCGTCATCAATCTTCGTGTTAGCAGACGGCCTGCATAGATCCTAGAGGGGAACGAAGGGGACGAGGAGAGGGGGGAATACTAACGCAGCGCCAGCGCAACATAGCCAGACAAACCCCATCAGCCACCCTTGCGTCGTGTCGCCGCGCAGTTCGGCCCAGCCGAAAACCAAATCGAGGCTAAACCGGGTACCGGCGACCAGGGACGTGAAGAGCATCAGGACGAGGGCGGCCGCGTAGTATATGCTCTGCAGCGCGGCAATCTGGCCGAGGATCCGGAGGGGTGGGAGCTCGTTTGCGGCGCCGGCCCGCGGGGGTCTCCTCCGCCTGGCCATTTTCTTTCTTTCTTTCCTTTCTTTCCTTTTCGAGGTTTATCGTATATTAGAAAACCCGGAAGAAAAGGAGAGAATAAAAATCGGTGCGCGATGTGTTTGTTCGTCTAATGCTGATCTTCTCCTCTGCTCTCCTCTCCCTCCAAAAAAAAGTATATGAATGAATGAATAAATGAGCGGATGGAAAGGAAGTCGGAAAGTCCCGTAATATTTCGTTTTCGCCTTTGCCTTCGCGCTATAATACCACCATTACAAATTCGACCTATTGTATTTGTATTATTGTATTGTACACGTAGAAGTATTTTGTTCAGTAATGCCGGTAAGGTAAACCTCCTACACCCTAAAAGAAGTATTAAAACGCTAAAAAGTAAAGCGCGAAATGCGTTATGCTAAAAAAAAGTTGGATGTCCAAGGTTGTCTAGGTATTATTACCTAACCTAAGGCTAGTCAGGCGCTGTTCTATACCGATTCCATACAACGGGCTTGGACGGGGAAAAAGGGTGACGCAGGGGCTCAATTACAGGTACATAGTACCTAAGGTAACTTTAAATTCTGAGCCGGTTGAAGCGTTGGTGGGTAGGTAATTTGTACCAAGGTACCTTGCATATAGAGGTGTACTTCGTACTTCGTAGGTGTAGTGTATTACATAATTAAGGGCTTCAGCTATCGGCTTCAATACCACGATAGTGATAATGATAGTGATAGTTGATAAGTTGTCGAGCTCCGTCCCGCAGAACTTTATTTCACAAATTCAAGAGACGACGTCATTCTCATAAAACCTCGGGGAGCTGAGCTAGTTCCCTATTAACTGACAAACATCCCAACCCCGTACCGAACTCCCTCTATTTCTCGGCATTGACAGGTACCTACCTAGTACCTAACAAACCTATCTACCATGGGCCTATTCGGTTTGTTCAATTCCGCCGAAGAGAAGCGCAAGGAGGAAGTGCGCACTGGCGCCCGGGCGCCGGACAGGACAGAGCGCCAGCAATGCTGGGATGCGCGCGACGCATTCTATAAGTGCCTCGACAAGCACGACGTTATCGACTCGCTGAACGGAGACGGCAAGAAGATCGCCGAGAAGCAGTGCGCGGCGGAGAATAAGAGCTTCGAACAAAATTGTGCTAGCGCTTGGGTATGTTCCTCTCTACCTCTTCCTCTCTATCATGGCTACCTACCTTAGGTTAGGTACTTTTTAATCTCTTTATTGGCGGATCGAAATAATACGTTAGGTACCTCAGGTAGTTATCTTAGATCATAGCTGACTTCCAATATACGCCCCGTGCGTATTTTACAGGTAACTTACTTCAAGCGATATCGAGTTGCTGATTACCAAAAGAAAAAGACGCTCGAACGACTACAAAAAGAGGGCGCGGATAAGATGGCAGTCGAAGGCGGTGCTCCAGTATCTACGAAAGTATAACGCGATTCCAGCCTTTATCTTGTAATATCTTGTACATAATCCAGCAAGCATTAGGAGGAGTTATGGCTTAGGGAAAAGATATATACCTACCTCACCTAGGCATATATATATTAGGTATGGTATATATATGATGTAAATCGGTATTCTCCCTTCTAATGGATTTATATTCATATCTACCTCTAACCTGACTAGCTCCCTACCTCTAGTATAGTCCAGAGCCATGGTCGTCGCAGTCAACCCTCGTCCTTTTTTTTTGGCGCGCGAGGCCGCCGAAGAAGTGTTGTGGCTCGGTGGGACCATTAGCATCTCTACAAATTTTCGTTTTAAGATTTGCCTTGTCACGGACCATGATGGATCGTGGGAGCATGCGCATGCGTTACATTCCGAGACGGGAATCAACCAAAGAACTTGAAGTTTAGATGGACAGGTGATTTAGGGACACTTGCCTACTACCTTACCTAGGTACCTATATATTATATACACTATTGTACCACTGTGTAAGTAGTTTCGGGGCTTTGATTGGCATCTTGTGGATTTTCTTTTCTCGTGACTTCGGGCTCCTTGGTTTTGGGCTACGTTGATTATCCAGTATTACCTAGTACGGGGGTTCAGGGTAACGGCAACGGAGCCATCATGTAATGGTATTTTCTGTTACGTAGGACTAGCATGATGGACTATCGACGCTGGTTCGATGGATTGGTTAGCTTTATAGGATAAAGCGGCATCTCAACTGACAACACAGGTGGCAGTGTTGATCTTCTTATCGTCGTACGCGAGTGGCTTATACGCGTGCTTATATACCTATACCAGGTATTTATCATATGAATGTTTCAATGATTTTTATAGGAAGTAAGCAACACATGTATATATGTCTTATCTCTCTTTGACGATGCGATGCGTCAAGGTTTGAGGATCGTTGGAGAAAAGTTGATGAGCTGTCTCGGAGAGTCGGCAAAGCAATTGGTGAAAAGGCCAGGCCGGAGGAGCAGGGGAGCCGGGTTACACCTGGCCAAGCTGAATATTTGATTAAAATCCTTAGAAATCGTGGCTGGAGCCGCATTAGACTGATTGTCTTAATCTTTCTAAGCAGGGTCCGGTCGGCATGTCGGCAAAGCTAATAAATCCTTGGTACCTTAGGTAAATATTTATTTGATCGAGAGAAAGGTTACATAAACTTCCCAACCACAGAAGAAACGACTGACATCAGTAATGATGTTTATGCAAACTGCAAACTGCAAACTGCAAAAAATCGTCGAGACGGGCGTTAGTTCGTCTGGATATGACATAATGTTGTATAACAGAAATGGATAAAAATCGCTACGATTATCACTATGATTCCCGAATCGTAGCTTCCATCCGTTCTCCTTTTCGGATCAGGATCCACTAGCCTAATTATGCGGGACAGCTAAGGGACCAAGGTACCTATCTAATATTACTATGAGCCACTCTGCCAATGCAAGACACGTCTGCATGCTCAGCAGTGCAGGTTACATCTCGCGGGTCATCTCGCGGGTTCTCATGTGAACTAACTCTATTAGGTAGTATTCATCGGGGTAATTGAAAATAGATACTGTGAAAGCATAATGTCTGAATGTATGTTAGTTTTATATAAAGCAACAGCTCAATAATAACTCAGATTTTATTACGGTCCAATTACCTAATGTACTTCCTTACCTTCAGTTTAGATGCCGCATTCTATCAATAACTTTTCTTCGTAGGTACCTGCATACATCATTTCTGACCGACGCTAAACCGTATTAAGGTAATTTGTGTTCTCCCTCAATCCCCCCATCGACTTAAGTAACTTATGCGAGACAAAACGAGAGAGAAAAAAAACAACTTTTATTAGAATATTGATAGCTCCAGGGGGGTCGTGGCTGAGTTCGATGCAATTAAGGACGTACCCGCTAGCCGTTATCCACGTTGAAATCAACCAATTATAGGGCCACATGGTGCCCAACCACTGTATCCACCCATTCTGCCACTCAGCTGCCAACTTTGTCGGTTTACACGACAAACACAATCTTGCACCTTGCACCTTGCACCTTTGCACCTCGCATCTCTCAACCCACCCCCTTATCCTCAGGTGTCAACAATACCAATTACACCAGCGACGACGACGACGTCAACCAGAGGAACCCCGACAAATCATATCTCTTCTGATTTCTTTTTTTTTTCTTTTCTTCTTTTCTTTTTTTTGCATCTCCCCCTCCGCATTGTCCCCTCGCCCGACCAGCAATAACCGTCGTCTTATTTTTTTCCTTGAGACAACAGGTCCTGGGTGAGGGTTTCAGGTGCGCTCGTTCGAAATCCCACTCGAACGACACCGAATTTGCGGAGGCAAAATATGCCTACTTTTATAAACGACGAAAACTCGCCCATCTATTATCAAAACCCCAGCGTGGTCCATCTCAGAAATAATCACGAACCAGATTTCCAGAAGCTTACTGATACCAAGGAAGCATTTCTTTCAAGGCCATTATCCACGGCAATTGACACGAATGAGAGCTTCGACGACAATTCATCTTCGCATTCATCGCATAGCTCTGGCCCACGGGTACGAATGAACGCGGATGGGCTACCCCCTTCCAGCATGACTCCCCTGCCCAATGGCAGATCGGGTAGAGAGATGAACGGTGTGGCTTCGGCGGGTCAAGACTCTAACTATTATTCAAATATGAAAGGTTCTTTGTCTGGAAGAAGCTCGTTGGAGCCCCAGCCTACCACTAATGGCGTATTGCCGCCTCCCGAAAACCAGCGTAAAAGCATGACCGAATCCCAGATAAAGCGGTCCTCGGTAGAGTCTCGCACATCTGCACAATATACTATCGAACAACTGCCGCGAAGATCGTCAAACAATGGCGATTCTCAACACACGGATAACGCCTACGGCAACAGTTCGGGTTCCATATCGCCAGACAATTCAGCTTCCAACTACTTACAACCAAATCCTTCAAATTCTAACCTCGATCCAGCTCAGCGCAGTTCTCCGTCTCCCCAGAGATTTTCCTCCCCTCCGCATTATCCCCCGACCGGTGCTTCCGCGTCGACCTCGGCACTACCACCACCTGCGACTGGTCTAAAACATCGACACACGCTGGAGGTGCCCAGGGCTCAGCCAAGCCGAGGTTCAAGGGATAGTAACGACACGGTATATGCCAGTGGCAGATTTTCTCCCACTGGCGCCGGAACATCGCAGCGTCGAGGCTCTCTAAATTTAGGAAGACGAAATACGCGCTCCCTGCATTCGGATGTGCCTCGTGATGAAGTACAGCCCGATGACGACGCGTTGAGGTGGGCTGAAGCATACCGGCAGAAGCGGGCAAAGAAAAAGAAGCAAGAAGAGGATGATGATAGGGTTCTGGTTGGAACGAAAGTTGACGAGAACCACGCAAATTGGACAACAGCATACAATATGTTGACTGGTATCCGGGTATCAGTCTCGCGTACGAACGCCAAACTCGACCGTCCCCTGACCGACGCCGACTTTGAAACTAAGCAGAAATCAACGTTCGACATGTATGTCTTCGCCGAGGTTATAAATATGTTCCATATACTAACTTGACTAGTGCGGGTAATGAGTTGGTTCCCTCGGCGAAATACGACTTTAAATTTAAGGATTATGCGCCCTGGGTCTTCCGACATCTTCGTGCGCTCTTTAGGTTGGATCCTGCCGATTATCTAATGTCGCTTACAGGCAAATATATTCTATCCGAACTCGGTTCTCCGGGAAAGAGTGGTAGTTTCTTCTATTTCTCGAGAGACTACAAGTACATCATCAAGACCATTCACCATGGTGAACATAAATTCCTCCGGAAGGTCCTGAAAGATTATTACGACCATGTTACAGAAAATCCGAACACTCTGCTATCCCAGTTCTATGGCCTTCACCGCGTCAAAATGCCGTATGGGAAGAAGATTCACTTTGTCGTCATGAACAATCTCTTCCCTCCTCATCGAGACATTCACACCACGTTTGACCTGAAGGGTTCGACGGTAGGACGAGATTATCGGGAAGAAGAACTTGAGAAGAATCCCAGAGCTACGTTGAAGGATCTCAACTGGCTTCGACGAAAACGGCACCTTGAACTTGGAATACAGAAGAAGCAGCTCTTCTTGCAGCAGTTGGAGCGTGATGTTCGACTGCTGCAAAAGTTGAAGATAATGGACTACTCGCTTTTGATAGGCATCCACGACTTGCGAAAAGGAAATGAGGAAAACCTCAGGGGCAAGACTCTACAGGTATTCAACCCTGGGGGAGATAGTCCTTCGGAGGAAGATCCCAGCTCTGTCCTGATGAGGACACCGTCAAAGCTAGAAAATGCACGCAAGGCGAGGGAGTTAAGAGAAATGATCAAGGCTGAGCGGCCTGTCCCTGTCGGCCAAACCAGCAGTAAAATGCCGGACGAGCTAGCTGAAGGTCATACCCGAGGTGGAATGTTTTACAGCGATGATGGTGGTTTACGGGCAACTCACGAAGACAACACCCCGGGCGAAGAAGTTTATTACCTTGGCGTCATCGACTGTCTGACCCATGTAAGTTGAAGCCCTTTTTTCTTTTTTTTTTTTTTTTTTTGTGTGTGTATGTTGGCAACTAACTGTGATGATAGTACGGAATGATCAAAAAGATAGAGCATTTTTGGAAGGGTCTGTCTAGTGATCGCAGTCAAATCTCTGCCCTCCCGCCTGAGGAGTACGGCGAGCGATTCATTAAATTTATGTCCGGCATTACGATGTCTCCGGAAGAGGCTGCAAAGGAGGAGCTTGATCGTGAGGCCGCCGCTGCGCATGCTGCAGCTGAAATGGAGCGCACCAAACAAGAAGCCTTACAGGCGCCCGGGTCAAGTAGTGCACCGCCTGCACCGTCGTATTTGCCTCCGGCACCCCCAGGTATGAGAAGCCCGAATTCGCCCGAACCAAATCCCGTTGTAGAAAAAGCCCTAAAGAAGGCTGCCAAGAAAGAGAAGGACCTTGCTAAAGAGGAACAAGTCCCGGAACGCAAGATTACGACGGCTATATCACCAGGAGCGAGATCCAGCTCGCATGCTGTTCTCCCAGTTGTTGAGGAGACGACGGAAGCAGGCTCAGTCGGTGGGAGGAGTCAAGGAGATAGTGCTAGCGGGTCCCGACCTTACACGCCATCGATAACAGAGAGGCAGGACGGGTTCACTACCTTGGGCCCTCATGGTATTGGTGGTAGGGGCCCACCAACACCGCCAAAGACTAGTTACCTAGAAGTAGGCCACGGATACGAAGAGGAGCAGAAAAGAGGCGGCAGTAGTGGATTTAGGTTTTTGAGGAGTAAGATCAGTCGCGAAAGCCTTAGAAAGACCTTGCCACCAGTTCCAAGGTGAGGGTCTGAGACGTCGACGAAAACTGGGGATGCTGGCGTTTTGGTGTTGGGTGCCAAAAGGATTACTAACCACATTTACTGAAAGCATGAATATCGAGGAACAGAAGCAAAGTAATATTGAGAGAAGAGCTCGGGGCCTAATGAGAAATCCAAGTTTGGGTCCATATCGAAGACAAGGGGCCTGAATTAAAGGAGGAATACGAATGAGCCGGGCAACCATCGCTAGCCCCTGTTGAAGTGATGGACTATAGACGGAGAGCTGAGAGAGCTGAGAACCGGAGCCGGTCATTTCATGCTACTATCACAGTCGAAGAAAAAGAATACCTATACCTATTGGCAAAAGTCCACCCTATTTGATGGACTGGTTTTATTGAGCACGGGAGAGCGTTCCTTCCCCCCTTTTTTCCCTTTGTTTGCTACAAAGCATATTATTGTGTTTGTACAGAAAGACATGATACCACCATTGCATAAACTGCATGAATCTGACGAGCCTGCTGTTTTCTTTTCGATTCGTCTGACTACCAACTTTTTATTTTTTTGCTGTCAAGGTGTTTTTTTCTTTTTTTCTATTCTTTCTCCCTGGTGTCGAGATTCCGATATGTATAATACCATAGACCTCGACGGCCTTTGGACGCATTTTCGTCGGCCGTCGATGGGTGTTCAGTATTTCTTTAGAAGGTTCATAGAAATGAAAGAGAATTGCTCCAACTTTCTGGTGGCTACGTAGTTGGCAAGTTTTAATAATTGTGGTTAAGTTTACTTTGAAGGGACAGATTTGCTATCCTCAACTTAGTATCCGTTAATTTTTGTCATTCGTGATTAGAAAAAGGAGAACACGACTTGAATGAAGACTTGGTTATTCGTAACTTCACATTTTTAATAGGGGGAAATAAATTCATAACAGACAAGTATTCTCAGATGTCAAGCTTTTTACGGATTGGAAAGACGTGATATTAGTTGATAGTTCCCCCAACCCAGCTTAGGATGTATATCTACCTCCTACCTAGGTACCTACCTTAAGTAAAGGGGAAGAAATGGTAAGAGAACTAAGGAGGAGCGGTAAAAAAAAAAAAAAAAAAAAAAAAAAGTATGGTTAAAACCAGGACGTTGCAGCTAGGATAACACCGATACATACCTTCAGGGGTAGAGTCACAACAAGATTCTTACGGAAAACACATCATATTTACCTACATTACCTACCTAGAGGTATGTACCATATGTTTATCCAAAGAATCATATGATACAGCCACCTCGGTGTCTTCTTTCCGCCTATTCTTTCCAGGTACTTTTTATATTGCCGTCCCTGGCCTACCGATATCTAATTGTTTTCTTTCTCTTACCTCCTTTAGCACCTCACATATAGATTAGTTATTATTCGCAAAGTCTGTTTAGAAGGTCCATGGTAAATTAAACGTTTTGAAAGCATTCGTGAGTATGCGAAGCTATTATCTTAGAGAATATCTACATAAGGTGCCTTAGGCATCTCAATGTGATCTCCCAATTATAAGGGGCTGACTATGCGCTCTCCTTTTCATTTCAGTAAAGCTATTCCATCCTCAACTCCCCCCCCTTATGCTGAGATAGCGAGCATTCAGCTGAGTGATAATCAGTGACTGGACTTATCCTGGGAAAAAAACCTTAAGGTAGTCCCAACCCGTCACATCATGTGAATTCATCAGTGATACCACGTACGTTCAGGAAGACTTGACGTCAAAGTGAAACGACGTATCATCTCGTTCAGCGGGACCAGATCCAAATCCATGACATATTCCTTCGGATTGTAATCCCTAGATGCCTCTACGAAGAACCCCACGAGGTTGGCTAAACGTCTGGGGCCGTTCTCCTCCAAGTAGTCGTGGGTGAGACAGTGGTCACTGAGATGAGCATAGACGAGGGAGAAAAAGTCTCGGACTTCGATCTTCTTGAGCGGGCCCTCTTTGAACTTGGGATACAACTGTTCGCACGTGGCGAAGATGCGGTACAGGTTAGTTGCTATGGTAAGTCGGGGAGTGGTCTGCCAGGCTCCGTCAGAGAGGAGCACTGTGGTAATGAGTGTTAGTACCTAAGGTAATATTCTTAACACGGGTTAGAAATTCATAAATCACTACGCACAAGCGTTGAAGGCAGCCAAGTCACAGTGATCCAACGGCCACACGTTGCTGAAGTTCATGGTAGGAAACCAGGTATATGCCTTCTCATTTGTTTGCGGTCGAGACTCGTCAGAGAGGGACTTGACGAAAGAGGTTGCGGGCATTTTGAAATTAGAGTCCATTTTGCTTCGACTTTGTCTTTTATAAAAACCTATACTTGTATCAACGAGAGTCTGCAAGCTACCCAGGTAAATATCGATAGGGACTGAGGAAATGTTAGTCTTTGTGGTGTAGTCGGGTCTGAGAACAAGTTGGTTAAGAAAAGAATAAAGAAAGGGTTGGCAAATACTTTTTTTTTCAGGTAGGCAGCTGTTTTGTGTAAAGGCTGAGTTGGTGATGAATAAGGTGTGAAGAATAGAGCCTCGTCAAACGAATTATACGAGGCTTAGACCGTTACTATTCAACCCGAGTTTATATTATGTCGTGGGACGGGATTTTGATATTGCCGAATGTGCACAAATGAATGTATGTAGTAAGAGAACAGGAATGAACTTCCTTTTTGCACGTGTAGATTATCAGTGTCTATTAATGGTCGCAACAAGCCACCCAGGTGGATTTGTGCTTGATGTGCGTGAATGTGTGCCTGACTTATCAGTGACTGGCTCGGGATATTATTACCCATGTATTACGGAGATTACCTTATAAGGAGCTAGGTAATAATGGCACTATTTGATCAGAAAGAAGCTTTCGTGCAAATCTTCAATTCACGATAGCACTGTGAGGATCTCGGAATAACATTTTAAGTTGTAATGGCTGGACTATGTGTGGTGATCTACGTCTTCTTAATTAGAACGATGCCCCTTAAGGGGGTTGCGAAAAGCCATGTCAAAATAATCTCATGATAATTCTAGGAGAGCGGACTGAGAGACATAGGAATTCTTTATATCATTTTAAATAATTAACATAATTCTAGTGAGATTGTACTTGTTTAAACTGTCGACGTTAAGTTACAATCTTAAAAGCCTTGGAAGTTGTCCATTACGGTATTGTTTTCTGCATAATATAATCTTCTTGACGATATCCTGCCACACAATTCTCTATTGTGTATGACGAGAAATTTGTGATGGAGTGTAAGAAGTAGACGTACAGAAGTATTACATAAAATAGATTTGTTTCACTCAACACCACAGGCATCGGTCACTATGTACTAAGACGCTCACATCCGAGTTCATCTCTATCCATGAATGGTTCGTCCTCCTGCTGGGTTGAATTGTTCATAGGATAATGTAGATGGACGGGTCCAACCTGTGGTCGACTCTATACAAAGACTTAGCCCATCATTTAATATAAAAGATTTATACACAATGAATTTCTACTGCCTTCCGATGACATTATGTAATGCAACCCAACTTAGGCGGGCTGAGCCGCCGAGCCTCATAACTCACATATGAGGTAATTACTGGTAGCTCGTCTTACTGTTTCCTGTGCTAGTCAATGACTCTGTGGGCTGTTGAAATTTAGGAACTTGTTATCGTACGATGGTGTTGTGTTTTATTGAGATATGGTTTAGAATATATCATGGTATATGGTATAACTACGTCGTAATTAGGAATAAAACGTACTGAAATGATAAATATTCCTTAACCCAAATTCGAAGCTGGTTAAGTCAATATCGCAATAACGAGCAGAAAGTTTTACACCCCTGGCAAGTATCGCCGAGATACGCTATACTCCTTGGGGTACCTCGTACGGACATTGGGGAGCGCTATTGTGTGGTATAACCGCCTAGAGCTTGCCGATCAGCAACCTTGGAACTAGCCGTTGCGGGAAAACTTTCGTTCCAACTCCATTTCTTCCCCCAAATCCCGCGCTCACCGAGACCTCACCTCAGTCATCATCATCAGCTCTCAGCTCCCAACTAGGTATCAGAAATCGTGTAAGCCAAGTTACACACCGAATGAAATTATACATCAAATAAGGAATAAGAAATAAATAACTAAACAGAAAGAGAAGAGGAGAAAAAAAAGACAAAAAAGACAAAAAAGATGCGGCCAGGAACTCGACCCAAAGAGATCCACACCAAACACCTCACGGAGCGAGAGCGCTTCCGCGTCCGGACCCTCTACTACGACGCCTCCATGAGCAAGAAGCGCATCGAGGAGGTAACCGGCTACTCCATCAGCCAGATCCGCACCGCCATCCGCGCCAAGTCCTCCGCCATCCCACCGCGCTCTGGCCGTCCTAAAAAAGGTAACCAATCCCCTTACCCCTTTTTACCCCCTTTTCCCTTCCCATCCCTTTTTTTGATGGTCTAAATCCCCTCATATCTACCTACCTACCTGGTAGGTACACATACCTTATACCGGGGCCATACATAAGGGGTATATATCAGGAAAGAGTAAATAAAATAAATTAACTAATCATCACACGCAGGAAACAACAACAATAAAGACCAGTCCACAACAGACGATGCCAGTCCAGGTCAAGTATCAGAGGACTCAACCCTAGTCCCGCGGGACAGCAGTCCCCCAGAAGAAGGCGTCGACGCCGTCGCTGCTGCCGCCGCCCAGCCTCAGCCGCAGTACTCCGGATCGGGATGGGGCCTAAACCGTCTCCCGCCCTCTCTGCGGCGATACATCTGGCATCTCGTGCTAACCACTCCCATCCCATCTCCCTCCCCTTCCACCCCACTATCCTACACATGGCACATCACCCGCCTCCCCCACCCCCCGTTTCTCGTCGCCAGCCCCTTCCCCGAACCCTGGGCCACCACCACCACCTCCACCTCCACCCACTGGCGCGCGACCTACCTCGCGCACCGCCAGCCCGCCGCCCGCCTCCTATGCCACACGTGCCGGGAGTCGCGCCGCGCGGTCCTCGACGCCTTCGTCCCCGTGTTCTCCGACGCCGTCGGGCTGCCCATGCTCGGGTCCCCCGTCCGGTTCCTGTGGGTCGACCTCCGGAACGACAGGTTCTACTACAAGGAGCAAGAGGACGGGAACCAGGACCAGGACCAGGGCCATAACAACGGTAACGGGAACCGCGCCGCCGCTACTCCTACTACTACTGCTGCTGCTGCTGCGTCTCTGCCCGTCTTGCTCGACAAGTCGCGCGCTGCCGTGTTGCCCGATTTGGGCCGGCTGCTCGCTAGCACTAGTAATGCTGCTGATGATGTTGATGTTGCTACTCCTGATCGGAACGGCGGTTACGCCCGGCGGTAGCGGCAGCAGTACCTAGTGGTCCGAGGGTGAGCGCGAAGCAGTTGTCCCCGTGCCGTTCCATTTATCCTTCGCTATAGGAATTAATCATGATTAGAATTATAATTATGTGGTAGTCGTGAAAATAATTCCCTATTTGGGTCGAGAGGCATAAAGCCCCTATAGATAGGTACCTAACCTAACGTTACGCGTACCCCTTCATCTATACCTACCTACACCTACTTCTAGGCACCTACTTACCTGTACACAGGTACTAATATAAAGACAACGATAATAATCACTGCATGTACAATACAAGTCGTATCTGCCCAAGCCAACCGTAAAAAAAAAAAAACTATTGTGCGCTCGTCTAGCAGATGTGCCTTTTGCCGGGCCTACCTAGGTCCTAGATTTTCCTAGTTTCTACTTAGAGGTATCGTGTCGTAGTAAAACACCCGCGCATATATTTCGCAACAAAACTCCCCGCCAATGCAACCACGTTACTCAGTGCTCTCATAATCCACGACGCAAGAAATCGGGGTATAACAGGATTATCTAGTAGGCCACTCACCACCTATCCCCTGTCGGTTCCTAATGCGAAGCTTGCCCCTCCTCGGCAGGAAACACATTGTCCGGGTCGAACGCTACACCCTCAATCATCTCAAAATCCTGACTCGCGCTCTGGCCGCCGCTATTATTAGCCTCGGGCTTGCGGCGCTGGGGCACATCCACCAGCTCGTCTTTTATCTCGTCTCGGACGTATGCAACGTAATAGGGGTCGCCCGTCTCGTTCAGGTCGTTTAGCACGGCCTCCGTACCGCGATTATCCTCCGTCACCGTCTCGTCATTGTATCGGTACCAGACATTGCGTTTGAAGTCCCGAATCCAGACCCAGTAATGTCCCGCCGACGTACCACCACGGTGGCAAATCACCGCGTGGATATTGTATTTTTCCTTCTCCATTCCATCGAAAATCGTCTCCTCCTTCTGACGAAGGTCGGCAAGTTCTTCTTTAATCATCTCACCAAGGGGTTCAGTAGCCTCCCAGGAAAGGTCAGCGAACTTATCGCCGAATGAATACCCGGTTGTTGACTCTGTAGTAGCTATCCTCTTTGACAGCTTATGTTCCAGCGGTTCGGATAATCTATGCTTCAGCCCCAAGTCGTTGAAGAAGGCTTCTTGCACGTGTGCGTCCTCTGTGGCATTTTCGACGGCCGACGCTGCCATAGCTGTCATATCTTCCATATCTGCGTCATTAAATTCCCTTTCCGTTCCAGCGTCACCGTTAAGCTTCGGCCAGGCGTTGGGATCATCACTAACAGCAAACTGTTGCGACTGTCCAGCGCCATCTGGAATATCCCACAAGGGCTTCGCCTCAAGATCCTTTAGGCGCTCCTTAAGAGCCCACGATTTCTTGCGGCTGAGCCACACGGAAGACCCTTTATCAGCCTCCATATAACGATCGAGACATAGAATCTCCGGTATGATAACAGGATTCTTATTCTTGCCCTTCGGTGTGCTTCTTTGGATGCAGATATGCAAGATAGGAGGAAGGGATCTAATGCTACTATATCGTGCGCGATCCCCACCGTCGATGGATTCATAAGCAAAGTACCGATCCAAGGCGGCGAGCAACGTGCATCGCGCGTTATTTGTTTCGCCTGTAGTACCGTTTGCCCCCGCCGGTGCTTGGATGGCCTCCTCGGGATACGCCGTAATCCATCTCTCTGGAACAATCTCGACGTTTAGCGTATTTTCTTCTTGGTCGGAAGCCAGATCGCCAGCCGCGTGTCCTTTCCTGGTCTTGACGGTATAATTCACTATCGTAGTGAAGAATGTCTCGGTAATCTTGTCTGCTTGCAAATCTGGCTTCTCCGGCATGGGGCCGTCCGGGCGAATTGCCCGCATAAAATGTTCTAGTATATTGCCGATAATTTCTCCCACGTCCTGCTGCTCGGTCCCTGACCTATCGGAGCGCTCTAGCTGGCGCGATACCTCTGCTATTTTATCGTCAAGGGACCAAGATTCAATCGAATCTTGCATCTTGACATCTTCTTGAGCCTCTATCACAACGGGGGCCTTGTCATCTGGGGTGTCTATTTGGACGTATGACATTGGCACGTCTTCGTCAACTAGCGTTTGAGAACTCCGGGAACTGGCCATCTCAAGCTTATCATTTACGGACTCTACTGTAATGCTCACAGCATCGTTAGCCGCTCCATTCGCTGCATTGGGGTTATCTTTAGACAACACTGGCGGTGCTGGTGACGGGCGTGCTGGCAGCGGCGGAGGCGGAGGCATATTCTGGGGTCGTTGGTCAAGGATATCTCTGGCTGATGATAGTGCCGTGTTGGCAAGCTTTTGCGAAGGTTGCGCGGCGGCTTCAGTAGTTGTTTGTAAGTCGCTAAATAAACCCTGAAGCATCTCTATGACTGTTCACGAGTCAGCAGCTGTCAACAAAAATATGAAATTAGAGGTCGTTCACATTGTCTAGCAACGATAGCTTCTTCGAGATTAACGCTAGTACCGTTCCCCCCGGTACGACGTTGTCCAACCGCCTCCTCGTCGAGGTCAAGTTTGACCAGGTCGAAATTCAATACTATATCGCGTATAACCTTCACGTTATAGAAGTACTGTAAGAGGCTGTTCAGGTAGCACGTGTTGCCGATGTTCTTCAGGCCGGGAGGTGTACTAGTACAGCTTCCCGGTATTGGTGACGAATGAGGTTGAGATGCTAGCATTGGTGCATATCCCGTCAATTTAACAAACTCAGCAATCTGCTGTAGTTCTGCAGCCTCTTCAGGCTTATCTTGTTGCCGCTTAAGTTCAGAGAGCACGTCGATAGCTTCGACGACTTGAGTCTTGTTCGTACTCTCATCCTATAGCGATTGTCAGAAGAGCACCATGTATGCCTAGGTAAATAAATATCAAAACATGCCCAACTTACCTGTACCAGCTGTTGGACAAAGTCCCTAATAAGCTCTACTGTCCAATTGAGCTCGACACCCAGGAATTTTGCGGCCGAAGAGATGCTCATTCTTCTCCCAGACCCATTAGGAATCGACGTCATGAGTCCTGGCTCTTCTGTTGCCTTCGAAGCTGTAGGGTCGATCCCGCTCACGATATCCGTTCCTAGATAACTGCTGATGGCCTCAAGGTGCTGCTGAGCTTGAGCCTTGAACTCGTCAGTTCCGTCATATTTAGCCATATCGTAGTACTTGGTCAAGAACCAGTCCGGCGTTAGGTTATCTTGCAGAGAGACATTGAAAAAAGCAAAGGCTTCCTGCACCCTTATGTCGACAGGGGATGTCTCATCGAATCTCGACCTGTACATGATGATCTCAGTCGATGCATCATCGCTGCGATTCTGGATGCAGCGTAGAGCGGCATCTAGATATTCATCGCGATATCTAGGGCGTAACCCGGCTAGGAGAATGGCGGCCCAGCTGAAGTATTGAGGCGGATACATTGCTAGACAGCCCAGCAGAGCCAAGTCCGATTCCGTGACGCTCGAGATATTCGCGTCGACAGGTCCATTCGGAAAGTCCCCTTGGAATACTTGTAGCAGTTTATCCCAGGCAGGGATTGTTGTTTCGCCATTCAGTATATCAAGTTCCACCTGAGCGTCTTCCACCCTAGCTCGTAACGTTCGGACAGGGGTCGGGTTCTGTTCCTTTTCAGGAGTAGGAATGAGCCAACATGGCTCACCACCCTCGACATCTTCTCCTTCGCGAAATCCTAGAAATTTCAACAAGCTATCGAAATCATTACCCATACATACCGAGAATTTCTTGTTGCGTTTATTAATCTTCAACGGTTGCTCGCTAGCGTGCTGGAGTGAGTCTATCAGGTATCTGCGAAGTATACCTGCCGAATTTAGGTTCGATGTGTCGTTCATGTCCAAGTACCGTTCTGGATCGTTCTTTTTTACGGATATCAGATTGCGTGCAACTCTATCTTGATCATAGAACTTGGCCGCATCTTCCAGTGGAATCCTAGAAGGCAGTACGGATATTTCCACGTTGAATAGGCACTTATCAGCCACGCAGATGTACCGGGCATAGCCAACTGTGTCATCGTAGATTTCTGGGGTTTCCTTGTGGCTCTCTGTAGGCTTTTTGCAACAGCGGGCGAGCATATGATGGCGATGCTCATCATTATAGGGCCGAACAGGATGGAAGTTGCTCCGTATATGGAAATGGTAGCGACACCGACCACAAACAATTGAAACAAAACAGATATTGTTGTCTCGGTATGATTGGGTCGCAACTAATTGCATTTCATGGCTTGTACAATGAAAGTCGAAGTCAAATTCTAGTAGCTGAGAACTAAGAAACTGACGGAATAAGCGAGGAGATGTGAGGGCTTTGACAATTGTTAGCTGTTGTCTATTAAAATATGTTAGCCCCATGGACGTATATATAAAGACTCACGCTGAGGATCTGGTAGGTGTTGTAGATCACGCCTTGCTATTGACTGGAGCCGGCGGAGCTCTGCCGTATCATCTAGCACATCCATAGAGGCCATTCTGTTAGTCGAGCTCTGTGGAGTATGGAATCCCAAGGGAGACGGTCGGTTTAGATTTGGGTGTAAGTTGGGCTGATCACGGTCCCTAGAACATGATTTAGCAAATCTCAAGCGGCTATGATGATAGATGAAAGTAACAAAAAAAAAGAAAGAAAAAAAGAAGTAAAGGGAGGCTTCTTCAAGTGCTTTCCCCCTTTTCAAGCATATGCTTGTATGCTCAAGGTACATGTAGAGTTGTTTTATATCCCTACCCAGCAGTAATCTCCGTGAAATCCAAGTCTTCTATTTCCTTTCATAATGGTTCAAACTCAGCTCATCACTAATTCATAACATTTGTTAAGGACAGTTCAAAGTCCGACCATAGAACCCGGGTAGGTAGTACCAGCCCGTTTAACCATCTCAGCAGACCAGCGTGGACTCGTGATACAGTCAGACTTGCTAGGTAGCCGTAATAAGGGCACCTAGAAGCCCGAGCATGGAAAAGCACAACGCTAAGCTGCAGGTGGTCGTTGCCACCATAAATAAAAGCCATCCCGGCCAAAGTGCACCCAAAGTACACCCAAAGTCTCCGACTTGAAATTATTCAACAAAGCCGTGACTGAGAGTGAGAGGAAAAGAAAGGGGACTCTCCTATGCCCCCACGGGATCTATTCTATCACGACACTGAAAAATGCGGAGGGAGAAGTGAGAATATCCGTACCTTTAACGGAAATGTGAGATGTTCTCATAACTGGTTGGTATGTATGACTTAACTGATAATAAAGACGGTGTTAGATGAAAGACTGAAGGATAAAATATAAAATAAATAAATGCATAAATGAACTCACGGTTGCATCCCGATGCACTCGATTAATGACCTTAGGTCAAACGAATGTGACAGGGGCCTAAAAAGAACCCGGGGCAAAAATAAATAAATAAGAAAGGGCAAGGAAATAAATGCGACGTAAGAAGCAAGACGAACAACGCACGTGAACGATGATGCTCCAGGCAACTTTTAACCGAGAATACCTGTGCAAGAGAGCAAGACACACAGAGACAAGAGAGGGAGAGGGGGGAAGAGAGAGAAAGAGAGAGGTCGTGGTTTTATGATGATTTTATTCAGATAAAAAACTGACGAGTCTCTCCATAAGAAAAAGGATGCGTGCGTAGTCCTCGAGTTTAGAGGGTAACTGAGTATAGGTTATCCGCTAGTTCCTATGATCATCAATAAGCTTTCTGACGATTAGCAAAAAAGGTCCCCCCCCAAAAGCCAAAAAGGTACTAACCATGCGCCGCCTTTAGTTGGTGGCTTTGGAGAAACTGGGGCTTATCGCTTATCTCGGATACCAGAATGTTCCGCCACTTAGTCCACCGCCCCACGTAAGCTTCCTAGGTACCTAATTGGTTCGTGTGCTATGTCTCAACCTTAGGTACTACCTAGGTACATAGTAGTGCTGTCTGCTTCGTACGTAACTACGTAAACTACCTTTCATAAAGTTTTATTATTCCTTTTCCTCTTTTTAGCATGTAGCAAGGGTTGGAATAATTTCTTATTAGTGCTTAAAATCTGGTACACTAGCCTAATTACTGCCCGTTATCCAGGGATAGCTCTGCAGCCAAAACTAACTTATACATCGCTTCACAACATTTTATATTATAACAATAATTAGTCTGAATATCATGGTATTGATTTTTATTAGGTACCTCATATTTCGACTCATCCTTTTTCAGTTCCTCCTATAAGCCCAATGGCGGTGTTAACCCCCTCCTCCCTCCCGCCATCTGCCCTTACATTCATTGCTCATACAAAATTCAAAATGACTCTGGCATCTCGAGGTCGACCAACCAAGGCAGTTGCATTGGATAATCTTCGGTGACCCCTTCAATTGCCGCATTCACAAAAAGAGTCTGCGAACCAGCTTGGAGGTGGTTCTGGTCACCAGTGCAATGGCTCGTTTTGATATATCCTTCACGACCAAGGCGAGCTCTCTTCTTTGATTTTTCCTCCGCCGTCTCGGGCGTGTCGAATTTCGATTTGCTCAGATTAGATAGCTTCTGAATTACTGTCGATTGTTCGTTGTCGATGTCCGCGAAATGAGATGGGACCTCGCTCACCTCTTTTCTCCATGTGACCAGCTTTGCTCCCCATCCTTCGTGGTTATGGCCGAAGCAATGGAACTTTGGTCGAGCCTGAGCAATAGCACCGAAAAGTTGGGGGCATCCTACCCTTTGTCGTGAGTTGGTAAAATCCATTATTCCGTGAGGAGGGCCGTGTGTTACTACTATGTCAACCCCTATCTCTTTGTCGATACCAAAGTCATGTCCCTCCTCAGGGTTGTATTGAAATCCCCAGTTGCTTAACGATGGTGTAAAGGGACTGGCGTAAACTTTTAGCTTGGCTCCGTTGGCTAATTCGAAGTGGTATATACCTTCCTTCAGAAAGACCACCCCGGCACTTCTCGCATCCTCAAAAAGCTGGTGTATCTCTCCGAAACCCCCGTAGATTTTTTCCACATCTTCGGGCTGTAAATCCGGGTTTTCTGCAATCTTATTCTTGAATAGTGGTACGTCAAGAGTAAAATCGTGGTTTCCTGCGATAACTAGCTTCAACGGCGCGTCGATACTTTTCAGAAGTTTAATCGTTGTTTTAAACTCCTCTATTTTGGATTCATCGGTAAGGTCACCACAGTGGATGGCTATATCTGCGGGTATATGCTGTATATTGGGTATATTTTCCCCATGTGTATCTGAAAGTATGAGGAATCGAGTTTTGATAGCCATGTTACAGGTTGAGTGGTACGGCCAAATTTATTACGTTCGCTTGTTGAATACCTAATATAACCTAGGAGGGTATGTTTTCGAATAGTTTCCTTATACGAACTTTTGGTTTGGGAGACCAAGCTAGCTGCCTAATACCTAGTAGAACTGATGAAGTGTAATGTAGCTAAACTTTCCCTTTCGGATTTCCTATATATCGGGACTAAATAAGTAATAGTCAGGTGAATAAGGATGGCGATAAAAGTCTGCTTGAAATGTACGACTAAGATATGTGTTGCAGATTCCTGACGTACTTGATTTAGTACGACCTGGTGTAATTTGATGTGATTTGGACGTTTGTTTTCTTTGAGCTATGTTGGTGATAATCTAGGTAGTCATAAGAGGGATATTTGTCTTATGTAAATTACATATGGGGAGATCCGGCATGGCCACTTCACTCATGTCTGCGAGTGTTTTTTGCTAATCCCAGACAGTAAACTTAAATATAGGTACCTACCTAGGTGCTTTACCTGGCATGAAACACCACATACAACTCTATTATGAATCGTACCATACTCATGGGTCAGATATATCGTAATAGGAACTGTGCTAACAAGAAATACACTTTTTGGCGAAGCAGTTTGTATCTGAAGATTACCTACAGGCTACGAATTTTATTACTAGATTACGAAGTCTACAATTAACAAGAGGTAATTAAAGTTTGGTGTATTGGAGCGAGTCATCGTTAACAGTATCGGGAGTGCTAAGCCTCGACCAGCCACATGAGGCGCATTTAGGAAAAAGACCGGAATAATTGCGGTTACGATCCGATTACCTATCAAGCTCAAAAGCTTTAGCGGGAGCCGCTAAAACGACCTCACATATATCTCTAACTAACCAACTTCTCCTTCCACCGAAATTACATCAATCAACCAACTAACCAACTAATTCCCACATCCCTCGAGACCATCCCCCCTCAAAAAAAGAACAGCCTCCTTCGGGCTTGAGTCAAGATGGCGAATCAACATTCCGTCCAGGCCGAACCGAAGGAGCACCACTTCCACCAGCACGATGCCATCAAGTCTGGAATAAAAGGCGCTCTGCTCGGCGGAGCCGCAGGCTTCATCTTCTCCGCCGCGCAGAATTCCCTCGCCAAGCGCAACGTCGGCGTCTGGGGCGTCTTCAGCAGGACTGGTAGCACCATTGGAATGTTCAGTACGTTTAATCAGTACCTAATCAGAAGCTCTACGTCGTAGAAAGAGAGACCCGAGGGGAGGAGCTTGTTATCGCCGCGGCGGGGAAAGCGAAGCTAAGCTAACCGTGGGGAAATTTCCATAGCTGCCGTCGGCGCCGTATACACATTCTCCAAAGATGCCGCCGCAAATTTAAGAGAGAAGGACGACACGCTGAACGTGACGATTGCCTCTTTCCTCTCTGGTGCTACAATCGGCCTTAGGAGTATGTCTTTTTTTTCTCTCTTTTTTTTTCGTCGCCTGATCAATCCCCATGTTTATGCGCAACGTGTCCTCATTACCTGCTAACTCCTCATAAAAAAAATCAGCCGGCCGAGTTCCCCAGATCCTCGGCTTCGGCGCCGCCTTCTCCGTCATCATGTCCACCTTCGAATTCACGGGTGGCAGCCTCCGCGGCGGGCCCCGCCCCGAGCTCCAAGACATGGACGAGTACGAGCGCAAGGAGTATTTGCGAAAGAACCGCCGGCGGCCCATCACAGAAACCATCTCCAATATTGGAGAGGGAAGAGGTATTTACACCGCATTATTGCAATTGCATTCCACATCACACAATCCTCGCGTTATTATCGCCGAATAGAAACACTAACGAGAATTACCCTCGCAGGTATTAAACCTCCGGGCTACGAGGAGCGCAGGCGGGAGCGCCTAAAGGAGAAGTATGGCGTTGAGATCAACCCCGTTTCGGCAGACGTGCATTAAGCAGAGAGATGAAAAATCCTGCAACCACAATTCACAGGGCTACTACAGTACATCAGGGAGCAAGAGCACTGTCTACTCGAGTAGCTCCCCATGAACAGAAAAAAAAGAAATACTGCTGACAAGTCGCGCCTATATCATATAAGCGACAAGCCATCATCATCATACGGCCTCTGTTCTATAATAAGCGCGAGAGAGAGGCCGGAAAAAACAAGAAGGATACCTTGTACATATAGAATCGCATATCCTCATGTGTTCTAACCACACTTCCTTCGCCTTCTATACGGGCGCTATGGCACAATGATGAGAAAAACAAAACCTAGCCTTTGCCGAGGACGCAATATCTTGACTCTGTGGTAAGTCAATTCATCTTCTCCTTATTCCCCCCCTCTTTTCTTACCCCGCGCCTTTCATATATGATGAGTTTCTCTTTAAGAGGCTGTTTATGACTCGTGTCTCACGAGCATGATTCATCCAATACACCATTGTTCTATCTTACCTGATTTACTGTCTGGCGCGCGGGATCCTCGTTACTCGAAACTTACCTACACTACCCTTTACGCGAAACCGAGACTAACGCATCCATTTTTTTTTCTTCTAGATCGTCAACCAACGTCTTTCGCTCTCTCTCTCTCTCTCTCTCTCATGATTTTGCATATAAAAGTATCATAACATAGTAATTTTGTAATCAATGCCTATTTGCCATTTGTTCACAATGCCCGACTTTTTGGGAATCCCTGCCAAACAACAAAACGCCTAAATCGTACCTAACTAGCCCGGCGTTCCTATCCTCGTAGAATAACCATAACCACAACAGGGCAAGGCTAGGTACCTGGTATGCCATTCTATATATGTACACAAGCTACACCGCAAAACAAAACAAAACAAAACAAAAAACCCCTGTTCCCCTATGCTTTACTGCAAAATAATACCAACCATCTAGAACGAACCACTTTACGTCGCGTAACGTTGTCCAGATTTCGAGAAACCCGCATGACAACTACCTAGAGGTACCTAAACTAACTCCTGTAAACGGGACTTGGACCTCTTTTTTGACATATTTCTTCAATATAGGTACCTCGGTTAGGTAGTCTGGAACCATGTTTTCACGAAGCACGTTTTTATATAACTCAACTTCGAGAATATTAGGTTAAGGTAGGTTGAGTTAGGTCTGGTTAGGTACCCCGATCTTAGTAAAAACTTTGTAAATCCGGTCCGGGACCTCCTATGGGCCGAGACTGCGCGGATGGCGGCGGAGGCGGTCCCCCCGGAGCCGGCCACTGACCGTGCTGGGGGAACAGCTGGCCGTACTGCTGCGGAGCGATCGGCAGAGGGGGCTGGAGCTGGGGGTGCGGCGGACCACTACTACCACTACCACCAACACCACCACCCTGTAGCGAGGGGAAAGTGTCGTCGTACGACACCGTGGACGGGTTGAATCCGCTCTGGGGATTCTCGCGCGTTTCCACGTCGTCGAGAGACCGGTATCCGTGCGCTCCGCCTTTGCCGCCTCTTCCGGAGCCCTTGAAGCCTCCGCGACCGCCGCCGCGGTTCCCTCTCGAGGCGTTGCCACCTCTGTAACCGCCGCGGCCGCGATTATCACCGCCTCCTCCGCTTCGTCCGTGTCCCTGATGGGTCGAAGTATGGTAATCGCGGGCGTTATTATTGCCGAAGTTCCCGCCGTGCTGGCGGGAATGGCGGTCGTCGTCGCCAGGGAACTTGCGCTTCGAGCCCCTGTGCGAGAATTTCTCGTGTTGGCTCTCGTACTGGTCTCCGTCCTGATCCTCCCGCTCGATGCGAAGCATGTATTTCTCGCCCACCGTCGTCTCGAACACGAAGGATTTATCGGGCGGGATCGGCTGCCAGTTCCGGATTTTGTTAACGTCCGGCGGGCGGGCACCTCTTCTCAAGCCTAATACGACGGAAGGCGATGGGTTGTCTGTATGGTAAGTGGCGTTGGCCGGTACGGGCCTCACGCGCGCCGCCCAGATATTGCCCTGAAGAGAGCCGATATCAACGACCTCCCACTTCATCTTGGAGTTCATACCACCTATCTTGTCCAAAATGTTCTTCGGGCAAGGACGCGGAGTGATGAGTATGGTATTAGCAAGGTACTTCAAATCCGTAACGTCCGGCACCTGGGAGTTTAGAAGTTTGATGAGCCTTTTTGTATCGTCTGGCGCGATCATGTAACTCGTAAAAAAGACCGTCTTCTTAATAGTCAGAGGCGCGCCTCGAGCATCGCTTCCTTTCTTCTTGACCAATTCGTTATGGACGTTGATCAGATGTTGTACTTCTGCTACTTCGACGACGGGGTCGAGAGTCGTAGACAATTCGGAGACCGGAATGACCTCAGCGGTAATTGGAGATCGTCCAATACTGATTTGCTGTGAATTGTAGTCGGCTAGGAAATCGCGAAAACCAGCAACATGCTTGGGGCGGTCTTCGTAAACGCGTATCTCCGATGCTGTTTTGTAGGTTCCTAATACGGCCCGGAGGAAGGCTTGTTTGAAGACCATGGTACTCGGAAAACGCTCGTTGTTGGGACCAACAGAGGGCTTCAGACCAATTAAGTCGAATTCGAGTCCTCTGCTCGCAACGATTCGTTTTATCAGTTGGGAGAATCCGTGCTCGGACCGTCCCGTCAGTAGAACACAGAGTGCATCGTCCTGCTTCATGCTCAGACGAACCAGCTCCACAATCTTCTCGTTCCACCAGCCATTCCACGCTCGTTTCTCTTCTTGTTCTACACCCTCGCCAGTCGCAGCTAATATCCTCGAATCGTGCCACCAACCGCCGTTGATGAAGACATAGGGGGTGCCTAATAAACCTAGAGTCGAGGCGTTCCATATCTTAGGGTTAGGTAGAGGAGTTTGGAATACTAAATTCGTGGGTAAGGTTAGTCGCGGAAGTGTATGGAAATAAAAAGATACGGGGGAGGCGAACAGGTATTATCGAAGTCGTAAACGTGGACGGTATTAATTTTGCCAACGGCTAAGGTTTTACTGTTAGCGAGGAACGTTGCTGATGGATATATATATGCATGAGGCTTATCTCGGATACGTACGAGGCAGCTTCTTGTTTGCAACCGACCATCGGTTAAGAGCTGTGAGGGTATAGCCATGGCTGGCGCTGTTGGCCTGATCGAGCGCCATCATTGACTTTTGTGTTAAGCGCGTAATGAGGCGAATATTGTGCGGCATACAACTATTAAAGTAAGGATCGCATATCGAGTCCTATGAGAAAATAAAAAACCAGAAGTTGGAAAGAAAATCCTGAGAAAATCTTGAACTGGGAGGATTTGAGTTATCTGGATGCAGTCAACCGAAATTGTTTGTTGTTTCTTGGAAATCTGGAAATAATATGAGTTTGAGCCGTCGCAATTATGTCAAGGTCCATACATGTATGTAACTACGAGGTACCTCTATGCATGTACAGAGACAATTGCAAGCATTGTATCTTATCGCATACTTAAGTTAGGTTCCTATCTTAGACCCTGCATCCTTGCATGGTATGCAAAGTGTGGCCCAAGCTCCTAATGTATAAAAGATTATGTACCGAGTACTCGAGACTTGTCACAATAGGATTGTTCAAATACACATGTGACAGGACCCAAACCAATCAACCACAATATTTACATTACAGTCAACTCTTAAACTCCAATGTGATACAACATCACCCGACGTGGGTCTTTTCCATCCAAACAATAAATCAGCTACCTAGGCGAGGTACCCCCCAAAGTTTCACAAGATACCTGGTTAGGTACCTCTGTTGCTCCATCCGAGACGGCGATGAGATAAGAACGAACAAAGAAACAATGGCAGCCCGCAACGCCATAACCTTGATCCAGAAATCCAAGCCGTCCTCCCCCGAGATCCTGCAGCTGCGGTGCCACATACGCCCTGGCGCCAGCAAAGTGCGGGAGGGAGTTGCCGCCGTGACGGACGAGTCTGTCGAGCTGTGCGTATCCGCTCCGCCGCAAGACGGCAGGGCCAACAAGGCCGTCATCGAGATATTAAGCGAGGTGAGTAGGTAGTATCGAGATTGTTCTTGCATTAGGTACTTGATGATATATGTGTATTTCACTTCCATATAACTAGAGATATTCAGTGTAAGTAAGTACCTGGCTTATGAGCCTTCCTTGGGGCAATCATATGAGGTATGCACTCACTACCTATATAATATAAAGTCTCCTAGTATCAAAATCAGAAATTCAGTATTATATCATATCATGTACCTACCTAAGGTAAGAGCTCATCTAACACAACAAACATCTCCAGATCCTAGGCGTCGCCAAGTCCGACTTGCAAATCACCCACGGCATGAAGAACCGGGACAAAACCATCAGCATCGCGAGCGCCTGCTTTCGGCGAGACAAGAGCGGTATGGACGACGAGGACCTAGTGGCTATTGTAAAACAGAAACTCCTCAGCCAGGAAACATCGTAAAAGCACAAGCTACTATTAATGAGATAGAGAGAGAGGCGTCAAAGAAGAAAAGAAAAAAAAGATAAGGTACCTTTTATTTCATAGTTACTACCTGTATGATTCACATAGTCCCCAACCTTAGAATACCTAAAACTCCATGCATAATGCCGTAATACCGAGAGAGGTATTCATTCCACCGAATACAGGTACCTAACATTACAGCCATAAAAGACTGACAAACCTCGAGAGTGCCCCGTAATCCCCCATGCATGGCTCAATTAGAACTCCATTGCTTGACTCTCCTCCCTTTCGCGCTTAATTTTCGGATCCCGCTCGTCCTTCATGAGCGCCAGCACGAAGCTCCGGAAATACTCGACGTAAGGGCGTAAGCTCGTCTTCTCCCAGTCCTGGAGGTTCTTGGCCTTATCTTCGGAGCCGTCCTCCCCCCCACCATTACCATTACCATCACCATCGCTGTTACCATCAGGCCTCCAGGAATCGATCTCCTCTAGCAGCCCCTGCACCGTCGGCACGCCGAGCGGGTCGAAGTCCTCCAGCTTCCGCGTGTCGATCGGCACGCACACCCGCCCCGTGCCCGGGTGCACGACGAAGGGCGATTTGAGCAGATGGTTCAGCTTCTTGCTGACCTCGATATCGAGCCGCGGGTACGTGTACTCGAGAACGATGTCTTGCTTGGCGTCCAACAGCGCTTTCGTGTCGAGGTTCTTGCTGCCGCCCCCCGAGCGCGCGAGCGAATCGATGTCGGCCCATTTCGACGTGCTCGCGCGGCCCGGCGAAGAATCCCATTTCTTGCGCAAGCTGTCGTTTAGGGCTTTGTCCGGGAGGAGGGAGAGGAGATGTTCTGCCCGCTCCGGTGAGGACCACGGGTCTTGTACTTCCAGAACGTCTTCTTGAAAATGCGGCGCTAGGATTTTTAAACTCCGGCTGTAGTGTGAAACTTTGTTAGTAGATGTACTTTGCTTTGAATAGACCTCTTCACAGCTGTAAAAAGTACCTGGGTAGCCATACCTTAGATGCGGATGTAACGGCCTCCACACGTTAACTTTCTTCCCGCTCTGCGCGCCGCCCCGGATCACTTCGAGGTATCCCGCAATAGACCTGCGCTTCTGATCGTCCATCGTGCGCGCCTTCTTGTCGCAGACCCAAGCGTGCGCACCTCTTCGCCCGGAGTAAACCCACATGATGTGCTTGAACCCGAAGTCCTCGCGCAGGGCCACGTCTACCACTTTGATGGCCATGGTGATGAACTGCCAGCAGCGGTTGCAGATGTTCGCCTTGTTGCAGCACGTCCGGATGTCGTCGTAATCCGTCAAGTCGATATCGAAGCACAGCTCCTTGGCCAGCGGCTTGAACGCGCTCGAGTTCCGCAGCGTCTTGCGGTCGCGCGGGTTCGTCGTGTACATGGGTCCGATTTCGAAACGGGACGGTAGTAAACGCAGTACATCTTTTCGAAGTCTGCAACAAGCAGATATGATGAGCCGTGGTGCTTCCAAGCAGAGAAGAAAGAAGAAAGCGTGAAGTTGTAAGAAAACTTACAGGTCAGCGGTGGGGAAGGAATTGTATCGGGAATAGATGTCGTTCTGTAAAGTGAAGGCAAATTCGCGGTGACCAAAGTCGTTGGTAGGAGTCGGGCTATGGTTCAGCCATTGAAACAGATACCGCCAAGGAAATAATCGCTGGTAGAACGTGCGCATAACCTCAGGGTTCGTAGCCGTTGCGGGAACATGTCCGTCACTATATCGTCTGTTAAAAAAGGTAGTCTTCCAGTCAAAGTAGATTCGGTATCTCACGGCGCCCATGATGGGAACTCGTCGTCCGAGTTATCAGAATCAAAGATATCTTCCAGCTTAACATCCATCTTATCCTCCCCTTTTATAGGAACCGGTAATGCATTTGTCTCCTCCATGGTAACGTCATTGTCAACGTCTTGACCGTCGTCGTTGTTAACAGGGGCGTCAGCCATGGTCTCTTCGACGGTGCCTGTATTTTGGTTATCAGTCTCGGGGGATATTGAATGAGGCATTTTAGTACAATTAACCCAATGGCACTCTTATGAAGGGTACCTAGGTTGGTAGGTATTGTATGAGGTATGTTGCGGACGGCTTGAAGGATGGAGGGGCAAGTTTAATTGAAATACTACAAGTAACCGCGTCGAGACGCGTCGTCGCGTTAATCGCATAAACGCGTATTATGTAAGTGTCCAGGGGCATTCATAGGTATTAGGTACCAGGTATTGTAGGTACCTAGGTACATGGAAGAATCTCCTGAAAACACCATACAACTTTTCTAAGTTTATATTCTGAGACACCCGGATGCAATTTTACTATTCTATTCACTATGGATCGATCTATGCACATGATAGAAGAGAGCCCTATGCCAACCCCTTACTATCTTCGCTAATAGCAGTTAGCTGCGAATCATTCTACCCATGTACATTGACACAATCCTATATCTTTTATGAACCCTTTCTAGGTAGCATTGCTCCTGATGAGCCCCAGAATATGTCCCCATAGGATTCGTGATTACATCCAAAGCCAATTTAATGGTGGTGAGGGCGGCGGGCAGTTCTTGCATCAGAACCTCGTCGCTCAGTATAGCATACCGTTAGCGCTATTAAGGTATCTCTGCGTGAAGATGAAAAGGATGAACATTTGGTCGAATTCGTCTCGCAAGGTGTTATGATTATGTGCATCACTCATCATCATCGTCGTCATCCTCCTCCTCATCGCTTTCCTCGTCGGCGTTTTCAAGCCACTCAACTAGTGGCTGGCATTTCTCCCGTACGTCTAACATCAAGCCTTCCTCCTTACCCCTGTCGTCTTCCCACCAGGCTAGGATACCTTCTTCCTCCAGAATGTCAAGATCGTACATCTGCTGCAGCATAGCAGCCAGGAGGTTTCCAGTTTTGGCAACTTCAACAAATCTGGAACTGCTTACGCATGCTTTCTGAACTGCTAGCGCAAATTCGACTTGTTCCGATACGGAATGATCACCAACTCCAACCTCCGAGACGAAACCTGTAGCGCCTGCCCGTGAGGTGAGTACTTGCTTAGCAGCCTTTGATGGTTCCAATGCGTCATTCTCCGAAGTTATAAGCTCGACCGCGCGCCGAACAAAGGCCGTCGCAACTGCCTTCCTCATAGCGGCGTCGGATGCGTTATTAGCAAGCCGTAATGACATGAATTCGAGCTTCTCAGATTCAAAGTTACCCGATGTCCCGCGGAGAACATCCAGTAACCCATGGACGGCGTCAGAATGAAAAGAGGAAAACGTCGGTGCCCCTGAATCATCGGAAGCAAAAGAAGAGAGCCGAGATCTCGAAGTAGGCTGGCTGGCATTGGGTGATACCGGACCTGACTCGTCGTCAGACAAATCGTCGTCGTCCGCAAGAGTCGAGACAGAAGAATCGGAAAGGTCAAGATCTTCCAGAGAGTATATAAGTGATTTTTGCAGTCTCGACGGGTCATCAACATCCGTTTCGTCATCCTCGAGATCCTCAAGCAGCGCCCCCTTGCCACCAGAACCAACGAATTCAGGCTGTGGTGATGCGAGCTGTCCATTATGAGAAAGAAGGGATAACATCGTAGCAGATTTGACATCTGTCTCGTCACCCAATTGAACTCCAAACGATACAAGCGCGCCTTCATGGACTACAGCCTTTTTACCCAATACTGCCTTCTCGGCTATGATGGCGTGCTCCACTACGGCCTCGTCGTGGACCGTAGTATCACCCCATATGAAGCTGTTGTTAATTCGAACGTTGCTGCCGATCTTGCAATTCCGACCAATAATACTATTTTGTACGATACTTCCTGGCCCAATATGAGTATCCTTTCCGATAATTGAGTTAAATACTTCGCTTTTAGACTCGATTTCAACGTCGTCCTCCTGGTACACGTTGTCGCTTTGAGTTTGATAGGACTGTCCCGGTAAGAGATTGCATTCAGGCGTGAATGGATATGTCCAGCCACTCAATACATCCTGGCTAATCGCATCGTACATCTGAAGATTCCTAACTCGCGCGCTGTAGCCTTCATTCACAATTTCTGTGTGAATCATCTTCCCGTTCAGCTCCCAGTCCTTCAGCACACCGTGGAGGAAATTGGCTCGGGGGAGCTCGTAGTCAAAGCTTTCGGACCATAAGGCGAGAACATCCGGCGTGCATATATCAATCTCGGCATCGATCAGGTCTGTGCGCGCCTCCGCTTCGCGATTCTCGAGTATGCTTGGGTCAAGGGTAAGATAATGATCGGTCTGTAACGGATGTATCTCTTCGTAGTGTAGGCATCTCTTGGCGTTAGGATCGATTATAAATGCCGGTGTTATTCCCTTGGTTTTGGTGTTGTGATCCCCTTCGCCAGCCTCCCGCAGCACCAGCGTCATACACGAGTCTCGATTCGCTTCTCGACGAGCCCTGTGCGCCGCCAAAGCCGCATCAAGGGAGATATTGGAAACCAGGTCCCCATGTACTAGTACGAAGTCTCCTCCGATGATGTTGCGCTTGTCTAGATCTCGAAGAAAATCGCCTATGGACCTAGCATCGGCAACACGGATAAATTCAAGGCTAGAGAAGGGACACGACTTCGAGTTAGGGGACCATCGCGAGTCGTGGACGTATCGCTCGATTTGATCATGATGGGCGCCACAGTATATGAAGACTTCCTGTACGCCATTCATGGCAAGAAACTCGAGCGTGTATTCGATAAGAGGTGTATTCGCAAGTGGGAGAAGACACTGCGAGTTTTTGGTTAGCAATCAGAGACAAACGAAAGGTTGGTAGGTTGGACGTACTCTTGGCTTCTCTAGGGAGAACGGGAGAAAACGAGTCTGGAACGAATCTGCTATGAGCTAGATAGACAGAAGCACATATACCGCGTTAGCCATACGATCGATAGCTCTCCCGCCAATGCCCCGCGATGCTTGGAAAAAATACACACCACAGCTTGAAGAACGTCTTCCCTCTTGTCCTCAGTTCCTGACTTATTTGATTTTTTGCCTTTAGCCGCAGCGCCGCCTCGTGCGGGTTTATTTTGCGACATGGCGGTCCAATTCGCACTATTTTCGCACTATTTATTGTAGGCGATATTGTGATGGTTGAGCTTAGATTTTGGGACTTGGGAATGAGTCAAAAGTTGATGGAGGGGCAGTAGTGAATATGTGGCTTAATATGATATTCCGCAAAATATGGCATTAATGGGTGCAGTCAATTCATTTATGCGGATACGTAGTAGTACCTATAATTACCTAAGGGACTTCAGATTATGCTAGGTTAGGTAATCATGGACCTTGGCAGGTTGGTTTGTTCCAATCCCGTTTGACTTTAGCAACCTTCAATAAATACTTACAGAGCCGTGGCGTCTAAATCAGCCGTTACCTAAAGACATTCTCCGGGATTAGCTAAAGAGCATACATATCAAAGCGATCTGAATTTGAAGCTTCTTATTTATATTTACTTACTGTTGGTTCAATTACTAAACTCCTGCCTTTTTATGAATCTTAAAGTTTGCATTTTAATATGGCATACCTAATCTAATATTGAGACAGGATCTACCATCCAAATAGCCAACCGCTGAATTAGGATACGAAACTACACGATAAAACACGTCGCCAGACACCACCTATACCTATGTAGATATGTACGCACGTTGCCGATCAGCGAGATACCGTATGTGTACCTAGGTAGTGTCCAAGCATGTAGTCTGGTATTCCACCATGGATCAGGGACGGTCTAGGCCAGGCGACGCAGGGGACCAACGGTAAGAGTGGGCCAAGGTGGAATGACTGCCGTGCAACGGACTACGGTCTAGGCTGGAATTCCAGAAATCCAGACCTCAAACCAAACTCCGTCAGCCAAAGCCCCCCCGGGCCGCAGACGCACGTCGACCGTTACTTTTACGCGGCTTGCATACATACATACCTACCTACCTACATATGTAGGCGCATGTGACATGTGCCGTACACATATGTATGTAGGTACGATGTACGTAGGGTACTGGCATGCTTCGAGGTCTCGATTAAGGCCTCAATATTGTAGATCTTCGATGTAGCTCAGATAAGTCGAGATGTAGCTAAGCTACTTGGGTTAGGTAGGTGGCTTGGGATTCGCTCTTATCCTTCTCACATTCAACGAACGAACGACCTGTACGTGTCACAATGTAGTGCTTCCCCGGAGCCCTGGGCACCTACATACATACATATATACATGATGTCTACCTAAGGTAGGTGAGTACATGGTATTTCTTCATCAGCCCTATGCTCTTTTACAGAAACCCGGTTAGGTCTAAAAGCAAGGTACATTTATACTACTAACCGCTTATGTGTAGGTCAGGTATTGGGTCGTATCTACGATTCATATTTTGTATATGTGATTTATTTTGGACCGCTTATTTCATCATGGTAGTGTTAGGTAGTAACACCAACCGTTGAAACTCGTCGTTGTCGACTATCTAGAGCAAGGGGTAGATGATAATCCGGGGAAGTTGTAACGCAAACACATAAGGAACAAGGTCCAGGGGAGTCGACCTGTACCAAAGCTTTAATACTTCCTGGGGCTCTTCCCCCATACTTCTGGAAGGCTAGGCCATAAGAGGATCGTCAATCAAGAATTTCCTATTAACTAGTTCATAGGTCCATAGGGGTAAAGTCGGGTGTCTAGATTTCGCAGATCATGTCACCACGTGCAGGGGAATAGGGACGGGGCCATTCTGCAACTAAGTGGATTGGACGGTAAATCCTTACAGACACTACGCAAGTTCGATCGCATTCTAGGCTGAGCCAGGCTTCGTCCATAATAATATATTCGTTAGGGGATCAGCCATGCTCTTTATTTTTTATTTTTTAAATATTCCTTTTTGCCCCCTTGCAACGTTCTATTGTTTGCTGTCACAAATTAATGAAGTTTGTACGCGTACACTCATAACAGATATGCTAAAAGCTCACCTAAGATGTTATCACATATGAGTTTACATAAAACGTTAATGGTAGCGGAAGCCCGGGATGACTCGACAGTTTGGGTTTGCTTTTCGTATTTAATATTAAATTTCGCAAAGTCTGGATTGTGTTGGTTTCCTTATCCTGAGTATAAAACACATGTTTCCCTACCATGTAAAATAGGTATTTTTTACTTCATTTCTCTCGTCTTAACCAGTGTAAGACAGATGAGAAATTACATTATTTCCTCTCAAGTGTCGTTCTTTCCATTAAAAATATGCGAGTGCCGCCCCTCCGGTCTTGTTCGCGGGTTCCTGCCATCGGATGGATCGAAAAAAAGCCATGCACGATATAACACTGTCAGCAAACGGCAAGTGCCACCACTACAAGCACAAAACTCCAAACATGAAAGGAAAGTACTTTCGGTCTGAAAAAGGCCAGGCAGGTGCAAATGACTTTTTTCTCTCTAAGGTCAGTGTATTTTCATGGACATATTGAGTTTGCGCTATCTTATTCATTTGCTCAACCCTTTTGAGCATGTCTTTTTCTTTTCCTTTTTTTAATTCCTTCAACATCACATCTCCCAAGAAAACATACCTACCTCAAACCTTGGTACTCTACTCGGAAAAAAAAAAAAAACACTACCGATACAAATGTCCGCCAGTCAAAGGATATGTCATTATTCTTATGTGCTTCATCCTTGAGTCATTCAAGAGAGAAACTCGAAACTCTCAGCTATAATCCTCACTCGTCCAGATAAGGAGTTACCCCAATTCAGCGAATCATGTTCTCCATGCTTTTAGGTCCTGCGATCAAGCAAACCCGATATGTTGAACATGACAAATATAACATATCCATCATGCCTTCGGTACAAGGGAAAAAAAGACATGGGCTCGTGTGATCCAAGTATCATGGAAACCCTGAACATATCCAATCTAACCTCAACCAGACCTCTCTCCAGCATTCCCCTCCCTCTCGTTCAGCGACCACTTACAGGCCCACCGCTACTGATACATATGCGACCTCGTTCTAGAAACATTAAAGGGGTATTCCATGATCTATCACTGAGCTCTATTCCGCTCCGATTGCGATAAACAGACTTTCCGACACAGCAACCAGTCAGATGCTTCCCATGCATAAGATATGCGATGACACCGACGCCAATGGCACCTCGTTTCCTTGCCACACCAACGACCGTATTCCGTATTTGAGCCGGCCTTATAGCAAATAGCAAAATAACCAAACATGTGCTAGGATATATACAAGTTGGAATCAAGATATCGATGCGAGATTACCGAGGAAGCCGTCATTGGTTATAATTCCCCTGTGACGTATATAATCGCTGTCGCTTCTCCGGCGGTCCTTCCGAGCGTTGCATGCCGTCAGGCATCCTTTGCTGAGGGGGCACGCCCATCTGGGGTATCATCGTATTTGCGTACTGCGGTTTCTGAGTTCCACCTGGCGTTAGTACCATTTGTGAACCGCTACCAGCACCTAGGTACCCTTGGTCCTGGCCCATCGTTGGCGAAGCATGCGGCATCTGACCCGGAGAATGCCACGAAGCACTTGTCGCTGGCGACTGTATCGGAGTGGTGTCAAATTTCCCGACAGCACCAGATGACGTTGCAGACAACGGCGCCATGCCCATACCCTGGTTCGAATATGGTCCAGGCGTCGGTGGTTGGCCCTGGCCACCATTTGGATACATTGAATCCATCATACTCTCCTGTGGAGGATTCCGTAGGAAGTTGGCAAGGTGCTTCCTCAACTTCCCAATCATGCCCTCCTTGGTAAATGGTTTAGCAAGGACGTCTCGCATTCCTAGGTGTAAAAGTCAGCATCCCAGCAACGAAACGTGAAATCGAGAAGAATTCCACTTACCCCAATGGAAGTATGTCTCGAGGTCTTGCTGGTTGATGTTGGAAGTCATGGCGATAATTGGCGTATTAGGTTGCACTTCGCGAATCATAGCAGTTGCTGAGACACCATCCAACTGCGGCATGATGATATCCATGAAAATCAAGTCGTAGTAATGCTGTTTCGCATTGACTTTATTCACAGCTTCGAGACCGTCGCGCTACATCGAACAGTTAGTCAAACAAGCTGGTATACAGGCCGATAATTACAACTACGTACTGCAATCTCTACACCACAGTCATACTGGGCAAGGAATTTAGAGCCAATTCGAGAGCACGTTCTATCATCTTCCACGAGGAGGACGACTGGCTTTTTCGACCCCCAAGGCGAACCATTTTGCGATGCAGCTCCCGGCGGGGTTTGCGAATGCATGGAAGGGCCATTAAATTCGTGGCTAGGACCCATCGCATTCTCCTGGACAGGCCGGTTATACGGAAGGTTGTTGATGTGCTCAGCAGCGAAGGGATCTATGCCTACCGTTTGTCCAACAGGGTACACAAGGTGTCGCATGTCATTCAAAGGGTCATGCAGGAATGGATTTACGCCACCCACACCAGGCGGTCCCATCATCCCCGAAGAGCCAGCAGATTCGGGAGAGCCACCTACTTGGTGTAGTTGAACAGACATGCGGTTTAAATCCCGGTCTGCAACATGATCTACCTGGAGGCTGTTTAGAATGTCACGGGCGCGGCGCAGCTCGAGAGGCGACTCGGAGCCATCTGACAAGAGATTCGAAGTGTTAGAGGTGTATCCGGTTGAGTGACCTTGGTTCCGACTGTCTTTCCTTTCCTGTTCGGCCTTGTTTAAGTGGTTGATAAGCTCGTTGTGTACCTGGTTTTGTGCGCGAACCAGCTTCTGTAGATGGAGTATTTCGTCTACGAAGATCTTGTTCGCATTCACGATCTCGTGATATGATTCTTGGAGTTGTTGGACCTGCTGTTGTGTAGCAGCGAGGGTTTCGCTAAGAACGAGAACCTGTTGGTTAGAAACCCCGAACTGTTCCTCCGCGGCCTGAGCCTTCCTAGGTGCTGGGGCTTTTCGTCGGATATTGTCAAGGTTATCTTTCCTATCAGCTCGAAACTCGGGGTGTTTGAATTCCCATGCCTGTATGCGGCATTAGTATCTTCCGAGCCAACATAACCGCACAGGAGGGTAAGTATTACAGATGCGCCATATGGAGATTGTCCATTCTCTTCATTATGCCGTACTTTGTGGAAGTCGTATTTATTAAGTTGCCGAACAAAACTCGCGAAGTTACTATGTTTAAAATGTTTTGGTAGTATGGTCTTGGTAAATTTCTCATTCTGCAAGCGAAAAATTAATACCAACGTCAAATGAGACAGAAGCAGAGCTCGCGTATTTACCTCGAGGACGACAAAGCTGTCGCCTTCATTGCCCCACCGTACTACCTCGCTGTAGGCCGGATCCTCCAACATCCTACAATGAAAAACGAATATAGTCAGTATGTATAAACTAGCAGAGACAAAGCCGGTCGACAACTAGGAAAAGTCGCGAATTACTTATATAGCTTGCGAACCTGGAGTAAGGTATGTTAGCGGTTTGTACATGCGACAGTTCACAATAACACAAACTAGAATATAAGATCATGATAGTCAAACTCACAAAGTCACTTGAGTTGTTGCCTGCGCCCTGCGCTACGGCAACTATATCGGCTTCCGGCATGTTGGGCGATTGGCCTGAAGCCTGAAGCCTAAAGCCTAATGATAACGATGCCTTCCTCGACGGGTCAATTATATCGCCGGGCGCGCGTTAAAATCGATCGTCTCTCGTATGAAGGTTGGGAAGAAGCTCGGTTGGTGGCACGGCAAGGACGGGGTTGACGATCGTGCAACTTGACCTTGGGCGACAGCTACTCTACACTTTACGTACTCGTTTCGTGTTCGTGACTGGATTTGTCCCGTCTGGGGTTGTGTCGAGCTGTAGGCGGTTGTGTTGGTATGCGCTGCCTGTTATATCTGTATCTCCAAGTACCGTACAGACACGCAATCGATACGATAACAATAGCCGACCCTTCGCAGTCAGTCGCCTGTTCCGCGGGTGTTGAGACTCCGGCGATAGATGATGCCAAGGACGATGCAGCAGAAGAGGTAGCTAATTATTAGTGTCTTCGTCTGGTGCTGAACAAAAAAAAAACAAAAAACACAAAAAAAAAACCAAGGACGGTGTCCGCCTATGGAGTTTAAGTTGTGTCACTCAATTGGCGGGAAGGGTTTCCACGACTCGATATGAATAAAAAAATAATAAAAAAAAACTATGACGAGCTGACCCGAACAGGGAAATGTCTAAAGACTGAAGACTGAATTGAATGGACAGGGTGCACGGGCGGAATTCGGGTACACCTCTTTTTTTGGGGCTGCCTGGCTAGGCTAGCTTTGCGAGGTTACAATAATGAAAATCAGAGAGAGAGGGAATGCTTCAATTCATACCCTACATAATATAGGTGGGCGTCTTCGCAGAAATCCTGGCAACAAAGACTGGTGGATAGAATGGGGACTATTTTATCGTGTAAGTGCACATACCACACACACACACACACACACACAAAAAGAAGGGCAAAAGATGGGTATGGCTAATAAGCAAGCAAGCAAGCTTCGGAGAGTGTAAGCCAAAAGAGAGCTCTTATTCTCTCTCTATTTTTCTTTCTTTCTTTCTTTCTTTCTTCCTTCTCCTCTCCTCTCTAAGGGAAATCTCCCAAGCAAGGACGAGCGTGACGGCATAAGGTCATCCTCATCCAACCTGGAAAAGTCATTCATGGTCTACTATTGACGGAGTTGGTGTGGACCCCTGCTACTACTATCTCCTTGGTACCTCCGTACTACTTACTTCCTTTACAGGCTAAGTTGATCCTCTATCTTTTTTTCTTTTTCCTTTTTTTTTCCTTTCTATTATCCCCTATTTTTATTTCGTCTATTTCTGTCTCTCTTCTCCGCTATCCGACCATGCCTTTACGATCTGTTATTAATTTGCAAGCTCGCAGTATGTCGCAACGACCGTAACAACCGCAACGGCCCTTGTTCGTTCAGCAGAATTAGACGGTCATATCATACATAGTATTGTGCAATACTGCATACGTCGTGCATTAGGTACATATGGGATGGCTGCCATGCTGCTGCGGGGAAATTCTGTCGAATCATCGCAAGCGGACCAACGGGGATGCCAATAACTACGAACAAAAAACACATGTGCTGTTATGTAGGTATTGGCCTATGACTTAAAAAAAAATACAAAACAAGACAGCTTATACCGTATCATCGTGGCTATACCGTATCGTATCTATACTGTATGGGCGGTTCTCAGGTAGGTACCTACCTAGGTAGTTTCAACAGCCCATTGGTCTCCTCTAAGGTAGAAGCAGCTGGTTCAGCAGCAACAAACCCAACTAACATTAGATCTTACCCGCTCCTCTCTATAGTCGGATTAGTTCGGCATGAAAGCGGCAAATTTTTGCAACAGGTATTCCTTAAAATCAGCTCTAAGCGAGCAGATAGTTCAAAATTCAAGGATGCGAGGAGATCGCGCATAATAAAACCTAATAAAGGAGACCTCTTTCTTGGGTTTCTTTTACAGTATAGATATTGTCACGATGGGTTCGCTAGTTACAGGTAGCACGACTCATGCTCCCTCAATCCTCCCCATGGGGGCTAATCTATCACCATAGGATGACAGCGTTACAGCTACCATCAACCTACTCGTTTGCATCGGATGGATTCTTTTCCCAGGTAACCTATCCAGGTAATACATTACCCGACTTGAAAATAACTTCGGCCTAAAAGTTTCCGGCATAGGATCCGAAAGTATACACGCTCTTCAACTTGGGTATTTACGTAGCCAATCATCAATTTTCAGCTGTTGTATAGATGTAGATATTGCATATCCAGCCCAAGTCAGAGAAGCAAATAAGCACACTAACTTTACGGCATTCGCTGATGGGATCTATCGACTTTGCAGTCGAATCACAAGACTATGGCGTTTAACCCGACAACCCACTTACACGATGTCCCATCCCTAGAGGATGGGAAACCGAACCTGGCGTTTGCGCCTCATTGTCTACAGCACGTTGGCTTCCTCCGCTTTAGTGAGCTTCTGGAATTCCAGCTGAAGTAAATAAGAACGTTCCGACCCGTCCCGTCATATTTGGGGACAGACAGTCCGGTCCAGAAGCTCCAGCGGCTTGGGTCCAGGAACGTGGTCTGTTTTAGCATGTCCGGCCGGCACTACCGTAGCTGGCTGGTGCTAATGGTAATGGCTTGGTATGTACTACCTACCCAAGATGCGAGAGATGCGTACCTAGTTTTATTTCCAGGCTAAAGCAAGAAGAACTAAGCTATCCGTATACCTACCTCGATACTATCTAATAGATACCAGGTAGGTATGTCCTATATTTTTTTTTTTCTAAAGAGAAAAAGGATACGATAGTCGCTTAATTCCTACCTTTCAAGAAACTAACCTTAGGTACACTAGTCAAGAGCATACCTTAGTACTTCCTAACCTACATGGTAAGCCGGTCATAGCGTTAGAGCTACATACCTGTTAGTACGCAATACCATGACGAATTTCGAAAGCTAGGTAGTAGTGGTACCTAATCCGCGACTCGGCCGATACAAATATCTCGTAAGAAATAGAGACATACCTAGGTCAAGCCACAACGAAGAGAGCGCTTTTGCATCCTCTCTACTAGTCTTCATTCCATAGAGGTAGGTATCGGAGCACCCGATTTTAGAGACAAATAAGTATAGATTTTGCTTCCCTCTTCTAGTTGACAGAAACGAGGAAAAGACGTGGCTTGACCCGCTAGCTTGCTCTAGCTAAACAGGGAGAGGGAAAAAGATGATGTCGATCGTAGAGGTAAGAAGGAAAAAAAAAACTGCCCTTTCCCCGAGCTGCCTGGGCTGCCCGCCAAGCCGAATTGCAACCCCTAAAAGCGCAAGTGATCGACAACCAATACCGCGATAAGCACGAAAATCGCGACACCCGTTTAGCAGCACATTATTTACCGCACCTCACGCAACTGCAAACCGATTTTGAGCTATTATAAGTGCTGTCTCAGCCTACATACCGTTTTACCTTGGTCTTAGGTCCTAGATCCGAGAAAGACAAGGGGTAACTCGCGAACAAGAGGAGTTACCTTGACCAAAGGGATGACGAGAGGCGGCGGACGGCTTGGGAATTCCGGAAAGGCTTATTTTAATTGCCAGTCCATGTCCTTGATCGCTTAGGGGATAGCAGGATAGGTACGGCACTACGCAAGCGCGACGAAAGAGGTGGGAAGAACTTAGCCAGTCGGATTACTTTGCTCTTCTAGGTACCCGCGCGTAATCATGTCCGCAGGTCGAGGCGAAGAAGCCCAGGTGTGTAATATGTAATACTACCTCGACGTGTTTGTGTTAAGCACCTACAGACCTATAAGCAAAGGAGGCAGCTCGCTCTCACTCTGTCAGCATCTTCTTAGCGGATTTGAGCTAGCAGATGCGGTAAGACCCAAGAGATGATTTCTCTCACCCGCGTTCCATCGCTTCGGCCAATAGTTGGTCCAATCGCTGTACCACGATCTGATCCTGTCGTTAAGATCCAGAGATCTACTAATCCAGATCCGTCATCCGGGGGAATCTTCAATAATAACCCTGACCAACGCCGATAATCGAGTAAAGGCAATCTTGTCCTCGTTCTGTATCACGCAAGAGTTGGTTTAAAAAAAAAAATTAAAAAAAATAATCCCAAATCTAACGGTGGAGCTACGCTTTAATGAAATTCTTACAATGTCGAGCCCAGCAACGCATTCCTCCGCATGGACATCTCGGTATTAACATATTACAACTCTATACTGCGTAACTTCGCTTCACGCTTTAGTAGGTAGGTACATATTGGGGAAAGCCCCGGTTACCTGTAGCCATAACGATCCCGAGTTTTCAAAATAAACGACAGGGACATATCTACAGCTCTACTTTCGGGTTTCCCGTTCGCTTGGACCGAAATTTATAAATAACCCCTCTCCTTTGTTTAAGCTCGTGTCCACCTGCATTCGAAGCTGCACCGGCAATGGGCAAGTCCTTCATTCAAACCATGTTTTTTTGAGAGCTCAGTACCATGGCAAAGTGCGGACGCAGAGCTCCGCCGTCGATACCTGATGCAAAACAGACGATGGTTTTCTTATTAGATACCTGGTACCTATATCTAAGCTAATTCACTTTCCCATAACCGACGGGTCTCGCCATGCTATTCATAGAAATAGCACTCTTTATCCCTATGATCTCTATGTAACTGCAATATATTTACTTGCCGAGTAAGCGAGGAGACCCAGTCCTGGCTTTAAATAGCGACATTTCTCTTTCTCTCTCTCCTCTCTCTCTTTCTCTCCCCGGTCTCTCCCCCGTCCCTATAATTTCTTCACCGCGCCAACCTTTCCTTTTTATCCCGGAAACGTGGCTCCATGTCGCGAGGAAAACGGGTATGGGAGAGGAGAAGGAGAGAGATCCGCTTACCGGTGCGGTTTTAATAGAATCATGCATGCATGTTATGTACCTACAGGCAAGTATGGGAGGGGGAAACGTGCTCTTTCGCTCTCTCCCGGGAAACCATTGGATCGCAAGGCGGGAAATAGGTACCAGATAATGAGAGAATGCAGAGATATGTCCCTGCATGTAGGTATTCCAAATTAGCCGGTGCGCCAAATCCTTGCCGCGACACGCCATATCCGCTACCCGCCATCCGCCATTCCGCGGGGAATAGAGGAGACAGAGACGGATAGAAAGACGGATAGAAAGACGGAGAGAAAGACAGAGAGTAAACACGAGGCAACGGGGTTCGGGTCCCTACTTAACCTGGCCGAACTTACCTAATTACATGTCTTCCTACCTATAGCGCACGCACAAGTATAGTAGACGGGCAGAGCGCTACCCTACCCTAGATAAGATATATTGCACTTGCATAGTACTGTGTCTTAAAATAGCTTCTAGTAAGGCCAACATACATACCTAACCTAACCTATCTAATCTACCCAGGCACATATCACGTACATACATGCATACCTATCTATCATACATATATAGGAGGTATGTATGTACCTATATAGAGAGAGGAACCATATATAGCAGTTCTTTGGTCCGCAGAGCTAAGACAGCTACCTACCGCAACCCATAGCCGACGGGCTCGGGAGCTCGTAGCTATAGCCTAGAAAGGGGATCCTCAAGGGTCCTTCCGAATCGGGGGGTTTTCCCCTTGCTTTCCGAACCGAGCTAACCCAAGCTCTCTTTGCCGTAGGAAAGTTCCGGCTCGGAGGTTCGTGCAAGTGAGGGAGGGATAGTACCTATGTCCTAGGGAAGAGACGTGGGTGATGGCCCTTTTTTTTTTCTCTCTCTCTTTTTGGTCCTCCTTACGCGTGTGACATGGGAGGGCATAGAACGGGATGCGGCTCTACCGTTGCGCGGAGGGTGTCTTACGTTTACTTCCACGTCGCCTGTTTCTCGCCGGCAGTCACATGTGTTTCCGAGTTCTCGTGAGAGAACCCGTGAGGTAGCTTGCCATGTCGAAGGTAGGAGTTCTCGAGAACGTGGGGCTGAGGTAATTGTTCGCGTATAATGGATACTAAGATCTGGAACTTGTGTAGTGGCGAATAATTTACTTAAATTGAAAAATGCGTCCATCATATGTACGTATCGGACGCACTTCTCACGTATACCTTTTTGAGGGGAGGTGTCAAAACTGGTTTCTATACAACGAGGGCATTTCTTTGACTTACGGGAGTGTCATCGACTCAAAGCTGCCCAGTCCTATTAACTACCTACCTATAATGTTGCCCGTCCTCGACTTCGACTTAACCTTAGGCTTCTATCATTTCACATATTCAATAGCATCACTCAGAATATTAGTAGTAACTTCTTTCTTAGTATCAATGGATAATAGTATTAAAATATATTTGCATCTCTTCCCCTGTTGGGAGAGACAATTACCAACCCCCAATTTTAGGTTTGGTAGAGAAAAGGGGAAAAAAAAGGAATAAAAGAAGGAAATCTTACGTATGGTTAAGCAGAAACGCCTCTTGGAAAGACGCTACAAAGCCGGCCAGAGCTGGTCCCCACCACGGCACAACGGCTATTGTAGCTTATATGGTCCACGAGGGAAATCTGCCTACTGGGACGGCATGCAAAGCCAAACTTACACACATGCCCTCTCCCAGCTTCCGCTTCCATTCGTATGATTTACTCTTTCGACGACGGCTCGTCTGTTTCGGTCAACAGCTGCAACTTCTTGAGCAGACTCTGCGTTAGCAGAACTACTTCCGTCACCTCTTCCTGCTCGCCAGCAGACAGGACATCCGCGCCGCGCTCCTCGTCCTCGTGCATCCACGCGTCGCCGGGGATCAGGAACCAGTCGTCGGACCAGATGCCCCGCGTGACCCAGCGCGCGCGCACCAGGTCCTCCGCCAGGCCCCGGGGGCACACGCCGTGCTCGGCCTCGATCCTCTCCTTCTCGAGGGTCACCTGCTCGACGTACTGCTTCGCGGGCCGCGAGGCGTAGTGGCGGCTCAGGACCACGCTCTTCTTAAGCGAGATGTCCTCGCTGGGGTGCGCCGCCTCCTCGGGCGTGATGCCCTCCGGCAGCGGCCCTTCGTGCGTCCACCGGTCCGTCAGCCTGGGCTGGTTCGCCGCGTCCCATTCCGCCTTCCAGATCCCCCGCTGGGTCCACTGCTGCTTCACCTCCGCGACGGCCTCGTCGTAGACCTGTTCGCCGTCGGGGAACGGGCCCGCGGGCCCGTGCTCCTTCTCCGCCTCGACGGCTTTCCTGCACGCGGAGAGGAAGATGCGCTCGACTTCGGCGGCCACCGAGTCGTCGAATTGCTTGCGAGGGAAAGATTTGAATGGGAGTTGAATGGGCGCCATGGCTTTCGTAGAGTACTGTACGTAATCTGTTGTATTATTGTTTTCTTTTAAGGGAAATTAAAAGAGAGATTTGATCGAAGAGATGGATACTTTAATAACTTGTAGGTGATAACAGTTATCGTGATGAAGTGTAGAGCTCAAGTTTGGAATAGCAGTGCGGCGTGTCGTGTTTATATAGACACAAAAACATCCAACAACAGTTATACAATTCCATTGTGAAAACCAAAACGATGGGTAACCTTCGCTTTGTATCGATTGCTTCTCGGTAGTTGTTGTCTAGGTACACATAGGGGTTGTTTCGGGTTGTTTCCGCTACAATTATATTTTATGTACTGCTCGGCCGTTTCTATGCCAGCTTCTTACAGCGCTCTCGTTTCCATCGTTTAGATGATTATTAAATATATCTCATTTTCCACGTGACTGTCGTTGCTGAATATTCTCGGGTGACCGATATCGATCGCGATAAATTTTTATACTCATAGATCTCGTTTCTACGCTCACTTGGGGTATCATTACCGAATTCCAAACCTATATCGTACGTAGCACGCTCATTCCGTGTTAACCATGTTTCGCGATCGTAAGAAAAACATCTTGATCTTCTCCTTGAAAGCCCTTAACTCTAGGGCGGAGAAGGTCATAGATCACAGGTATAATTTAGATATTACATCAAGTAAATTTCATGGAGAGCGTTGCTTCACGTTTGCAAGTTTAGATCCGACTAAGCACAGCAACAAAATTATGACTATCGCGACGATGGGCAGTAGTCGGAGCAAAGCTGATGCCTACGTAAGTGGGAATGATATAGAAGATGTACATTGCATTTTCTTTATCAACTATAAGACGGGTATTGTAGTCGTTCAAGTAAGTCCCCCCTATCCAGAGTCGTGGGTTCTTCATACCCCCCGAGTTCTTCCCCTTAATTATCCAATCATTTATCATATAGTTTCGACTAAGCTAACCATCAACTAGGACGACTCCTCCGGAAGGACTCGCGTTTACCAAGACAACCGACCATCGAATATCTCCAACATGTCCGGCGCCACCCGCTCCCGCGCCATAATCATGGAGGGTGTCAACACCGTGCTCTCTCTCGGGTCCCGGGATAATCCAGTACGGTTCGAGATCCTCTGGAACCTGGATCCCGACAAAATCCTGGAAATCGTACGACAGCGGATTTCGGAAGCTTCCGAGTCTCAAAGGAGGGAACTCCACGAGTTTACGGATCAGACGCACTGGAAAGTCGTTCCGAATCCGATTCGACATGTCCCTCTCGTGGAACTCGGGATGGGCGCCTTTGGAATGGTTATGAAGACGGCCGATGCGTACTCGGGCGGCGTCATGGCCGTCAAGCTGCTGCATAGGCCCAAGAACCAGAAAGATCCTCGTTGGATCGATACGTTGATAACCGCTCGAGATCGAGAAATGTGTAAGTCATATATATCCACTCCCACCCTCTCACATTTCTTTTGTTTTCATTCGTGTCTTTGTTTGTTCCCTTAACAATACCTAGGTCATTCCCAAAAAGGAAAAAAAAAAAAAAACGCTGCTAACTCGCTATGTAATAGTTATACTTTCGAAACTCAACCACGGCCATATCGTAGAGTACCTCGGCTCGCAAGGCTGGGATACGGGACTCGTGGAGATCTTCATGCCGATGAAGAAGGGGACGCTCTGCGGCCTCATAAGGCGATACCCGTCGTACGACTCCTCGCAGAAGTACGGCAAGATCGTGCTGGTGCAGCTGCTGTCGGCGCTCGACTACCTGGCGGCCCACAAGCTGATCCACCGGGACATCAAGCCGGACAACATCCTGTACGACGTGACGGCGAAGCCGGACGGGGACGAGCGGCACATCTTCCAGCTCGCGGACTTCGGGCTGTCGGCGCTGCAGGACCTCGCGCGCAGCCAGGCGGGCACGATGGTCTTCATGGCGCCCGAGGTGTACGACGGGACGAAGGCGCAGACGCCGCGCGCGGACATCTGGTCGCTGTACGTGACGCTGCTGTGGGTGCACAACGAGGACATGTTCCGGCACCGGGTCGAGACGGGCCGCCTGTACCGGCAGACGGACGTGCGCCGCGCCGTGCTGGACATCGCCTCCCGCAGCAAGGACCTGCGGTTCATGCGCGGCATGGCCATCTACGACCCGGCGCTACGCGCCTCCGCCGCCCAGGTCCTCAAGGGCCTCAAGCGGGAGGATCTCATGACCCACGCCGACGCCGCGCCCACCCACTCCTTCAGCCAGTGGATGGCCGACGTCAAGGCCGGCAAGAGCAAGTATAGCCCCTATCTCACGAAGATCTTGGAGTAAAAAAAAAGAAAAAAAAAGAAGAAGAAGTCTAGAAAAGACCAGACCCCCCGGAACCTAGGCCGCCCCTGAGCAGGCTGTTTTACTTGACGCATTGGGATAAGAAGGGCGATAAAGGAATATATAGGCTAGAAAGACCCTTAGATGTAGGGATCCATTGTTCTTGTACAGTTTTTTACACCTGAGGCTATGTACAGGCAGTGTTTGAAGATAAATGACATGTTCTTCTTTATTTTGATATAAGACTTACAAATTTAATTTAATTTAATTTAATTTATTCAATTCAATTCAGCAATACCACGTAAATCTATTAAGTCTTGACGAACGCAAATAGAAACGAGGAATGTGGCAGGTGTTTAGATCGCAATATCGATGTATGCGACGCTGATAAGCCGTGTTTACTTCAACGTATCCCGAGTCAAGGCTATGGCTCATGGCATTTTACATACAAATTTAGGAGCATATGAGTGTAAGTGAGATGGAATAAAGATGACGCTTGGATGAGATGTCACCTCTAAACCTTATATATCGAGGGGCCAAGAACCAAGACAGATATCTAATGTGAGATGTCATTATCCAGGTTGGCCAGATTCACTTATAATACCTTATACAGTGGGCAAGTGATTCAAGCACGCAGGCATAGACAGGCAAGTTGAAGAGTCGACATTTTGCAGGCTGTTATATTCGACAAGTTGTAAATACTTTCTCTTTGGGATATCTCGTGGTCTACGAAATGAAAACGCTAGTTGGCTGTTGCATATGCAAAGTCGCTGTTTAGAGTTCTATTCGTATACTTGCACTTAGAAGATGGAGGTTGCGTTGACCTGGAGTCTCAGGTATGTCTTGGTGCAACAGCCGTTGAGTACCTTAGGATTATTGGGAGTCCAAAGGCCTGCCCAGCGGCTCTGGTAACGGGTATCAGTGTGGTGATAATCTATAAAGGGCAGTATCATTCTGTCTGTTAATCTGTTAGTGAAGTGAATTATTTCGGTCAGCTAAGAGTGGTCCCGATAGGTGCTTCTGCCTCTGCCTGTGCTTCCTGTTCGATCGGTGGTGCTGACCATTGTCGTTGACTTAGTGCATTCTTTTCGAGGCCGTCTTCGGCGTTGTCTCCTTTTACTTGGGCGGGGCCCTGGGGTTCTTCGCTTTCTTTCGGTGCACTTTCTGGTTCATTGTGACTTGTATCTGCGACATCTTCGTCCTCCTTCAACTTCCCTCCTTTTCGCATGGGAATGACGTTCATGAAGGCGGTGCCCCAGTCGCCCGTCTCCAACCACTGGAGTATGATTTCCATGACGTGGTTTGTAGCGAGAATATGACGGCTCTGCATGACCATGTATTGACCAATGGGCAGCTTCGCCGTCCGTACGTTTTTGCTTCGTGCGATCTTGTAGCATAACCCCTTTTCTCGATTCTTATCAATTATACCACCGATAACATAGCAAGTGTTGGGCTCCAGACGATCGAGGGTATAGGGCGAATCAGCAGTCAGATAGACAATGGACTTGTCTACATCATCGGCCTCGGGTTCTGCAACCGGAGCAGCTTTCTGCTTCTTTTTCGAGTCCTGATTAGCCCCAGAGAAGGAAATCGAATCGCGGCCACTGCCTTGCGAGAGCAGGTCGATTACGGTGCCACCGGAAGGGCCAGCCATTATCTCCTTGGCCTTAGAAGCAGCCTCGATAAAATCACCTTCGACGAAGTGGACGTTCTTCCAGCCCTTGAACTGGTTCTGAAGGATAGTCTCGTGTCTTTCCTTCATCTGGCCGCCATACGAGCTAATAAACATGTGAACGGGGTATTGTGCATTCCTATTGTCAGAGTAACATCTAGTGATCTGATTTGACAAAGATGGCAACTCCTTTCCCATCATATATTTTTCAAATTGACAATCAAATATGACTGATATCGGCACTCTGGTCGAGGACTTGGGTTGTCTCCTGGATGGTTCCTGGAATACGGGCTCTCTTCCCTCGGCGGCAGCGGCAGCAATCTCGGCCTCTCTCTCTAATCGCTTCTTTTCCTGCTTTTCGTGTCGCTTTTCTTTACGCAGAATTTTCTTTTCTTGCTTCTTTTCCTCCCACATTTTTTGACGTTTTAACTTTCGTTGCTGGTTCTTAGATAATTTCGGCGCATCGGTTTCATTAGTCGCTTCCTTCGGCGATTCGTTATCATGATCGCCTTCTTCTTCGATGCCATCATATGGGGAAGGTCTCTTCACTCCGCGCTTTTCAGGACCATTCGTGGTAGTAATAGTAGATGATTGAGCTTCGGTCGGGACATCTAAGCTTTCCTGAGGTTGGGCTTCTGAATTGGAATTGGAATTATCAACACCCTCGACGACTTCCGTAGTATCTGCCATTTTGTTCGTTGTCTTGAAAAGATAAAAGATATCGAGTCTTTGTGGTGGTGGGGTGTCAAAAAATGGGATTTGGAGATGAAGCAAAATGCGACGACCCCGCGGTGTAAAATTGTGTACATAGTAAAATTCTTAGCAGAGGAGCCTTTAAGGAACAACCTTATTAGGGAAAAGCCTTGGGCAGCTTTGGGGAATAACTTAGGGGATGGTCTGGGCGCAAATGCCGGGTTATTTTAGCTCATGCAGTAGCGCAGCTGCAACAGATTGGGGCTGGTTGGGGGGCAAGAGCTTATCAAAATTTTAGCGCGTCTTTGTCGCGTCTTAGAAGCTTTAATTGTCTTTTGTTTTTTTTTTGGGACGCGACTGGAACTCGGACCCCTAAAAGTTGCCAACACCTTTTCCCTCCCCCCTACGTTAATCGGGTTTAATATTACTATCGTACTTCAAAATAATGAATGTAATAAGAATCCTAATAGATTCATCCCCTCCATCGTACTCTTCTTATTCCTATTACATAAAGTGAAGTTACCTACCTAACGTCTAGTATACTAAACTGGGAATTTAATACTTGAAATCACCATGTCTTCCCGACCTGAGTTAAAGGTACCTACCTCTCTCTATATATGCCTATCTTATGGACTCTAAATTTGATTGTAACTTATAACTGACAAAAAAAAAAAAACCTTAACAGGTCGACGATGAACACGGATTCATACGATATTTTAAATCATTACCGTCTGTAGGCGAGGAAACCGTCAGACTATTCGACCGAGGTGATTGGTACACCGCCCACGGCGAAGATGCGAACTTTATTGCGAGAACCGTTTATAAAACTACCTCAGTTGTACGACAACTGGGGCGAAACGATGCTAGTGGTCTTCCATCTGTCACTATGACAGTTACCGTTTTCGGACAGTTTCTTCGGGAAGCCCTGTTCAAGCTAGGAAAGCGTATCGAGATATATGCTAGCAGCGGTGGCCGAATGAACTGGAAAGTTGTTAAGCAAGCATCGCCGGGAAACCTGCAGGATGTAGAAGAGGAGCTTGGTGGCCAGTTTGAGTCTGCCCCTATGATATTAGCTGTTAAGATCTCAACCAAGGCCACCGAAGCCAGGAGTGTTGGCGTCTGCTTTGCTGATGCCAGCGTTCGAGAACTCGGAGTCAGCGAGTTTCTTGACAACGACTTATACTCAAATTTCGAGGCTCTTCTAATCCAACTTGGCGTCAAGGAGTGTCTCATCCAGATAGACAAGGCCGAGAAGGACAAAGACCCCGAATTAGCCAAGCTTAAACAGATTATCGACAGCTGCGGAGTTGCTATAGCTGAAAGACCAGCTGGCGATTTCGGAACGAAAGATATCGAGCAGGACCTCGCCCGATTACTGAAAGATGAGAGATCCGCAACTCTTCTCCCGCAGACTGATCTTAAGTTAGCGATGGGATCAGCGGCAGCATTAATCAAATACCTAGCTGTTCTCCAAGACCCGTCCAACTTTGGTCAGTACCAGCTGTACCAACACGACCTATCTCACTTTATGAAGCTCGATGCTGCTGCCCTCAAGGCTCTTAATCTAATGCCAGGCGCACGAGATGGCTCCAAGACGATGAGTCTGTACGGGTTGCTTAATCACTGCAAAACACCGGTCGGTAGCCGGTTACTATCACAATGGCTGAAGCAGCCCCTAATGAACAAGGACGAGATTGAAAAACGTCAGCAATTGGTTGAGGCTTTTGTTAACGACACGGAGCTACGTCAAACTATGCAAGAGGAGCATCTCAAGTCGGTCCCGGATCTTTACCGTCTAGCAAAGCGCTTCCAAAAAAACAAGGCAAACTTGGAAGACGTCGTCCGAGCGTACCAGGTTGTTATTCGCTTACCTGGATTTCTGGGGACACTAGAGGGCGTGATGGACGAGAAGTACAAAGATCCACTAGACGAGGCATATACTAACAAATTAAGGGGCCTTTCTGATAGTCTCGGAAAGCTCGCTGATATGGTGGAAACAACTGTGGATCTTGATGCCCTCGATAATCACGAGTTCATTATTAAGCCCGAGTTCGATGATAACTTGCGCATTGTGCGAAGGAAGCTCGACAAACTCAGGTCGAATATGGACAGCGAATTTCGAAAAGCGGCGGACGATCTGAATCAAGAAGAAAACAAGAAGATATTCCTTGAGAACCATAAGACTCATGGTTGGTGCATGCGCCTAACGAGAACCGAAGCTGGCTGTATCCGTAATAATTCCCATTACCAAGAATGCTCGACGCAGAAAAACGGCGTGTACTTCACCACGAAGGCACTACAATCATATCGTCGGGAGTTCGATCAGCTGTCTCAGACCTACAATAGGACCCAAAGCGGCCTTGTCAACGAGGTTGTAAGCGTTGCCGCGTCCTACTGTCCCGTGTTGGAGCAACTTGCTGGTGTCTTGGCGCATCTAGACGTTATCGTATCATTCGCGCACTGCTCGGTCCATGCCCCTACATCCTACGTTCGTCCTACCATCCATCCTCGTGGGGAGGGGTCTACGATCCTAAAAGAGGCTCGCCATCCGTGTATGGAGATGCAGGATGACATCCAATTCATCACGAACGACGTCGAACTCCGCCGCGGCGAATCTTCTTTCTTGATCATCACGGGACCCAACATGGGCGGTAAATCAACCTACATCAGACAGATTGGCGTCATCGCGCTCATGGCGCAGATCGGATGCTTTGTTCCGTGCTCTGAGGCCGAACTCACCATATTTGATTCCATACTCGCGCGTGTTGGCGCTAGCGATTCTCAGCTCAAGGGCGTCTCGACGTTCATGGCGGAGATGCTGGAGACGGCCAACATCCTCAAGTCAGCGACAGCCGAGTCGCTCATCATCATCGACGAACTGGGTCGCGGCACGTCGACATACGACGGGTTCGGACTGGCTTGGGCTATCAGCGAGCACATCGTCATGGAGATCGGCTGCTTCGCCATGTTCGCGACGCACTTCCACGAGCTAACGGCGCTTGCGGACCAACACCCGCAGGTCCGCAACCTGCACGTCACGGCGCACATGTCGTTGGCCGGCGGCGGGGAGGGCGTCGACAAGCGCGAGGTGACGCTGCTGTACAAGGTCGAGCCCGGCATCTGCGACCAGTCCTTCGGCATACACGTAGCGGAGCTGGTGCGGTTCCCGGACAAGGTGGTGCGCATGGCGAAGCGCAAGGCCGACGAGCTGGAGGACTTCACGGCCAAGCACGACACGACGCCGCAGAACTACGGCAAGGAGGACGTGGAGGAAGGGAGCGCCAGGCTGAAGGAGATCCTGGTCCGCTGGAAGGACGAGGTCAAGGGCGGCAGCTTGAACAAGGAGGAGATGGTAGGTCGCCTGAGGGACCTGGTCAAGAAGGACGAGAAGCTCCTGTCGAACCCGTTCTTCGCTGCGGTTAAGGCTCTGTGATGTTTGATAGGAAAGATACGAAGTAGGAGGATAGGAGAGGTGGTATATAATATTAGACTTGTAACTTGTTATGAAATAAAAGCATGACGGTTTAGCGGTTCGGATAGACACAGGCGCCCGGGATCGGATGAGAATTCAGATTTGAGGTACCTATAGATTGGCCTGTTAGGTAATTGGTTTTATTTACTGACATCGAGGAGTCAGTTTATTGTGGGAATTAGTTAGAAGAATAATGAATAATCGACTAGTTAACAATTTGGTTGTTCACTTGTGATTCCATATGGGTTCTATGTAGGTACCTAATGTAGAAAAGTTAAGAAAGATTAACCAGTTGAAGAAGTCGTGGTCAGAAGGCTTAATATTTCAAATCGTCAACTCATCGTATCTACCTCAACTTAGGTAGGTACCTAATATACAAACGGCCGTAGTCTCTCCTACGCGCCTCGGGACGAGATCGTTCTTAACAAGTTCACATCTCCTAACCCACATCATCCACATCATCTAACCGAGGACCTTGTCGGCGAGGGAAACTAAGCCGAAGTCAGTATTTTTTTTGTCTACAAATATCGAAGCATAAAAGGCACGGCAGGCAGATAAAAAGTAAGTTGGGTAGGAGGTACTAACCATTAGTCCCGGTGTTATCCGGCTCGACGTGCAGGGACTTGACCTTGCCGTCCTCGATGACCAGCGCGAAGCGCTTAGCCCGCATGCCGCCGAAGATGGCCGGGGCGTCGAAGCCCAGGTCCAGGGCCTTGGTGAATTCGCCGGCGGGATCGGCTAGGAATCGGATCTATGTATGCGGGGGATATATGCATTAGCGATCCGGGGTCTTGATATGGTGGGTAGGTACCTAGGTTAGGTAGGTAGTTAGATGTAAAGGTGGTTAGATGTAATTGTACTTACGCCGGACTCGTGCGTGGGATCGAGTTGGTCACCCCATGCTTTCATGCTATTATTGTTGAACGTCAGCTTAGTTAGTTAACCGCTTTCTAAACTAGGTGTTGTGTGTCCTCCCGCAATTGTCCCGGGTAAATTGGACGTAGAAATAGATAGGAGGTGGGTTAGGTTAAGCTAGATCGCCCTCTTCGTCCGTACTCAAGCCATTCTCCAGAACCCCACCAAAAATCTCCTCGCAGTCCGTCCCTTTCATCCCTTACGAGACCCTCCTCTCCTCCAATATTCCTAACACCCCAAGAATAAACCGATAAATAAATAAAATAAAAGACTCACACGAAAGCATCATTAACACTAACGACAAACACGCTCCCGGCGTCCCTCAGCTTCGGGCTCTGGATGTAGCTCGGGACGTGCTTCTCGGAGCACGCGCCGGAGAAGGCCGCGGGCACGCCCACGATCACCCCGTCCGCCTTCTCGAACTCCCGAGCCAGGTTCACCTTGTTGCCCGGCGACCCCTCGTGCAGCACTTCGATGTCCGGGATCGGCTCCCCGACTTTGATGCACGCTCGCGCCGTCGCGTGGAATGCCCGCGTAGACGATAACGATGGCGATAACGACGACGCCGGAGCGGCAAAAGCGCGCGGGGCGTGGCGTAGCGCGAGCCGGAATGCCATTGTGCGAGTAATTAATTATATTTTTCTTTTCTTCTTCTTCTTCTTTCCTTTCTACCCTTGCTTTGCTGTTGACTATGCGCAAGTAAGTACCTCTTAGATACCTAATGTATATATATCAGGTAAGTATGTGCGTTATATGTTATTGTAAATGACTTGTATATGAGCGAGCAAGTGAGTCAAGTCAGAAAAGAAAAGAAAAGAAAAAACCAACTCAAGGTTAAATAAAATGCCTGAAAGTCAGTCAAGTCAAGTCCGGTGTGTATTGGGGCTAAATGCGAGAATTCGCTATGAGACGAAAAAAACAAAAGGTAGATGAAGTAAGAAGTCGAAGATGCCGGCGGGTATGTAACTAAAAAGGTACCAGGTATACAGACAACCCATACCTAGTACTGGTACCTAGACTTTGTACTTTGATGCGGGAAACGGGGAAACTATGACGTGAGGCTGCATACGGCATTCCGTTATACTTTTTGTACAGTTATCTCCGACAGATGACCCGCACGGTAAGAGGCGTCCCTTGCATCAACGTAACCTAGAAGTTCTTACTAATCTAGTACCTGAAGTTATCATGTATGTTATAATTATTCGCACTGTATGGTATAGCAAGTAATAGTATATCAAGCTTACCATAGGAACTTAGCTTGGGCATTTAACTACATTGCTTTAGATATAACACATTAACTAAAACATCTACGGCGAAACCCACAGCGTCTGCTATTTTCTATAATTTTGATAAAACGTTCTATTGTTCCTCCCAAGACTCCCGCTAAAATGTACCTAAGATAGAGAATCTCGTAGCAATGCGTACCTAATATGTCTAAGTCTTCTGAGAGTTCATACTAGCTTGTTCTTTTGTTAGTTAATTAGAATGGTAGCCACAAACTTTGTATCTGATATACGTTCATCGTGAATTGGAATTGGAATTGGCCAATATAGTAATGATGATGCCTTCCAAACTCCGGCCGTGATCATCTCCTCTATCTATCGATGCCGTTACACATAATATAGGTTAGGTAGTTTACCCCCGAGAGCTGGCCCCGCTTGCTCCCGGAGTGTTGCTCTTGAGGTCTACGTTAAAAGTCCATCGTCCTGCGCCCAAGAAAAACGGGAAACGGTTAGCTCTAATTCGTGCAGCTGCTAGAGGCGGTCCGAGTGTAACTTAAACGTACCATTAGCCAAGTTATCTGCTGTGTCCTCCAACAGGATAACCCGTCGTCGGTTGCAGTATGCTGTCTTATCCATGATATCAACCTTGAGCTTGGGTGCCGACAGCTCCGCAATGGGCTTTTCGAACATCTCCGATAACGCCTCAACCGCAAGCTCCAGGTCTTTCTGGTTGTCCTCGAAGATTTCTGTTAGGTTATTTCGGGCCAGGTAAAAAGCGAAGGCGTACGTCCACTTGAGCGTCTGCCGACACGTCTGTAATGCCTGCGACGCCGAGTTAAGGTATTGCACTTCGATCCAGGACATGCCCGATGCCGTCTGCAACTGCACCATCTTCTTTTCTGTTTTCTGATAGATGTCCTTGTCCAGACGTGCTGATTGCTCGTGGTTGGCATATCGGTTATAGTAGTGCAAGTATCGCTCTAGAGACACGCGTGATTTTGCCTGAGCGTCGCGCGCTTCTGTACCACTCTTCTCCTCGAATCGGTTGCAGTTATACCAGCTCGTCCCGTGCTCCGACCATAGGCCCATACACATCCAGCAGAATTCGTGCTTACATTTTCGGCAAGTCATATGGTTACAGCCGCCATTTTTCTCAATCGTCGAGTTACATTTAGGGCATTCCTTAGTGTTGGCTGAGATCCAGTTAGCGGTTTCGCTATCATCTGCGCATTTCTTTAACCACTTTTTAACAAGCTCGCACGGCGCTGGCTGATGATCACTAAGTATGCAGCCGAAGCAGAATCGATTGCCGCACGCGCAAGCAACGGTCGGGACCACCTTATCCAGATCTTTCTTCTTGATAGGGCACTCGACAGCGTTCTCGCAGTCGGGAGCAGGACACCATTTGAGGGAATCTATATCCTCAACGTACGTGCGGTTGAGTAGTTCTTGGTATCGACCCGCTAGGTCAGCCGTCACTAGCAAGTCCAAGGACCGGGCATCGATAATGCGGTGGCAACCCTCGGCGGGACATTGGATACGGGCTGCCTCGCCCTCTTCGCGGATCTTCTGTGTGAGGTATTGTCGGTAGCAATCGACGCAGTAGCGGTGGCCGCATTTCATAGCGAAACTGAGAAGTCCCTCCTCATCCTCGCAGCATATGTCGCAAGCAAACCCTGGTATTACTTCTAATATAGGCGGAGTGGAAGAGCTAGGACCTAGACCAGCTGCCTCGAGGACCTTGGTTGGGTTATCCATATAATCCTCGATTAAGCGCTCCTTGTTCCATCGGAAGTGGCGCAATAGGATAGCGGCATCTTCTTTGCTCATTTCCAAGATCATGTTAACTTCGTTGATCATTTCTTCTTGCTGGTGCTCGATGTCGCTCGGCGCGTATACTTTGTAACTGATATCAAACGACACGCCCTTCTTCTTATCCGACTTTTGTGAAAGGATACCAGGTACGTCATCAGGTTCATCGTCAAACACGTCGAAGTCTTTACGTATCGAATATTAGTAGTCAGTTAGCGTATTAGTGTACATCGGAATCATGTGCGCGATAGGGATAGAGATAGAGATAAGGAATGAGACATACCCTCAGCACCCGATAAGTCATCATTGTCGGTGTCATCTTGCATAATATCGTCTCCGCTCGAAATAGTCGAGACGAAGTCCTCGTCTGAATCCATGCCGGTAATCGGGGTTGGAGGCGCTGCGTTTGTAGCGGCTGCTGAGGCGAGGACTCGTTTGATGGGAAGGGCCTCGGGAGTGTCGGCAGAAATCTTCGCCTCAGCGGCTTTCCGCTTTCTCGTTATGGGAGGAATCTTGTCGGTTGATAATATTGGCTTGGGGATGCTCGCCGCCGACGAGCCTCGGAGAATGCGTATCGGGATTTGCCCAAAGGCACGACGTGCAACGGTAAATAAATGTTGATATGGTATCGGGCTACCTTCGAGAATTCGGAAACTTAGGAAGGTCGAAGTACGAAGGGTTGCTTAGTCGGATGTCGTCTTATTAGTGTCGCTAGGCTACGAATACGCGGGTAAGACGGGGGCGACACGGTTAAAGAGTAACAGGAATCTAAATACCTAAGTAGGTAGTATCTAGGTACCTAAGGTAAGCATATGATTCAAGGTATATAAATGAAAAAAAAAAAAGAGAAAAGGGTGAGGCGGCGAACAGGTAGTATTGAGGAGGTAACCTCGTCAGCTGGATAAGAGGGGTTCAGATTGAATGATTGGAATGTAATGAAGAAGAGAGTGAATATGAGACCCGGCGTTGGGAATATGTACAGATGCCTCGGTCGTTAAAAGAAGCAACCTGAATATCTTGGTTGTGTTCTTTTTTTTTTTTTTTCTTTTCTTTTTTTTCCGAAGTGACAAAAAGCAGAAGAAGTTAGGATGGTTCTGAGCTGATGTTATGTAAAGTGTCATGAAATCAGATTACGGAATTAAAGTAGAGAAGTAATCTGTGTTGGCACTGTGGTACGCCGTGTACGTTGTACAATACAATACAATACAATACAATACATCGGACGCTTGTTGGTTGGGTTGGCAGCTGCTGCTGGCCGCTGATGGGCCAAGGTCACACTACCTTTTTTCCCATGCCTTGCTGAACTGGAAGTTACTGCCACCACCGGCAGTCGGGAGTTCCTGACGCAACTTGTTGCCAGTATTTGCGCCATGCATTGTACAATACAATAGATCCACTTAGATTGTTTTATCTTGCCAGCTGGTCCGCCCTTCGCCTCAGTGGATGGAAGTGGAGTAGAAATTTATGAATACTTCGGTATCTGATTGTACTCACCTAATTCAACATTTGTACCTAGAGATATGCCAGGGAACGAAGCAGCACAATCGGTTATTCTTTATACTTTAGAACCACAGAACAAACTCAATCATTTTGATTCAAATAATAGTCGAGATCGGAAACCTACACTTTCCATCTCTTTCATTCTTCCACCATGAATAAAGATTACCTTAGGTAGCTATTATAATGTAATGTTCTATACATTACGCTATGCATTACGTTTACGAGTACACCGTCTCACAATTCAGTACCAGCTAATATATACCAATTACAGAATCATAATAATAACCAATGGTTTCCTTATTACTACTTTAACAACTTCCAGAAGGGAAGGGAAGCACTTATGGCAGATACTTTTGACCTAATCGAATGATTTATGCCGGAACGCCTTTGCTTGATCGTTGCGGGCCCCAAACTCCTCTGCTATGCTGATGACCACATTCTGCGCCGTCGAAATCCCTAAGGGACCTGTAAAAACAGTATGTACCGTATGCTGAAGAGTTTCCCTCTAAGCGAAAAGAAATCTTGATAAGTCTATCCGTCTATTTCCTGCCGCTCTGCCCTTATCTGAGCCCAAGTTCTCTTGCTCATCCAGAGCCTCTTCATTCTCGCTCTCAGGTATTATCAGGTCTTCGCTACCAATAGGCCTGTGTAGCGCCTCTACCTCTTCCAAGTCAACAGGAGGCAGAGGAACGAAAGCTGGATTGATAGGCATAGAGTCTATACTCTGCCTGACTAAGCTAGAACGCTTCTTAGGTCGCGGGGCAACGAAAGTAGGCGTGGACGGTTGGTTGCCGCGTCCCAACGCCTTGATGCCGAGTCGTTGAAGCGGTGTTTGTAGTGGTGTCGCTGGAGTCGTTTTACCAGTTGATAGCTGTACCGACGAAAAAGACGTAGATGACATAACAGAAGTGGCAGGGGTAAGCCCGGAGAGCGAAGACCGGCTGGAGGAAGATGTAGAGACGCTCTCCCTACGTGATTGGCCATGGTAGCTAAAGCGTTTGGCAAGGCTGGGGGTGTTTGGCAGTACATTATCCTGTACAGAGGAAGTCGGTTCGCTAGGTTCGCTGCTCCCATTCTCATGATATGATTCGTCATCCTTAGATATTTCAGTATTGGCCAAAGCTGATTGCGACTCCTGGTAGACCAGGACTTCCTTCTCGTCCTTGAGTGAAGCACCCCATCCACCAAAATCGGGGAGATCTTTCAGAGCTTCTTCAATGGAATCGTCCGACATTAAATAGCCTTCCGTCTTTTTCGTAGTTGCACCTTTCACATTGCCGCGTGGGAAGAATTTGCTCTTCTCCTTTCCGGGACTTCGACCCGAATTCGTATCATCGCACAAACGTGCCTTCTTAGGTGGTCGAACGGTGTTAACAGCTCCACCACTCTCAGAGTTACTTAAAACATTGACTCCCGGCCCGGTAGTCTGGCGTCGAGACCCAGAACCCAAAGTGTGACCGCCATTGCCGAGTAAATTAGTTACCGGTTCAGTTCGGCGTCGAAGAGTACGGGCAGAGCTTCCTGGCCGTGTGATATAAGCCCGTGGGCCGCTAGATGTGGTGGGATCAGTTTCGTCCAGATATGGTCTTGGGAGCGGGTACACAATTGGCCGGTTGCCATTCTCAGTCATACCAGCAAGACGTGCAGGGTCAACAGAGAAACAATTCGGTTCCATTTCGCCTAGGGGAATTCGACGATGGCCCTTGAAATAAGAATCAATCGGCTTTGCCGGAGGCTCTCGTATCGTGCGAGTTTGAGGCACGTTGCGGGCGGTTCCTGATGCCGTACGTTTTCTCGGCGAGGGCAAAGTTGGAAGCAGAATAGTCTGTTTAGTGATAGGATTTATGTCTCCTATAGCAATTCCTCTCGCTGTTTCGGGCTCAATAGGAGGTCCAAGAAAGGGAAGCTCATCAACCTTGACGTCGGGGCTAAGTTGCGTGAAGTTGACAAGCTGGTTCGCCTTGGGACAGAATACCCATTGGTGAAGAAAAGTCTGTTCCGCTTGGTGGAACAATTTCAAATAATCAGCAGGGACCCGATACTTGCCGTCAAACTGCAACATGCGGATCACTTTCTCGGGTGTCTTGTGCTTTCTCATCATCCTATGCGCGGTTTTTAGACCTAAGCTGTTAATGCTATCCAGATAGTCGCAGCCACTAAGGATAGCCATTTGTCGAAACTGGGCGTCCGTCCAGCCTGTCAGAGAGACTTCCCGGCAAGCACAGAAGTCTCTGCGGTTGATCTCGATACACTGACCGTGCTGATCTAACTTGGTCAATAGCCGTTTGGCTCCAAACACTAGTAAGTCTGAATCTTCAGAGAGAATACCGCTTATGTGACCTTCGCGCTCTAGATATACCAATTGCGGGTCAGCTTCGTAAGGCGCAACTACATAAGGCACGTCGGCCTTTTTCAGCTCTTCAATGAGATGCCGAGCCATCTCAGGGGTAACGTCGACGGCTTTCTGGAGCTCAGCATGCGCCTGAGAAGGCTTGCCGGCCTTTAGAAGTTCGAGGCCGGTTTTCCTGCATTCTTCCCGACGTTTTGCACGGGACGCTTCAGTTGCGGCTTTGCTAGGTAAGAAACCGCCGTCGAAGACTAGGTAGGGCGTGATGCCAAAATGTTTGAGCATCTTCACTCGGTTCATAGCAAAGTCGACATATCTAACACGATAGTGAGAAGGACACTCTCTAATACAAAATATGTTTACAGGGGGACTCACTTTCGGGTTGGCTTGCCTTGCGCAAGTTCAATGGCACATGGTACAGCACCTCGATGCAACCAACCATAGGCGTCAACACCGATCGTCTCGCCATCATACTTCTTCAGCTCTGTTGGTCGTTGTATCGATTTGAGTAATGGAAGCAGACCTATCAAAGTAAGCCTCGTGCCTCTTAATGCTCCTCCAAGTTAGCTAATGCTATGACGAATTACGTACCTTGAATACCCATCTTGAGGAGCAATATGGAGAATCGTACTCCAACGCCCAGACTGCGACTATAAAATCTATATTGTCTTGGTGGCCATCCAGAAACCCCCCACGTTATGATATCGGCGCAGTAAAAAAAATCGAGCCTTTTATTTGCAAGGGGTACTCAGCCAATCCGAGCTCAATGCGGGCCGAGGGACAGAATTGTGACTTTGCGCGCTGCGAATTACACGGTTTGGCTCCTATGTTATTGACTTGACGACGAATGTAAACAAGCCTAGAATAACATTCAATTGAAATAGGTCTGAGCTTCTGGAACGAAGTTAACCGGATGCTAGCGTTAGAATAGAAGAAAAGAAGAAGAAAAGGTGAATGTACGACAGGAGAAGAGCGTAAGAGTGATATAATTAAGAGAAGTCCTGGTAGATTGGGTAGATGGATAAAAGAAGACTATCTAAGGTGAAGGACTTGGACGCATGGGAATTGTATGTAAAAAAATGGAACCCTGACAAAGTACGAAGTACGAATAGAAAAAGTAATAACAGGTACCTAAAGGTTACCAACCTACTATGCACCTAGGTAGGTATTTAGCAGGGTTAGCAGGGTTCAATACCTGGTAGCAGGGCAGGCAATTCCAACCTCTGCGGCTCAAGGAATTACAGGTTACCTACTATGTAATTCAATAAAAGAGTAAAGCGCGTCGCGGAGCCCTACACCGCGATTTTCAAAGGTCACTTAGCGCACCGTGCGGGTCGAAAGGGCAACGTGGGTCGAACCAATGGCCTGTACTTGCGGTATACGCTAGACTACAATAGCACTAACCTGGAGGGGCAGACGAAGTATTATTTACTCAGCGGCAGTTAGTATGATGCTTTGAATCAGACAGTAGACGTGGCAAAAAGGAGGTACTTTATACAAGAGGCTGGCTAACCCCGAGTATGCATATGATGTACGTATATACTAATGCACCTGATGGGTGGGGCAGCTAAGAAGACCCCTGGTCAAATTGTTCTTACCCCACCAATTGTCTTGAACAAATCGAAAAGAAGGAGAAAAGAAGGAGAAAAAAAAAAGAAAAAAAAAAGTACCTACTCATCTTTTCTATAATTTAGATTACTTCACAGGTCCTTATCACCTACAACTTCACTCATCACCACTAACCTACTACCTTAAGTACATTTTCTCCACAATGCCGAAGACTTTCGAAAGAACTCGCAAGGCCATTGCCAAAAAGAAGGGGGCTATAGATTCCCTTCACCAATACTCCCGCGATTCTAAGAGGCTACATAGAGCCCAAGTTCGTGACGAAAAGTTGGAGAAGATTGCGGCATCGAGGAAAAAGAATGACAGGCCTTACCGTATGTCAATAACATATCCTAAAATTCCTCGATCCTACAGCTGTAAAACTAACATAACTGCTATGTGGCCTAGTTGAGCGAGCAACTTTTTTCCAGGAGGCCCTGAGACAAAATGGAAGTCAACCTCTGCAGATGGATGTTATCCATGAGCTTATTAAAACGTCAGTCTTTCTTAGAAGCGTTGCATTTAATTTAATACCATATCTTTCCAAGCTAACTTGAATCACAGGTTTGTACATCAGTATGATGAGGAACTAAATGAAGTGAAGAAAGCTCGACGACCTGGACGTCCTGCTAGTACCAAGGAAGATTTACTGAAACTTAAAGTCGATAAGCTTCGGAAAGAGTACCAAAATGGTTTCTGTCAGTATCTCACCAAATTTATTTGTAAATGTTTGTCTAACGATGTTTGGGTGGTAGTAATCCCGGTGCTTGATACAGAAGAAAATGCCACGCTACTAAGCCAGTGGGAAGGCTCCTGGTCCTACCTAACTACTCTCAAGTGGGTGAGGATATCTTCCGCCGGCAGTGTTCAACCTTCTAGCTTCCCTCCAAGAGGAGAGCATTGAGGAGATGCCCCACTTCCCACGCGCTTGATATGCCCAGCCCGAGAATGCATGTGTTACAAGTCCCTCAACCCTCGGTTGATGTTTCTATGTTCATCGTAGATTAGACGGGGCCTTACGTACGGGCGTAGGAAGTTTCCGAGACCATAGAGGAAACCAAGCCTGGTTTTACCGCTGATTCGCAAACATACGGTTACCTACAGCTCTGACACGTACCAACCTGCAAACTCCGCAACCAGCCACGCATGCCGGCACTCATCCGGGACTTTTTTTAGGACGGAAAATAACGCAGCTAGGCTAGATGACACCGGCTAGTTTCAAACCCGCTGCACTTATGCCAAGTTGACAATAACAATGCAGTGTCGGTGTCATCGGAAGGACCCTTCACACTTCTGGACCAAAGTAGATTATCCGATAGCTCAGTCATAGCCAGCGCACATAACCCAGCCAAGCGCGAGCGTCACTGCAGGTATGGGATCGCGATGCATTTGCAACCGGAAAACCATTTGCAGCACCTGTTTTTAGACTATATTGTTGCACGTGCGAAGGAAGCGGGTATCCGAACGGCCGTGGGATGCTGATGGTCACCGTCAGCTGCACCCCGGATCCGAGGGGTTTCGAAGCCGCAAACCTTCGCATTCTTACTACCAAACGACCTCTTCGGCTATCTTTATAATAAATCAGATCGTCCTCCCTACCGCAACCAGTAAATGTGTGACATCTCACAAACTTGCCATCTTCTAGACATTCATCCCGATCCGGCTACTTACTCAGTGCATTGTCCTCTCTGAACTCATGCTATTTAAGCCGAGTTCCATGGCCTGCAGTACCTCCTTCAAGCTAAACGCTTATCTACCCTAGACCGAATTCCTCGAGAGGATTGGCCCAACTGACCTCTCTGGGCAACGAGCGTGGATGAGTAAGATCTGTTTTCCTCGCTCCTTTAGTTACCCGATTGGCCGGAAGAAGGGTTGTAGCTATAAGTTTAAGTGGGTCGTGCGTTGCAAAACCACAGCAGAGGAGAAGAATATCAAGCGTTGTTTAAAGTGCAAAGTGAAAGCTATCGCTGGTGATATAAGTTGAGGCGTGGCATACTTTAGTATGAGAGGAAGATGGCTTCGATTCTTGTTCCATAGGACAGCTTTCTACGGAACCGAGTCTCAAGTCAACCGAATTTCTTTTCTTTAAACTTCCTCACGTTACTCTAGTATGTGTTCTCCTTTCCGGAATCAGCTTGCATCACTCACAAGAAGCTAGAGATGTGCCAATACGTCAAACATTTAAGAGCCTGCTATGTTTGCGGTCGTGAAGAAATTGTTTTGATTTCGGAAAAGTCGTGCGCAATTGCAACATCGAGGGGCGTATTTGGAAGCTGTGGGCGTGACGTCGACGGCAAATCCAGCAGAACTCGATATCAATGTTGGAAATGTAAGGAAGAATCCGACTTGGTCTCACCACCAACACAGACTGTACGAGCAGCGGGACCGTGAGCTTCGCACGGAGTAGAAGAAGAAAAGCAAGGTCGATATATAACAATGACTCTCCGACCTAAAAGGCATCTTGGTCCCTTACGTACCTCCTATATATGGTAGCGTAGGGGTTGCATGCTAATCGAGTACATACCTCCCAGACAGTCGGGGCAGTCTATGAATCGACTTTTACATATGAAGACCAAATACCACATATTCATCAACTCACGCAGCTCCAACTCTAACTCTATGAACAGATATATTTGTAAACATGATTCAAGTCTATATATGTCCCATCAACTTGAGCATGGCTTCATCGTCTTCCTACACTACTTTCTATCTACTACCTAATAATTACCAGGTACCTACCTAGGTACCTAGGTAACCTTAGATCGTTTCGTTGTTTTTGGATTCAGGGGCTAGCTACCTCTTAGCTGCTAGCCCTGGAAATGCCCGTAGTGGAAATAGGTACATATGAAAGGTATCTAGGTACATAAACTAATGCATCAAACAGAATTTAAGGTATTAGTCGATAACCTAAAGGGACCCACTATGGATGAGAGCTTTATCCCTGTTCCTACCTACCTAAGGTAGGTAATCAATGAGGGGCAAAAAAGCTCAGGTCTTCTCTCATCCTTATCTGTTATCGGCCAATCGCCATCATGAAGTAAAAATTTTGGAACTTTCCAAAGTCAAAAATTTATTTCAACATTCAACATTCAACATTTAACATTCAACATTAAGCTTCCCCCCTTCCCCCTTCCTTCCCCTCTAAATTTTCAAATCGCAATTTGGTTCTGTTATTCATTCCCTTTCACCATCACATTTAACTCAAAATGATGTCCCTCAGAACCGTTGCGCGCTCCGCGCCTCGCACCTTTACCCGTCTCAGTTCTACAGCCCTCAGATCGTCAAGAGTAGCTCAACCGAGCTCTCTTCTCAAGTCCTCATGGGCGCCTCTCAGATCTTCTCAGTTCACATCGGCATTCTCCACATCGCAATTCAGACAAGCACCCGAGGCTGAGGTGGACGAGGCACTGATAGCTAAGCTTGAGAACGAGCTTGAGTTCGAAAACGAGATGAAGGCTACTGAACAAACACCGGCGAGTGTCCTGGATTTCCTTGCGAATAGCCCTTTCAAGCTGAAGGATGAGCCCGGAAAGGAGGATGTCTCCCTGGTCCGCAAGTTCGGAAACGAAACGTGAGTCTCACTCGGCGCGCAAGATGAAAAGCCGTAAATTTAGAGGAACCAGTTAGCTAACACGCACCTCTTACCTCAGTATCACTGTCACCTTCTCCATCTCCGATCTTGCCAACTTTGAACCCGATGACATGTTCAACGAGGATGAAGTGCTCGGCGACGACGTTGACCCGACCGAGGGCAAACGTTCAGAGCAATCCGAGGGCGAGGAAGGCCTCGACGAAGAGCTCGAGGGTGGTGACGCCCCCGTGCCCTGTCGACTAAATATCGTGGTAGAGAAGCCTGACAAGGGTGCGCTCAACATCGAGGCGGTGGCGCAGGACGGCCAGATCATCGTCGAGAACTTCTACTACTTCAAGGACGGGAGAATGGCGCACGGCAAGACCGCCGACGTCGCTCACGCCGCCCAGGACATCTACCCTGGCCCGCCCTTCGGCAGCCTCGACGAGGATCTCCAGGTTCTCATGGAGCGCTACCTCGAGGAGCGCGGCGTCACCCAGGCTCTCGCCGTCTTCGTCCCCGACTACATGGACATCAAGGAGCAGCGCGAGTACCAGGCCTGGCTCAAGGACGTCAAGGACTTCGTTGAGGCTTAGACCAGTTCAGCAGGGACAAGGGGCCCATCAGGTTACGTACCTACGATATAATGGAAGAGAGGCTGATGGACGGATGATGAGTGCAGCGGATGAACGAAAAAAATCAAATCAAAGAGGAAACCGCTTCTGATGTATTATGACAAAACAAAACCAACTCCACATGTATAATAAGAAATGAAGGCTTTTCATGGATATCCCATAGGGGGAGATCCTATCTTAGGAATGACTACGAAAAAAACTTGGCTGTATCCCTACCTTTTCTAGACTATTACCTTTGCGTACCTTCTGATAATTTAGTCTCTTCTAATCGAAGTACATCTAGACTGCTCTTTTTTTTTTTAAAAAAAAAAAAGCAAAAAAAAGTAGAAGTCGCCACATAAGGAGTTCAACAAGACAGTGGCAGTTCAGCTTGAAGCGTCCCTTGGGATTCGTTAAACTAGACCAGCTAGCTAATGGTGCTAGGTTCGGCAACACTATTGAATCCTCTAAATTATCAAGCCAATGTTAGCACGCTGTTGAGCTAACAAGCACAAGACTCGAGATTGCTCTTTAGATGTGAGGTACCTAGTTGTCTATCTCTCAAGCCGTGATTTCAGAGATAATAATCTAACAACTCCCTTATAAGGACTTACAAGTTACTAAATCGGACTCACAATATAACATAAATTCATCACATATTCCTTAATAGTACCAGTCCCTTTCCGCTGGAGACTTAATCTAATACCATTCTTACCATTTACCAGATGCTCATATTAAACCCCTTTTAGTCGTTTACGTGAAAGTAAGATTAGACGAAGTACCTGAACGTAGAGAATTCCAACGCGAGTTGCTACGCCCTAATCTCTCTCTCATAGTCAATATCTTCTTATTACTTGCCCGAAAAAATGAGTTATTTTTAACCTAGTGCAAATCAAATGCTGAGTAACGACTTAAGGACTCTGCACTACGAAGGGAGCTTAAAATAAGAACTGGAGAAATCGAGATTAACCAAGAGCCCGGCAAAATACGGTTAAAGACTCAACATATCCATATTGTCTCCATATGAACCAGGTATAAGCTTTGACTTATAGAGCTTAGGTGCTTAGGGACATACAAGTATTGATCCCAAGTGATGTGTGAAGTACCTAATGTATGTCTACAACGTACGTTAGGTTAGGTTAGGCACCTAGTTTTACACCTCACTCTCATTAGCACGAATCACTCACGCCTACACGAACACGGAAATATCGGTCGTTATTTCAAAACTTCCATATGTAAAACCCGTATATACTAATCGTGTAATATCCGAACCCGACGATACACAACACAACACGATACTGGCTAATAGCATACATCAGAAAGCAACCAAGCAAGCAAGCCCCCACACGGTCCGCGAAGCCGGCGTTCGCGACGGACCAGCAAAGCTCACACACTCCCTTTTTTATTCCTTGGCAACCAGTACGTGGGTACACGATCCCGATCTCGGGTGGTTAAAAGGGTTTTTTTTTTGGTTTGTCCAGCCGCTTTAGGACTGCTGGACGGTGATAGCGGCGGACCCGCTGCTCTGGTAGCCCTCGGTGGCGAGGATCTGGTAGTTGTGGGTGCCGAGCTTGAGGCCGGCCTTCTCCCAGGCGTCGAAGTGGTTCTTGAGGGTGACGGAGCCGCCGACGCGCTTCTGCTGGCGCACGGACCAGAACTGGTAGAAGGTGGAGGTGCCCTCGATGGAGGGCTGGTTGACGCGCTGCGTCCGGTACACGTCGTACACGCCGCCGTCGCTCTGCACCGTGCCCAGCTTCTGCGCCCCGCTCGACGGGTTGTACGTCCCGAACGACTCCACGATGTAGTACTCGATCAGCGGCTTCTGCGTCCACCCGTACACCGACAGGTAGCTGTTCACGTTCGCCCCGTTCCACGTCCCGTTGTACGTGACCACGCGGTTCGCGCCCGGGTTCCACCCCTTGCCCGCCACGAAGTTGCCCACGTTGCGCCACGTCACGTCGTACGAGCCGCCCGGCCCGTTGTTGTACGTCACCTGCCCCGCGCCGTCCGTCCAGAACGAGTAGAAGAAGCCGTTGTTCGTGCCCGTGCCCGCGGGCGTCGACCGCGTGATGAGGTCGAGGGGAGAAGCGATAGCCCCGGCGACGGCCGTGAGGGCGACGAAGATGGATGAGCCAAGCATGTTGACGGTCGTGATTTTGGTAGGTGTATGCGGAGGAGGATGATTAACTGGCTGACTGGCTGGCTGGCTGGCTGAGTGACTGAGGAAGCTTCGTCCTCTCTAGGTTCTTGTCTGATGGGAAAGAAACAAAGAAGCTTCTTCAGGGTCCATGATCGTCGCGGCGGGAAAGATCGTTTTTATATACTTGACGAACCTGGTCATATGTCGGTCACGCGGCCGCTCCAGCCAATAAGCTTCCTCATGGAAAAAAAGGGGGGAGAATCGTCAGTTCCGTTCCTAGTACCCGAGAAGACGGAATGGGATCAGGATTAGCATGTTTTCGCGGCGATCATCGTGGGGAAGGCAATTTTGCCGGCAGCGCGCAAGTTGAAAGAACCGGGATCACGATATTGATGGGATGGAACGCTAACAGATTCTGCCGGCGGGTAAATTGTAGCTCATCCCAGCCGAGCCCCTGGCCGCGTTGCGCCATTGCGGTTTCATGTTCTGCTATTTATGCGGCGCCACCAGTCTAGCCGTCTGATGAGAAGCCTGGTTGGCTCTTGCGGCTCCCCAATACCCAATATATTCCCATCCGCATCTGGCAATCTGCCTTTTTTGCCTGTTATTCGCCATGCAGGCTATGTCCTCCCGCTGGAGCCGCGGCGACGATACGATGGTGATATAGCTGACGATGAAAACATCAACACTGAGGTCAGCGACGACAACAAGGCGTAATTGTCAGGCGCAACAAGCGAAACCTCCGGTGTAGCGGTGTAGTACGCGTAATGCGAAATTTCCACCTTAAGCGTTCAATGTCGTGGGGCCTCAATCAAGCCCGTCCCCCCTTCATATGTCTTTATGACATGATCGCGCCGTGCTAAGACCATACGATCACGGCGAATCTGATAAGTGCGGAGTTCTTAATGAGGTGATGCAACACCAAGATGAGAATTCCTAACAGTCTCTGAGGGACGCCAATATTCCCATCCCTTTTCTATACACAGGAGATGCCGATTTTGCCCAAGACAAAAAGCTGTTAATTCAATGTAATGCAATGCAAGTCTGGGTAAGTTATTATCGGGTTTACACTGTGCTGTTCGTCCACCTTGTTTGATGTGGGAATGTGAAGATAGTGTCTTCGCATTACTATTATAGCCATTGCTAGCTTGGATTGATACAATGTCAGTCCGCAATGTAAAAGAGTTATTAGATAATTGTTCTGGCTTTGCAGAAAGGCAGGCTGCTTATTGACTAGAACACCATGAACCTCAGATGCGTGTCACTTGGCATTAAGATAGTCATTCATCCCTGACGGCGAGGGAGACGATAAGTGAGAGCACAATTAGAATGAATCAGTATTGTGCACTTGTTATGAGTTCGTTCTTATAGCGTCTGTCAAAAATCTCACCAGTCGCTTATAAGGAATAATTCTTATACACAGCGCCGTTGCCGAAATATAGTATGTCTGAAGAGAATTCTAGTACGTTAAGACAAAAGAAATATGCTATAAGAATATCTAAATATTTCTTGAGCTCGTTCGCTTCCCCTACACTTGAAAAGGCCGGGGTGGGGGCCATCATGGTAACCGTTTGGGAGACGGCGTTAAACAATACGAGAAACATTATGCGACGGAGGAAGTGTAACCCGGGGCCGGAACCGAGAGCGGAACGACTAGGGGTGGAGGAGAATGTCGCACAAGGAATCCTCGAAGCACACCGCATAATATCACAGTAGGATAAGGGCCAAGCTGCAATATATCTCTACTTGCGAAATGCGACTGGTCAGGGCTCACATATTAGGATCCTGGACGACCAAGTTCAGCTTGGAAAGTTCCGTTCAAAAGGTCATCTCCGAGCCGCTCAACTGAAGATGGACCGAACGTGGAATGTCTCTGGGAATAGACGTTCGAGAACACCCGGGCTCGACCCCCCCCTGCAGGTTCTCATACCGCTGGCCGATGCGTCTTAACCAGAAGGCAGCAGTGAGCAGAGCGTCTCGGTTTTAACTGCGGTAGAGGGGATAGACTACCTACTAAACACGGTGATCGATAAATAGACCCCCCCGCCCCAACATATATCTTCATGTATGTCACATGTTGTGCAACGTGGATAAGTGGCAAAGCATGTCTTTCATTGAAATCGAGGTGGTCCGTACAAGGGGGACCTAGTCAGCTTCGTAAAGAGAAGAGAGGGTATAGATCCCGGATCGGGTTTCGAATCCACGTGGATGTGAAAGGTAGTTTAAGGGCTAAAGAGCTAAAGAGATAACGAGATCGAAATAACTCGTCAAGTAATCACGTCGGCATTCTAAAAAGGGTATAAGGTGCCACTAAAGAGGTAATAGTATGGTGAGATATCATAATGCGATGGATAATAAAGGGATCGTATTATAACGCTAATGGAACAAATGGGATTACTAACCATTGTGTAAACTTGTTTTCGAATAAAAACTCCACAAGCTAGGGCCGTCGTGTAAATGCCCCAGAATGAAAAGGGAAAAATGAAGAAAAATAAAAGAGTACCTCGATATATATGAAAATGTGCAACTGACACACGCCCTTTTCATCTCATAGAGCATATATAGCGGTAGCTACTTTTTTTTTCTTGCAGCAATCCGGTAAAAGCAGATGTCAGTGACACTATGATTCCGGTATTATGAGAGGTACACAGCATAAAAGGCGCCACGGCCTGTGCTGATTTAGGTCTGAAGAGGGTTCGGTTGAAGCTTTTAGGTCGAGATCCGGAATACCTACCTTGTATTCCTCCACTCGGGTACGCAGATGCGCCGTCACCGCTGCCCATGCCGACCATTTTATGTCATCGGAGGTGCGCGGTTCAGCGAGATTTCCTGTGCCGCAGGGGAGCAGCTTTTTCTGCATGAGTCGTTTAGTTTTCTGTCAGTTTTGAAACCCAGCCTGTACGTACTCAACCATCATTTTTTTTCTGATCGACCGATCTAGTGGACCAAACTATGCCGTTTCCTTTTACTCTGCTTTCTTCTAGCCGTATGGAAAAGGAAACCGGACAGACGATTCAGAAAGCGGCTGAAACTATGCGATCCCATCCAGTCTCGTGATATCCCATAGGGCTGTCAGAAGTACGTACAGTAAAGTAGATCGATTGATCGCCATTGCTCACAGTCTGACAGAAAGTGGACATGGCGAAGATAAAAATGTTACCCACCGTCATCATCATCATCACTACTACCACCACCACCGCAACAAGGTTACCACTTTAGTTTGAAGCCAAACACTAAAGCAAATCATCATCGCACCCGCTGCTGTGCATTCGAGAACATTAGGTTAGGTATTTTCTCACATTTTCAAAAGCCTCCATCAAAATCCGAATTTGTTTTTCTTTTAATACAGCGGCCCGAGCCGTTGCGGGCGGAATAGCCCTTCGATTTTAGTAATAGTGCCTAATACTAGTGCATCTATCCGTCATGGTGATTTTCATTATTCGTAAATATTCCTGTTTAGGTGCGCAAATACTTTATTCGGTATGATCTTGGCGCCGAATGAGCGAGAAGGGGGAACCTTGCCCCGGATATGGCTCGGATGTTCCGCGGTTTGCTGCCCCCCCTAATCCTGGAAGTTTGGTACTGCCGGGAATAGAAAAAGCAAAGTATTGTCGCGCACGAGGCTAGTAGATTGAGGTGACATGTCATTCAGAAACAGGGATAAAGGGGTAGCCTGGCGAGAACCGGTTGAGTTGGAGCTCGGATATCACAGCCGACAGGGTGACAACCAATACCTAACCGGCACGGAAATGAGAAGTAAGTAGATCATCGAGGAACAGGGATCTGGGCATTAGATAATTACATTATAGTGGTTGCAGCCTCATTATTCAACCTATGATCCTATCAACCCATCTCATCCACCCAGCGTCGGCGCATAGCATCCTCATCGAATCAACTGGTAAGCTCACAAACAACTCTTGCTTCATCGAATCCGCTTTGGCCGGGAGTATCAATGCTGTACCAAGGCTCCACGAACCGTGAGCCCTCCTTATTGCATCCGCCCTAGTCACGGGCACCCCCGGTATGTTCCATTGAACATCCGCGCCGAAATGCCGCCATGTGTTGAACGCTAGCGCTCCGGGTATCCGTGGGTCGTAGTTAACTCCTACAAGGCGAGGGTCAGGCACTTCGCATAGCATGGCGAGGCGCCGGTTGACGTATTCTTGGTCGACGGCGTCGATAGACGTTTTTACAAGCGGGACAAGACGAGCCAGCTGGTTGTCGTCGTCGCAAGCAGCAATTACATGAGACATGAGCGCCTTCGTGACAACTGGTAGAGCTGCATTACCAAAGTAGTTATCTGTAACATCCTTGAACGCTCTCGTTCGCCAATTCACCGAATTCCATAACATGGCAGTCCGTCGTGGCTGCACCCCGGGTAAGTTGTTTTCGGCTGCCACGCGAGCCTTCGTGATATGCGCAAAGGCAAGGGCGGCTAAGCTTGTGTAGGCCGACGGCGACTCTACTCCGCCATTTCGAGACCGAATCAGCTCTCGAAGTTCCTGCAGTCGCTCGTTCCTGAAAACGAAGATCTTGCCTGTCTTCTCGATATTGGCCATAGGTGGCCCAATCTTTAGAATCCGCGGCTGCGTTGGGCCGCTAAGATCCTTTAGCATCGTATATTCTGGACATTGTGATAGCAGGCTCTTGAAAGTAGAACTATTATTGTGTATGGTAATTGGACCTTTCTGATTCCGGTTATGTAACATAGGAAACGTCTGTTCTGAAGGTAAGTTAACTAGTGTGTTCCGAGTCTGAGCGGCAAAGCATTCCAGAAACACGCGCAATGATCCTCCATCCACCAACCCGTGGTGTAGGAAGATGGAAAGCAGTAGGCCTCCGGGAGGGAACTCTGCCTGCACTTTTGATACTGGTACCGATTCAAGGTTGGAGCTTACAATGCCCGAGGCGCCAAATCGAGGGCCGACGAATGTACCAGGTGGGAATTCGGCCTCTTTCATCCGCGAATATTCTTGCCGACTCGTTTCGCTTGCGGGGAGCACTTGGAAAGGAATATCCTGTGAGGGTGACCGGTGAAGCGAGACGTTCCCGCTGTTACTGCTAGCCTGAAGCCTCCCGGCGAAGACTGGTCGTTCTCTCGCTAGACGTTTGAGAGCAGATTCGATATGACGGATTGCATCTGTCCGCCGTTGGTTATCGCACGGGAAGCATAGTACCACGCATATGTAAACGCGAGGTGCGTTCTGGTTCCATACCGAAAGTGGTTCTTGCCAACCGAGGTGGTCTTCCTTATCCAGCATTGGCGATGGTTGGCTTACTGCAGGAAGCGAACGTGTGCGTTTCGTAGAGGCATTAGCAAGTGGCTTGGTTGTCCGGGTTTGTAAGTTGCGACCTCGAGGCCGTGTGGTTATTATGTCCTCGCCAGTCGGTGACCGCCTTTTACGCATCGTGAACAGATTGCTTGCTTGAGAAGGCATCAGTGTGACCAGGTATGAGGCGCTAGCCTCTTGAAGATGACGGGGAAAGTATTCAGGTGGTACGTGCGGTTTATGTTTGATATGTTTGATATGTTTGGTTATGTTCCTAAGGACGATATTCTGGAGAACAAAAAGAGAAAAAAATCGAAAGCCTTGCAGCGAAGCAGCAAGACGGCTTTATATACAAGAAGAAAGGCCTGACTCAAGTGCTAAGTCAGGGAGGGAGTCACGATGATATCTAGCGGAGTTAGATATCTGAGTGATTCCTGACCGTGACACCGCCAGAAGCTTGCAAAGTATTCACGCACACGTCGATGAACACTCTCATCGCGATAGTGTAGCTCTGGGAGTCCCGAGACATGATATCTGTTACTGCGAGCTGACGAAAAACCCAGGAGGGGCGATTAGCGAGAGGCAGAGCTAAGGTTACGAGAGATGAAGATCTCTTAGACCCTTGCTAGCTGAGATCAAATTGCAGGTCAGGTAATAATACCCAGAAGAAGGCTGGACCACCCTTGTGAGAAATCCATAAGTTGTTTCCACTGTTTCCAAAGACGTCAATGTTGGGCTGATTATTCCAGAAAAGGCTGGCTGCAGATGCTACCCCTCGTAACTCCACGTCGACCGCGTATGAGTACCGTCGAAAATCCCCTGCTTAAATGGGAGCCGATGGCGCTAGGGAGCCCATAAAAGCCGTCAGATATGATGTTGGCTTTTTGGTCAGAGCCGCGGTGCGCTATTGCCTGCAGGGCTTTGGGGTCCTCATCCATGCGTTCACCCAAGGGTACGGACATGGTCATCTGGTCTGGGCGCCGGACTAGATTTCCGTTTGTAGGCCGTAGAAGCTAGGATAGCAAGCACACCTCTTTCCGCGCGAACGGTTCCCACCCTTCTAAAACATCATCCTAGGGCATTGCGTGTCCGTTTCAGGAAAACGCTTCTTTTGTACGTATACTGATCTGGTCGGTACCATTGCTGCAATTCGGTGCTCGCTGGTTAGGAGGTCAGAGTGTTCCTGGTAACAGCAGGCGTTGAATTCATCACGGCGCGTACTAGCTTAATCCCTGTGAGAGAACCTTGATTCGGAACATTATCAAGTCGGACTCACGCTCGGCGCTGAGCAGGGGAATACCCGAAATCCAGGTAGACGGTATGCAAACAAGGAGCCTGAGCAGAAAAGCAGAGCCCGTCACGATACGAATGAGTGAAGCATAGGTACCTAACCTACTTACTCTAGGGAGGAATATCTTCCTTAGGAAAACCGGGTTCTGCTTTATAAAAAAAAAAGGTACCCTTTTTCCCCTGCTTTTAGTTTTTCTTTTTTTCTTTTTTCTTTTTTCTTTTTGTCAAATTGGCTGCTTGTTTGGGCATATAAGCCATCTCGACCGGCGTAACATTATGAAGGACGAAGCCATCGACGTCAGCTACCACGCATCACCCCTCGGGATCTTGGCCGGCCTCGAGCATGAAGCATCGGTTAGCAGCTTCGTGGCGTGATTTTCGGTTAAGCTGGAAGACGGCATTGGCATATTTTGGCAACGGGAAGTTATGTAGCCGGATGCTCAGATAAGGAGCATGATAGGTCAATGGCTAGATACACCGAGGGCGTGGTTCATAGATCAGGCAGGCCGCATTGAGCCAGACCATGATCCGAATCTCGGTAGGCAAGGACGAGAAGCGGGCCATGGTTGGTCGCGAGATAGGAGCCGATGATGCGTTGGCTGACTAGAAAGAGGGGATCGACATATGAAATGCACAGCGAATATATAAGTTGTATGCATCCTGTTTTTTCTGTCATAAATGAGAGAAAAACGCCGGTTTTGGAGAATAGGGCGCCAACGAGGCCGGAGGTGATAACATTTCACCGTCACTTTTTAGGTATGTACGAAGCATTCGTACGTAGTAACTGTGTAAGTGTTATACGTGTGTACGTGTGTAAGATGGGATAAGTCCATTGTCCATGTCCCTATCCATGTTCATATCCGTGTTAATCCAGTCATGTCTCTTATCATGTTTCTTGTCATGTAGTTGTTGACATTTTGTGGTAAGGTGAAAGAATAGTTCTAAATCTTCGGTGGGGGCGGGACTAATAATTACAGGTAGGTACAAAGTAAGGTCATTGTTCCAGATCGAGTGGATTGGAAGTCATCCGCTACTTCCGTTCCTTATCATCCCCTGCCTCACGAGTCACTGCCCTATTTTACTTCCTTCTAGACCCGACCCGAACCGGCTGCCCCAAGTGCTTACCTGCTTTACCAGGTTACCTTGTTACACAAAATTGCACGAATTACACGAGCTGACTCTTTAAGGTATTGTACCACTTAATCAGGTACCTGTTATAGTTACACTACAGGTAGTTACCTAGGTACACTACAAGTAAGTAGGTACATACCTGTACCTGTTATTATACATTTCTACAGGCTTCTTTTAATAAGCAATTATTAGTTATTAGGTACCTTATATATGTAATAAATTCCAAGCAAATACATAAGAAGGTTAGGTATCTATTGTACATTTACTATACTGTGGTAAGTGCATTGTGCTGTACCTAGGTTCTATACCTCCAATGATTTCCAAGGTTCATTTTCGTCTTTACTCCAATGCCTATTTCGTGTGTCGTACTTCGTGTTTGTTCCCTTTTCTTTTTTTCCTTAGTCGTTTTCCCACTCTCTCATTTACAACTACCTAACCCAAAGCCTCTTCACGCAGTCATTATATTGCAGTGTGCATGCATTACATTCAACTATACTCATAAGAATGACATTATACCTATGGAAGTTAGATGCTTACCAGGTAGATACCTAACATTTAAGTTACTTTGATTTGATTTGATTTTCTCTAATTACCTCTTTTTTTCATCTTTTCTTTCGGATCGTTCCCCACTGAGATAAGATATCTGTTTGGGCACAAACTCCGGTTGGTGGGTTACTTCGACGACGATAACGTCGCTGTTGTGCATATAGCGCCGTCATATCTCTGGAGTCGGGACGCGGGACCCATCCTGTTGGGACTGGGGCTGACGGTCCGTCCGGGGACAAGCGAGCACAACATGATCTGACGATCCTAGTATCGTAGGATTACATACTATGTAGGTAGGTAGTATACGTGTGGCGGGCGTAAAAGGAAAAGTCCCCCAAACTAAACTCCCCGAAAAGGTTCGTCTCACGTCACGCATATTCCTTGATTCTTCCACGAATGCTGACGTGAGGCCCGCAACATCATGAGGCCGTGGTCCAATTATAAGGCCACTGTTGACCTCTACTTTGGTTCGAGGAATCAAGTCTGACGCCTCTTAATATGCGCAGGCTTAATATGAACAGGCGACAGTCAATGCGGTTCTGTGTGACACCGAAACATAATTCTTCGTGCATCGGGGAATAGCTTCCAGGTAGCGGGTCATCTTCTTAAAATCTCACGGTCGACATCTAGCTACTATTTCGTTTGCCCGGAATGGGAGAAATATCAGAGGCCTCCCTATCAATATTGCACAAGGACTTTCTATGCACGATACACCGGATGGGAAATGTTCTTCCCCTAATTGAGGCTATAGCTGATGTGAACCATTGACATGTCAAGCATTGGCGTGTCAGCATGCCATGCCGCTTATTAATTTGCCGCCTTAAATGGCCGGTAAAACACGAACAACACCTAGTTCACACGCCTCAATAACGTTGCGCTAATAAGGTGTCAAAGTTTAGTGACGCGAAGAAGTAAAAAGTAAAAACAGCAAATCTGAACTATGAATTCTCGGGTGTGCAGTAACGGCTTGCATACGACCACGGTCTCTTCTTGGTAGCCTGTAACCAGAATGAACTCCCCATTGGCGAAAATAGTGACGAATGCTGCAATATGCGGTGGCACACGGGATAGACTTCCGAAATTCTTATCCATCAGTTCCATGACTTAGGTTGGGGTATCGCGGTTGTCCAATCATTGAGTTCATGATAGTCAAGTTTAAGCGAATAGCTCTCCAAGGTCGTCAATAGTCCTTCAATATTGTTTCTTATCATTTTTCTTATGCCGACTTTTTGTACGAGCACACATCCGTATTGCCGCCACCTCCTCAAGTTCATCTGATCTGCCCGTCCAGTATCGCTTTCTGTCATATACAGTGCCAACAGCCCACAACCTCAGCCATATTTCCACCAACATATATTGCCTCAATGCGAGAACGGCGGATGGGGACAGATTGAGCACATTTGTATCCAAGAAGCGGTCCTAGCCTGTTATTAAACTTAGCCGTTCCACATTCTAACTGTATACTCGCTGGGAGAAAGTTATATAGGTGTATATTGTTCATATATTATGTATCTCATATATCACGAATCTAGCCTTATTCAAAGCACTTGTCATTTTAGGTGCAGAGACAAGACCTTGGTGACGCTTATTCGGATGACAAATATTATTAGCCTACATAGGACGAATGTCACCCTTTTCCCTTGCTTTTTTGGTTTCAGCTCGGCTGCCGAATGCCTCTTTCCAATCACAGTTGAGTATTTCCTAGTTTAGAGGATCAGATGATGACATACTGACATGACCGGCGGGTAGACTCCAAGAATCATGCCTTACGACCGCAAAAGATTTTCATGCCTAGTTGACCGGGGACCGATCCTACAAGTATTTGGGTCCGTCGTTTGAATATAATAGATAATAATGACCTAAGAGTCTCACAGTCTGGACTTGAAGACGAACTTTTCCCATGCCTCTTGCTCCACTACGCGGCAGTGGATATTTTGTAGGTACGTAGAAAGTGTTTGGGTTCTACAGGGTCGTACATTCAATGTATTGGGTTGAGCTAGTAACGTCTAGCCTTCTAGGTATCCTCTCACGAAGGAGCTGTCTATCCTTTATATAGCCAGCAGACCCCTATTCTAGCCAATGCAGCCATTTATCCCTTTATACCCTTAGGTAAAATGGTATTTAGACAGGCATGCAAAAGACTCTTGGTTCTTATAAAACGGAGGTGGGACAGCAATGATAAGAAGGTAACTGCTTTTCCCATAAGTAATTGCGTCTATTTGTCTTTAAGTGCCTCCTACCTAACTTACCTAAGGTAGAGTACGGAAACACTAGGGGAAAAGAAGTGTTCAAGCTTCCCAACAGTGCTTCAACTTATTTTCGTTTTTGGCCATTGCTTGTAGTTTCGTTCTAAAAGATGAACGCGAACTTTGAGAAGTCCGCTTCCATTATAAGTCGCCCGGGCTGGAAAGTAGAGAAACAGCTGGGCTGTTCTGCTAGAAACTCTAGTTACTTTAATTAGGGGAGCGTATGTTTATTTGTACCGAATTTGTCCTTTGCTTCAAGTTTCTTGTCTTAGGTAGGATCTTTTCGTCGTGGCCAAGACCTTCCCATATATATAAATAAGGCATTACAGCTTGCTGCAATGCTTCTGGCATTCTAAATTCCCTTTAGCACCATCTTCTATCGATATACCTTTTATTTTCGTGATTGGTGCTCGACATTCTTTCTAACGATGAGTATCACTCAACATCATTGCCTATAAACATCACTAACGTATACACCTCTAGTTATAACTACGCTTCTAGCATTCTATACAGGCCAAGGATTTGCTATACGAGATGTAAAACTTCGTGTAAGTTAGGCATATGTTTGAGTGGTCGGCGTAGATTTGGGGCGGGAGGTTATAGCAACTGAAATGAGTTAATAAGGTATAGAGAACAGAGTCGAGACATAGGGCAACCTCAGCACAAACCGCCTAAAATTAGAATTATCTGTATAGGCTTCTTAACTGTTAGAGTAATATATAATACTCCAAGAATCAAACCAGCTAAATTTCATGAAACAATTAATGCTACTATTTCTTTTTACTTATGATATAAAATGGCTTATACTTGGCCTATGGCGTTTTGACTGCTTTCATGCTGTAACTTCCTATTGTTGAAGCTATTAGTTCCTTTCACGGTACCGTCTATGAGGTAGTCCTTATAGGTGGAAATAGCAACGTCAACCCCTCAAGTTGACATGGTTCTACTTTTGGTAATTAGTACGAATATAGCGGTTTAATAGCCATCTCCCGAACGCTTACAATTCCATTATTTTATCTTTAACCGAGAACGTCCTATCCTTTGAAGTATATAGTAAATGAAAGATATTATAATAGTAATTTAAGTTAATAAGGTAAGTAAAGTCGAAAAAACAACCCTTTACAAAAGAAAAAGGGGATTGGAAGTGTCGCGTAGAGTCCGCTTAAGAGCAAGTCTTTCATTTATAAGTTCACCTTAGGAACGTGTCTAAATAGCAACATAATTATACTGGGTTGAAGATCTCCAATGTAATCATGAATCTTCGTGTTATTGAATGTATATTTTTGAAGAAGAGAATTACTGTGCATTGTGATCTTAAAGGTTAGGTACCTCCTACCTACCTAGGTAGGTAAGGTTGTTACTATCGACTATCTCCAACAAGCAAACAAAAAGCTTTCGAACTACTCTTTACGTTTTTTTCTAACTCAATTCCCTGCCCAGTTAGTTACACTTCATACACCTACCTCACAATTATCCACATACCTCATATAAAACCAACATCTTTCATGCAAAATGCAGCCATCTTTCAATTACTTCCTACAACCCTTTCCCAGTTCATCTAACTACCTACCATAAGGTTCTTCCCGCGATGGTGAAAACCAAAAGAAAGCCGCATCCACACTTTCCCATTTAGGCAGGTCCCTAAATTCTCACCTGCATGGCCCGATGACCTGGATACGGCCAACATTGGATAGGGGGTCACATGCGAGAAATACGACCAACGGGCACCGGATTGGTGTTGCCGCGCGCCGATCTTGCTTCTATTAAATACCTCTAGTACCTAACGTAGTATCTTCCCGCTTTATTACCTATTCCAACTCTACCTCATCTACTCGACAAGCTTTACGACCCGCGCTCAAAAATATACATGTATACATGCGGTATACCTGAATCCTTCAAGATTCATCCTTCTTTCGCTCGACGGGCGAGATTAAAATTGGTAATTTCGGGGATGTAGGTATGTATGTCTGTCTGTCTTCAAGTGCGAACTAAGCACAAGTACATATTCCACTTATATTGAACAAACTAAAACTTCCAAAGGATCGAGATATAACTACCTCCAATATGTTGAAACGTTTGGCTTATAAACTTATACTTCATTGGTGTTAGTTACCTAACTAAGTGAAATAATCTATGAAAGCTCCTACGGAATTACATTGGCTACCTTGCTCTTGTATAGAGTATGAAATCTGTAAAATCAAAATTTCTGATATAATCTTTATCAAGAACTGAATTAACTTAGCATTGCATAAAATCACCATCACTATATCAGAACATAGATAGTAGAATCTTTTCCGAATTATAGTCTGTATACTGGACGGTGCGCATGTGGCACCGTCTTGACATCTTTATCTAAGTTCGGCTGTTCTCATCATCATGGGTATCAACCGTCGCGAGTCAGCCAAAATCATTGCTGACTATCTGCTTCCCGATGCATGCTAATATTGCGGCCGTCTCTGTGGAAATTAAAAACGACGCCCCGGGCGTATGTACGATGTTCTTCAGCCGTTAAATGCCCCTTTATGCCCCTTGACCAAAGATGAATGCAAGCCCATCACCAATCCCATTGTACTCCAGAAACCCCAACACCTTTGATGAAAAAAAGAGCTATCATATACACACGGAAGCTTTGTCGACAAGGGTCCGGCGGAAAGTGTCGAATATCGATGGTACAGCAGATGCGTCATCTCATACGTGATGCTGATCTGCGAAACGAGCGAATAGCGAAGCAGTATAACTCATAGGAATGCCTATCCAATTTTCATGCTCTCATCGCCTAGAGCTGCTACCGCCATTGCACTTCTTAGGACGATCGGTACCGCGTTTCTATTGTGGTAAGAGAGCACCCTTCTCATCGCGAGCTAGCATAACCTTTCCAACGATCTTCTCCGTCAGATTGGCACACCAGGGGTCGACGTAACCTGTCCAAAGCATTGCAGCACCGTAGTTCAGGGGAATCCAGAATGGTAGGGAGATTATGAGACGCCATCCACTGGGGAACATGAGCGTACCATGAATCGTTTCACCCTTGTCGTTAACAATTGGCGGAGGAACGTGAATGCCGTAAACCATCCAGCAGAGAACACTGCGGAGCAGAGGACCGTGCAAAAGATAAACAGCGAATGACTGCTTTCCAAACCAGAGAAGATATTTGCTCGACATGAGATCACGGAGGGCCGGGCTAAAGTGCAATCCCAGAGTGATCAACTCTAGACCAATTCCAGAAGCAAATCGAGGCAAGTCGGGGTCCTTAGGGGTAATGCGCTTCAAAACCTCGAATTGGTAGCGCGACCAGGTTGCCCATTCAGGATGTCCCTCGGGGAACGAAGCAATGTAAAGACCTAGGAACAAGAAAATTCCAGCCAAGGCTTGAGAAAATCTTGGTCGGCGGGTAAGCCATTCGGAAGCTGGAGGGTGGTTTTGCAAGTCGCACAAGAAGACACCCCAGAAGAACTGCATGCCAAAAGCCGCTGCGGAATGGTTAGTCTCAGATGCGAAAATAGCAGGGAAATCAGGGACGTACAGTCAGATGCCATCCAGAAATAGGCATACATGAACAAGCTGAGAACCATCCTGAATTCAGGTCGAATGTAGGCCGTGGCGACAATAAAGGTATAAACTTCCATACTACCCTTTAGCAATGGTAACAATGTCCATTGGTTGCCATCGTATGCGTTCCGACCTTTCGTCCAAGTCGAGATAATGTTTTCAATCAAGTGTTTAACCGATAAAAAGACAGTTGGTTGGCGATCAGGTGCAGTCTTACCACACCACCAACAGTCGCTCTGCTTTGCGACCAAGAACATTCCCAAATTTGCCATTATCCAGATGAGGAAAGTAGCGAAAGCACAGGGTATAACCAATCGGGGAACACGGCGGAGAGCGGATTTAGCGATAGAGGTAAAAGCGGCATCTTGGTTATTCTGTCGGTACAGTTTGATGGGCTTCAGAGCACAGACATAGCCAGTAACAAAAGAGAAAATGGTAACACCGATACGGCCCTGAGCTAGAATTCGTAGGAAAGGTAGTTGCATAGGCCGAGGCGCATCACCATTGTGGCTAGCTGGTAGGAAAAGGTCGCCATCAAAAGCTCGTGCAATATGAGTTAAAACGACCAAAGTGGATGCGAAGCCTCGAAGACCCTATAAAACGGAGAAGAAATACTGTTAGTTAGGTGAACGGCTGAAGTTAAAGTTGGCCTTTCTCGTCCCATTCCCTGTCTGGTTTAAACTCTGATCTCGAAATTCGACGCAAGGTGTGCAGCACCATCCGAAGCCATCATCCCATGTGGACTGATTACCTCTCCCACGGAGTAAGCTCCAAACTCAATCGTGTCCTTGTAGGGTTCGATCATGAGAGTTACCTAGGCATATATATGCATAACCAGATACCCCTTCATCCTTCTTGTTTAACGTAAATGAAATAATTGACTTACATCGACCCATTTGACATTTCCTTCCTTGCCAATAGCCATAATGACAGATTGTCAAGGGATCGCGAGGTTATTACACGATGATTACTGCGCTGTCATGCCTTGATAACAAGGGGGGAGGAAGTGGTGAATTCGGGTTGAAGTTGGGGTAGCCGGAGAACCTATGTCGGAAGTAACCAACAACTTATCGGGTTTTGCGAGTCCTGTTTTCAAGGTACCGCTACGCCGAATGCGCTACGTGATTAAGTAGGCGACCGAACGATGGAGGGGGGGAAAGCGAGTAGAGAAGCTGGAATGTTACGATTCGGGTCTGTTTGTGTTTTCTAGACGCGCGCAGCACAAGGAAAAAGCGGAACAGAATTTACTGATATGTTGTCTCGGAGGCTGATGCTGATTAAGGTAAACTAGTTGAGTAACGGTAACCGTCTCGAGTAGAAAATAATATTTATCAAGATATTATTTGCCCATGCGCAAAGATATAGATGATATACGCATATACAACGCTTAATAACACTTAATTTGCCTTTTGAAAAAAAGGCTAGGCAGGTCGAGTAGGGCGGACGGATTAAATGGGTGGCAGTAAGAAAGAGTAAGGACAGGATTAGAGGTCAGTTCCCACACACTTAAAAAAAGAATACGGCATGAGGCGCAAAGAAGGAAGAGGGAGAAAAGGGAAGCTGGAGGATTTTTAAGAGGAAAAAAAGATATAATAAGGGGTGGACGATTAAAGACTTGGCGAGCAGGGTCGATGTGATTTGATCGATGTATGGAACCCCCCCATATAGTCAAGGTTGACGGCGGCTTGGCGAGAATTGGAGAGGGAGGAATAGGTAGTTTAACAAGAAAAAAAAAGTACGAAAGATACGAAAGATACAAAAAAATATGGTTATGACCAGGGTTCAGCGACTCCACCAATTCAGCCTCTTTCTCATCAGGTACAATACATTGAAATATTGGCAGGGGCAGTGACGAAATGGTGTTATGTAATGGAGTTAATGGGGTTAATGAAGTCAAAGCTGTTTTGGAAGTTACGGCGAGGTGGGTTTGGTTACGTATAACCTTGTGCAGTTCCAATACCTAAGGTACTGGTGTATGTGGGAGTTTCGAAGTTTTGTGGTTTCTACCTTAGGTAACCTACCTTAGCGTGCCTACTAGGTATTGTGATCTCTTGGCGAATTGGTCGCGTGCTGCCAACACCTTTTTCTTTTTTCTATTTATTTCTCTTTATTCCACGTTAGAACTGGTATCTAATTAACTGCCTAATAGAACCTAATGTAAACCACTATAATTACCTAGTTGTTCGTAGGCACATTATAAGATTAGTCAACTACTATATGTATGTGGGTACGCGACGGAAATATATCCCTAGCTAAACTGAATGTGGTAATATTTAAGATAAATTGGCTCTGACGTGGTGGGGGTTTTGGCTGTATCCGACGCTGGGAATCCTCGGCTTTCCTATTGAGAAGGAAGCTGAGTTCTCGAAACAAACTGACCAACCTAACCTAACCTAATAATAACCCAAACTACTTCCTTACTTACCGAGGTACCTAATTCTATGTACTACGTTGCAAATAGTATAATATAATGGAATTTATATGGAAGGAACTGCAAGGTAATTAATTTCCTGTTACAACAATTTTTGTTTTACTTTAACCTTGTTCATTATTTTTTTTTCTTTATATCCCCCCGCATACGCTCAAACTTATGAATATCGATGCTATGACTTTTCCTTCACCTTGAGACTACAAAAAGAAGAAAAAGCTTCTTTCGTCATGCCCATTGCCCCGGATAATCGGCATCGGTAAGAGTCTTGGCTTTTTATGTTACTTGTCCAGTTTTGTCAAACGCCTCTTCCAAGAGACTTGGCATTGTAACCTCCCAAACTCTTGGCGTCTTCTGTTTTATACGTGTCCTACCAGCCTACGCACTGAAAAATGCAATCGATTATAATGGAAACTGATGTATCATCTCATTCCCTATGCTATTCTCAGACTACACTACCGTTAGGTAGCATTTTAACATAAGCTGCGTTTGTGTCACCCTTTTCGTTCGGGTTTTTCAGTGCCGTCGTATCAGCCTCCATCCACTCCATCGAATCCGATCCGTTTCGTGTCATAGCCAAGTCTTTCTAAGAAAACAAGAGAGCAGCGCATCCGGTATCAGGCTGCGATCCCGTCTCCTAGCCGTCTTGCCGTGGTTGGAGGGGTCTAAGAAGATCACGATTTTACTTTTTACCACCTGCCGTACAAACAGACAGATTAAAGATTACTAGCACCAACCCTGCGGCCAATGAGGCTTCAAACAACGCTAATATCTTTCTCTGATCGTCATGCCATACAATATAGGTAGGCATATCTATAATATTGACTTCTTCTCTATTCGACAGAACTTGTTGTTGATTCAAGCTTATTTTACTTAAGATCTTCTTTTCTTCTGAAGATTAATTGTTTCACTCTTGAAGCCCACAGTTTTGCACTTACATAGGAGGTACCTATCTATGTTTTGACATATGCAGGTTGTTATCACTACGGTACTATGTACAGTACACCCTCCGGCATTCTTACTTGGAGAGAATAGAAAATAAAGGAATACATCCAAAAAAAAAAAAACCAGCGCAAGACTTGTTCCTTGGAAAACACAAGTCTTCACCGACCCTGCTAGCGGCCTTGGCGTCGTCTGCCAAGGCGTCGATACAACAATGCGGGCGCCAACCAAAATTCAGGCGGGTCATCACCATTGCGGTTTACCGCTAACTTCCACGTGTGACAACTCCGCAAACCACCGAGGTACATAGCAATAGTACCAAGGAAAACAATAGTTGCAATAGTCGAGCCTAAGATAACTATATACGCTATACTCTACGAGGCCTGATACTGAAAAGTTGATGTAAGAACCTTTGCTGATTGAAACGAATACCATTCCCTAAATGGCATTGTTTAATTGCTAGCCCAATACGCCGGTTCGGAGGGTGACGCGGCTTCAATTTCCCCTGGACACTCTAGACACCCTACGATGCAGTAGGAAGTAGCATATAAATAAAAATAATGATGCCCCCTATTTAGAGATCAGCACTAATATTAAACAAGTCAGCTGCTAGCCCTTCAGTTAAATAACTGTATCAGAAATAATCTTCCCGTCGGATTACGGTTTACATACCTACCTTGCAGTAGAATCTACGGAATGGTAACAATTCCCCACGTTGGTATTTTTGTCGATTTAGCTTGCGGCCGAGCTTGAACTGAATCAGAATGTCGAGTGAACAACATGGTTACGAGAAACGAGGACCACAAGATACTGGCAATCATACATTATCTCCGTAAGCGGGTATTTTCTGAAACTTGAAACATCTCCAGATGTAGTCCGGGCGCCGATTACTGTCGTTGAAACATCTATTAAACGAAAGCTGGCTCAACTCTATTCATCCACCGATGTTTTCCTGATTGGCGGCTACTTGTTGATGAATACGATGCAGAGCCGCATAACCTACCTGGTAGTCGGCCTCGCTGGTTGGATTCGGAAGAAGGAGTAGACAAATGCAATTGTCAGTTCTTCCCCTGTATGGCCGCTGATTTTATCCTGGTTTGAGAGACGTGACATCAAGCACCTAGGATGACGCGGCAGCTATGCTGTAATAGGGTGCAATGCCCTAGGCCCCGTTTCTCCTGACAAGACCTGGGGTAATCACCCATATCAGAATGCGAATGAGGCCAGCACTATATACCGGATTAAACCAAATAGTTAACCCGATGCGATTGAGGTTAGATAATGCTTGCGACGACTTCGTTTGGACCGGCGAACATGTACCCGAATATGCAGGCCACGACTCTTAAATGGCAACGTAATCGGCACCATGTAATATCATCCTACGAGTAACACTTCTTCTGATGATCATTGGGACCCAAATAATCCTCTGGTATTTCTGGCTTGTTTCTTTACTTGGGGTTAGGTTTCGTCACCAGTTTCCGTCTCCATATTCGTTTGAAGAATACGTCTCAAGGGCTTTACATTCCTATCCTTACCGGTATAGTCCTTTTCCGTGGCACACTCTACCTTGTGTAGGTGTCACATTCCAGCTCTAGCGACGTAGTGGACCCATCGCTGCAGTCACTTTAACCATAACGGCGTGATTACATATATTCCACTCGGGCGTTTGCGCAGGCGGTATGCAAATATGTGGACTAATTACCTCGTCGGAAGCTAACCAGTTCATCTGGGTGCTATATTACTCCCGAGTTAGTAGGTGGGTGGACTTCGTAGACCATATACTTTACAGAGCTAAACTTACTATCAAAGTACTCAAAATAACAAGCTCTGTATTTTGAACAGCTAAGGAATTGCGGAATTCGCTCTGTAGATAATTGTTTACCAGCAAATTTCTTACCCCCTTACAAAATACCACTCACCAAAGGCACGAAGCTGCCCAGTATAGAGGATCCTTAGGCACAAATATGTTATTCCTAACCGAGAAACATCTCACGGCGTCATATTATTGCTGATTATACCCAGTATAATAGAAAATGTGCATGTTGGGCTACTTAAGAACATCTAAAGACGTGGCCACCTTCGCTTATGCTCTGTACCGACTGGATGGTTGCCGTAAGCGTCGGACTGATTACCAATCTAGGCGAGGAACGTCGACAAATATACGACATGTGGTGTGTGGCTCGACTGCGTTGCGATTTACCAACTGAGTCTTTTGCCTTCACGTTGACCAATGATCGTATCTCTTTGCCCCACTGGACGACGCCAAAATTAGTCCTTCAGTGGTCTTAGAAGATAAGATTTTAGTTAAACGACGATGCATGTTCTGATACCATAAACCAACTTGATATGACAAGTTTACGAGAGTGGAGGAGGGGCCTTGATTATATGCGTTCCTGCCAAGAGTCTATTGTACCATACCTGGAAGCGAGCCCTTGACTGCTCATTTTAGCACGAATAGGGGGTGCATAAACTGATATTCATGAATCGAAGAACCCCTTCCGTACCTATCTACTTAATAATTTTCTACCATTCTTTTTTGTCTCGTGGCTATTCCTATCTAGGACCCCTACATACATGCCGAGTCAACAACAGTTCGCTTCAACGTCTATCAAATACCATTTCGAGGATAGGCTCGAGTTAGGTATTATTCGAACTCCCTGAAGCACAGAATAACCTCCGTATTATTCCAAGTAGATATGACTATTCTCAGCTTTTCCGTAAGATATTACCTAATCGCCGCTAATCTCATACATTTGGAATACGCCTCCTAAATACAGGTTACTAAGAGCTGCCGAGTATAGAACAGGTATGACGTCTAGATATCCATACGACTAGACTAGATACTTTACGACAAGTCAGGCCTGGTAGGCAGAATTCTTCATAAGACAGTATGCAACATTTATATCCCGTGCGCTGTTATAAATGCATAACTGCATAACTGCAGCGAATACACACCTAATACGAGTAAAGTCCTCGTCTTGGTTCACTACCTGTTCTGAGGGTTAAGCCTATTGGTTGTTTACTCTGCTATATATATACCTAAGGCAAGTTATATCTATGAAATAAGCCATATTATTAGGTAGATATGAGACATCTACAGATATTGGGTTTGCTTCGCGCGTAAAGGTTTAGTTAACTAGGAGGTAGGTACTCCTTAGTTTCGACAAGTCTTGGCTAATGAGACTTGCGATCCTCGAGCACGGTAGATATAAGGCACACACAACATGCCGTGGGCAACATTTCACGTAAGATCATATCAATAGAGCTGCCTAGACTTTATGAGATAGGTCATTGATTACCTAACGTATTAGATAACATGCAGTAGTCTTCAGAACTACTTAAGAGTTAGGGGGAAACCGATATGGCTTCTCGATAAGGAGGAGTCCTACCTAGACCCTCCACTAAGAACCATGAGAACCACATAACAAAAGTGGCCCGATTAGCCAGCCGAATATCCAACCCGATCCAGTCCATCCACCCGGTCTTGTTCTTAGCCTCCATACTCGCCGCGAGGCGCGTGGATCCCTTCTGGCCACCACACCTTCGTATACCCCGACGGCGCGGCGCCATCTCTCTTGACAACTACGTAATTCTGGATCAGGGTGTAAAGCGTATGGTTGGGATGCAGCCCCGGCAGCGGGTAGAAGGCGTCCAAGGCGTCAAAGATCTCGTTGCTGATACCCTCGGCTACGAGCTCGTTCTCCGGGTCGTTGGGGCATTCCTCGTCGACGATCACCACGAGGTACAGGACCGACGCGGGACCGACTTTCCCCTGGAAGTATCCGATCCCATCGACGTGCGCCACTTTGCTCTTCAGGTACTCGGTGACGAGGCTTCGGTTCGTTCGGTAGTAGACTTCGACGTCGTCGCCGTCGAGGAATTCGAGTTCTAACATCTCGTCTCGGCGGATAGGATAGGTGGGTACCTAAGGTAGATACTCGGTGCGTTGGGGTTTTCGATAGCGCGTAAGAACAGGTAGGCAGGTATCTAGGTGCTATTTGAAAAGCTTCAAGTCCGATGCAAAGGCGGTTGATACTGGCTGAGGTTTTTCTGGGATAGAAAGTTAACTGGGCAGTATGATTTATAAGAATAGGCAGACCGAATGCCGTATTTCGTAATATGGTTTGAGCTGTGAGTGGGTGATTAATATGTCGAGCTTAGTACTAGTTAGAGCGCTGGATTCACAGCATCTAAATTCGGGACAGTGTAGTAATATCCTCGATCGCCAAGTGAATATCGGGTTAGAAGTTTTATAGGCGCTATCCAGTAGTCACTTAGTTATGTGATAATAGATAGAAACTACGCCTTGATACCCAAGGTTCACTTCCTACGCTCGATGGTATCGTTTATAACTGTGTTGTTAAACTTTCGCCAAGTACTTGGAGTAGATAAGGCAATTTCTATAAAACTGGTATTTATAACTAAACCTGTAACTTGTATGTAAGTGCGTAGAATAGGGTTTGGCGGTTGTGACTGCTGAGAATTTCTTATACCTTCGGCTTTCAACGTTCGCCCAGGCTTTATAAAGGCGAAGACTACTAAACCCAATTTATTCAAGATTAAAAAAAGGAAACTCTTCAGCTTCATGGCTTTGAACTGTTGGGAAGCAACAGTAAACTAATCCTTTGTTAGGTTTGCTTGGTCCTTACAAAATTATTCAGCGACGCTGTCATTATAACTCGGTCTCAAAGAAGTTGTGATAGTGAGGCTCAGTTTTACGTGTTAGATCTTGAAATCGTGTTCCAGACTCGTAGGAATTGTGTAGAGAGGAGAGAATCAATATGATTGGTATACTATACCTTGAAAGCCCCACTGCCTGCGCTCTGTCTAGCTCTCTTATTGGTGATTGTTAACAGGTATTACACGCTACGATGTGATGTTGTTTATGGTTTACTTGACCAAACAAGGTATTTAATGATGAACTCTTGAATAATTTCACTACTACGACATACCTAAACATACATATCAAGGAGTGCATTTTCTCTATTATCTAACACAATGGAGACATCAGGGGAACTCTTTGTTACTTTGCCGAACGGTTGCAAGATCTGCTACCAGACTTCTGGCAACCCCTCAGACCCAGCTATCCTTATAATTTCGGGATATGGAATGTCCATGACCCAGACCCCCGAAGCGTTTGTCCGGTTGCTTAGCCCACCAGACCATCCTCACTTCATTGTCCAGTTCGATTACCGGGACACCGGCCTTTCGACCTCTTTCCCAGAGCCGCCTTACGGAGAGCGCGCCTACACGTTCGATGATATGGTGGATGATATTGTGGGGCTCATAAACCACCTCAAGCTCAAGCGTGTGCACTTGATGGGCACGAGCATGGGCGGACCGGTATCCTGGTTAACAGCGGGTCGACTTCCCGACATCGTCGAGAGTCTAGCTCTCATCTTCACGAGCCCGGTGGGGCGCATACAGAACGAAACGGACAATCTGCCGTCGATGCAGATGGAGGGGCATTATATACTCACCGACGCGTTTGATCCGCCCACAGATCGCGACGACCACGAGGGCTGGATTAAGCACTACGCGACGATGTCTCTCGCCATGGCGACCAAGCCGCCTACGGAAGAGGAGAGGGCGGACGCGAGACGCATAGCGGAGGTTACGTACCGCCGGGAGCGGGAGAGCGGGACGATGTGGACTAAGACGAACCACTCGGACGCGTCGGGAGTAAGATGGCCCAGGGAGGCGCTCAAGCTCGTCAAGTGCCCGACTGTCGTCATCCACGGGGCTAAGGACCAGCTATTCTCGGTGGAACACCCGAAGGCCCTGAGGGACGGCGTGGAGGGAGCTACGTTGGTGATTATTGATGATTGCGGACACGAGTTGCCCCACCGAGCGCTGAAGCCCGTGGCCGACGCGATCCTCGCAAACGCGAAGAAAGGAGAGGAGATGAAGACGGCGGGGAAGTGATATTTACGGTCTACAAAGTGTTTACTCGAGTATTTTCTCGCCTTTTATGCCTGCTAAGTTAACCGGTATGTATAACTCCCTGACTAAGAATGCAATGTAGAATAGGCAGAATAGGCTAGAGAAAGAAAAAGTAGTTTGAATTGGAGCCAGCTGGAAGAGACAGATTGTCTAGCAATTACACACCTCTCCTGATAGATATATTAGGTACCTGGTATAAGATTATGATGTGTATAATGACATTGCAGTGGCTAAGTTACCTGATATGTCGTGAAAGAAAACACTAAGATATGCTCCAAGAACCCATTTCCGTGGTCTCCTATTATATCCTCCCATATGTCCAGCTTTATGGCTTAAACAATTCATCAAGCTACCCTATAGTGACTCGATAGGGCAGATCCCCGCCGTATTCATTGGAAGGATTTTCAAGTCCCTCAAACCATCGTAACCTGGTGTATTTCCAAGGTGTGCTATATGTCCTCGCCACTATGACAAAGTTAAACATGTCGTCCAAGCAAAGAATATCCGTTCCGTGATCGCGAACGTCGTAGTTCAGTAGTGATGCTTCAATGTCCCCAACGGTATCATCGAAGCGGTTTGGATCGTATCGCCTGGTGAGCACAACGCAGAGGTATGGCTCGTTGTCGTTGGAAATGAAAAATTGAACATCTTTGACGAATTTTACTTGGCAAAGATGCTCTTTGATTTTGCTATAATTTGCCTCGAAGTAATTCTTGGCTGTTCTAGGCTTGGACGGCATGCTGAAATGTAGATACTGGTGCTTCAAGGAATTATTTGTAGATCGGAATGGTGGTGGTGGCCCGAGGGTGTTAGGAGACTGTAAGTAGTAGTGGTTGAGGAATATGGGGAGAGGAGTAGAGAAAGCGAAAGCAGCAGCCGCTATATAGGAGGTAGATAGATACCTAGGCAGGGAGGCTTTTAGAATGGACCGTCTCGACTTCGCAACTGTGTCAATTCGTTAGTTGGGTCTGATTCGTTTGGGGCCTATATGAACTGACGAGCCAAGATGATTCATACATGAATATGGTATTGATTCGGTGGGACATAAGCAGAAGGGTGACGCACCGGCCCAAATTGTTCAAAGAGTCTTGAGTAGCCTGTATGTATTATATTGTATCATTCTACTTCGGCTCTAGAGTCAGCGACGATGATTTTCTAGCTTGGCCCCCTTTCTACGCTTTTACTGATATGTCGAAGTATCCTCACAAAGTCCTCAACGTGTCGTGGGGGTCTAAATACCAGGTATGACCCATCGTAAGTCGAAGTAAAATGTCATAGGTACCTAGGCAAGATTCACCTTGTTCGCCTACCCCAACCTGACCAAGCACTTCAGGTGCCACTTCGAAGTCATAGACACCAGTGTCTTAGCAAGAGCCAAGCTCAGCTCCAAGTACGCCATGAGTTTTCCAGCTCACAGGGTTGTTCGTACCTCTTCGGCGTGCTTGTAGTAGCACTCCGGACGCTATAAGTAGAAACATGTAGCGGTTGGAGCCGTGGCGGACACATCAGCTCCTGGGTGCCCCCGTGTTAGTTTTCTGACATCAAGGGTATCCAAAGAAGTGTAATCTAACAATGATAAGGTGCACTTTTCAGTTCGTTCAACTATGCTCCATGAGTTGATAGCTTAGCATTTCGGGCAGTTTGTGCAATTAAAGACGTCCTTTGAATGGTCTCATTATCATACAGGCGCACAATGGACATCCCCTATCCAAAGTGCAACATTAAAGCTTTCTTCAATTCATACAAACTCTTATGAACTTCCATTGATCTTGCCCTCGGCCTCTTGAACTACCCCCTTTGCCTTGCCCTCGGCTTCTTGAGCTGCCCCTTTTGCCTTGCCCTCAGCTTCTTCAGCTGCCCCTTTCACTTGGCTGCGGATCTCTTCGGCTGTGCCTTTTACCTTGCCCGTGTCGGCATCGCCCTTGACTTTCGATGCGAGCTTTGCTATTTGAGGACTGCTAGTTAGTAAACATAGCTCTATGCTGATGATATGATTTTGCGAAGAGGTACTAGAATGGAGCTGGCAGCTTCAATGGCAGATTGTTATAATAATTTAAAAAAAAAAAAAAAACCGAAAAAAAAAACTTACCTCCTACGTTGATACCATCGACTAATTTATCCGAGACCTTTCGATCTACTGTTTTTAATGTGTCCTTGGCAGCTTCTGTGACTGACTTTTGTGCTGCGATGCTTGTGCTGAAGTGTCGGGGTGCAGGAACCACGGCGACTCTGGAGGTGGTGGCCAGACGGCGAGCGGTGACTTCTAGAAAAGACATGATGGTGGTTTTGGGTTGGGTTGATGCTTGTATGATTATTATACGTTATAAATAGAAGTGGTTATGTTTATAAAAGCTGTAGATATCTAAGGTAATGAAACTTAATAAATCCACAGACAGAAAGTAGGTAAGGCAAGAATTGAAAAAAGATGTCAGTGATAGATATAGGTAATACCTGTATTGATAAAGATGATGATTGGTGATGTCATAATTATGTCCGAGGTCCAAACAGACTTCCAGAAGGGGAAATAGCGCGGGGATCTAAGGCGTCGTGCAAAAGTATCGTAATGCATATATCTTCGCACTCCGAGGTAAAATTTAGTGGGGGAGTGACGTCTTGTATGACATTGTTTTCCTTATATCCAGATATCTTATTAAACCTTTTTTTTTTTTTTTTTTTTGGAAAATGACGTCGTGGCGCATTGAGGCTCTTTGCCGATTTTCGACTATCCCTACGTCAAGGGAGCAAGGTACCTCATATATGATGAACTCTGCTTGTAAGTGAATGTACCTACCTCTTATAAGTGATAGGTAATAATAATGCACTTTCAACCACAAGTCATTTTGGTCATTAGGTACCTCCTAGGTGCCTAAGTGCACACTTCACTTATACCAACAACAAACTTATCATAAATCTGCAAAGGTTTAAGATGTATCGGCGAAGAGATAGATCAAACACTCAGTTAATGGAATTGAAGTAATAAAATATTAGGTACATCTTATTATGTCTTACTAATAGTAAGGGGCGTAGAGAATGTGCCAACTTGGCTATGATGATGGTCTCTTAATTACTTTCAAAATTAACTAACAATTGCTTTATTCTCTATGGACAAGACCCTCTACAACTGAAGCTTTCGAACTCATCAACATAGATTTTTATGATGGGTACCTACCTTGAACTTTACTTCGCTGCTGGTTGATATTTGGGCCAATGAAGTCGATTGTTTACCTAAAGTATAGGGGTGCCTAAGGTATTGGGAAGGATTATACCTCTCTAGGTTAGGTACCTAAGTACATAAAGGGGTTATCACTCTACAATTATCACGGCTAGGAAATAGACTCAATAAACAACTTAACTTATTATTACCTTTTCACTTTATGACAATAATTAGAATATCAAGGAGCTTCACAGAGTTTCTGACAGGGGACAGGGGACAGGGGACGGGGTTGATGCTCTTTCGTAGTTTCATAGTTTCATAAAGCGACAACATGCTCAAAATGTATTGTCTGAGAACATGTGCTTTAATTGCAATGGCATAATGTCAAAAAAAGCTGAAAGGCCAAGTAAGGAGCGTGTATCGCATCTTTCAAAAAAATAGTTTCCCATCCTGACTATGAAACCTATTGTCTGCCCTTTATTGTGACATGTTGTTAGCAGAGCTATTCATCCTACCGTACCTTAAAACGATTCGTAGGTAACCTAACATTCAGATGCTTCAAGTTGTTTTACTACTCACCGCGAATTAGTTACCATTCTTGTCAGTTCTTAAAATACCTTGAATGTTAATTCCCTTGGATAATCGGATATTAACTTTCTAGGCGGCCATCATGGCTGCAAATCTGGTTGCCAATTGGCAACCAAGAGACTCTTACGAACGAGCTCAATTACGGAATTATAAGTTCTATGCCTTCCGGAGGCTTGGAAAGGCACCTTCATCATGGACCGCGGAAGAGGTGAGGTTATCAAGGTCGAATTGGATACAAATGGCCGTGCCTAGGCCTATTCGGCCTGCCATATTCACTCGAAACCAGGCACCCTGGGTCATGCATCGATATCGGAACCCTTCGGCAGTGGCAGCTGGAATGCCGGATATAGAGGACCCGACCCTTGGCAATGACCCGTGGGTCAATTCGGTGAAGACCAGGCTAGCAAACGCCAAAGAGTACTTTAATAATAACATGTTTCGTTTCCAGAAAGTCTTAGGCTACGGAGGTTGTGAGTAGAACCCTTGACGACCCAGATATAAGTCTGTCTTGTAACACGACTTTAAGCTGAGCGATTTACTAACTAAAATTATAATTCTAGTGGGACTGGCCCTTCATTTTCGACACGACGGTGATCAGACACCCACAGATGTCGCCATGAAGCTCTCCCTCAAATCATGGGTAGCCGACGATTTACGAAAGGAGGAACAGGCCATGGCAGTAAGTTCAGCATATAGCCCGCTTCAGATAGAGATAGAGATTGCTCACGATGTATCTAGAAATTGACGGGAGCGGTGCATGCGGTTCAGCTGGTAGACCCAGAAGAAGTCGGCGTACCTCGACAAGCGCGATACCACCCGATGCCGACTGGAGACGATTCTTCTAGCTCCGAAGATTCCAGCGGTGACGAAAGCATCGATTATCCAAGACGTCCTCCCAGACTTATCCGAGGTCGCGATACCCCAGCGGATCAGCATCAACGAGCCAGGGATTACGAACGGCGACGCGCCCAGTGGATCGAGCGAAACGATGCGATGGGTCCTAGGAAGGATTTTATACTTCTCGAGTATATCGAGGGTGGCGACCTCCGCATGCTAATCAATAAAATAGGGAGCACAACCGGCCCCGGACAAGTTGCACGGATCCCGAATAGAGTACTCGTATGTATCATCGAATCCCCGCTCTCTTCTCCGCTCCCTTTTTGAATCATACCCTCAGAATTTGTTTGAAGTAATCACTAACTCTCTTTACGGTAGTGGGCAATGTGGCTTTGTTGTAAGTTGAGATACTCCGTGGGATCCTCTTCGATATCTAACATGTAATGTAGTGGTACGAGCCTGCGTAGGCATGAAATACCCTCCCCGCAAATTCCACCCGGAGCGGTTCGCGAGAAGTGACCTGATTGAAGATGCCCCTCCTGCTCGTAAGAGATGGAGAGGAAAAAACATGGTTCATTTTGATATCGACCCGAGTAACAGTAAGTATTTCCCCTCCCTGTGTAGAGTTCCCGAGCGGTTAACTTATAGTATCTTTTTTAGTCCTTATTGGAAACATTGAGCGGCCGGAAGACTTCGTCGACGAGAATTCCAACGAAGGCTCGCAAAATTCTAGCTCTTCTCAAGACACTGTAATCTATGACCCTATCGAAGGTAGCTCTAACGAGGGAGAACGGGAAACGCCTTCGCATTTCCAAGCAATGATGAGCTACTTCACGAGGCTTGTAGGAGGATGGACCGGCGAACCGTCTGACAAAAAAAAACAAGACGAGCCTGCTCAATCCCAACCGCGGAAGCGAAAGTACGATGTATATCATGACGATAGGACATGGGGAGAGCATATATTCATTCCCAAATTGAAGGTACGTGGGCCATATCAAGGGACACATAATAGCGTGGATACTAAAGCCTGACAATTAATAGCTCGGAGACTTTGGTCTGGCACAAGAAATCAAGTCCTATAAACGAAAGTTGGTAACACTCATCCATTGCATTTCATTGGTGATCCTGCTAACAGAGGATATAGCGACTACTACGTGAGGAGGCGAGCTACAGGGAAGTATTGGTTCTATGCACCTGTAAGTTGACCTATTCCTCATCTTCTACTCTCCCAACCCCGTCATTCGCGGTTCGCGAGCTCAAACTAATGACCACTTGCAGGAACAATTCGGAGCCGAATGGGAGCGAATTCCTGCCGATCCTGACGGGCAAGAGGCGGGAGAAAATCAAATAGCAGGAAGATACTGCTCGGCAACGAACGTATGGGGTATCGCACTGGTAAGTAACTAATCCATCCCCCTTATACGTGTCCCGTACCTTAGGTGCCTGTTATAGTAACTAACTGTTCCCAAGACGATGTGGGTTTTGATAACCCAAAGAATCCCGCCTATGCCGCCTCAAGCTCAAATACCGCCGGGAATCAATATACCTAAAAATGCCGACCGTATTGATGAATTGCTTTGGCACATCCAGCCGGGCATGCCGGTATCGTACTGCGCCTTGCTAATGGACGGAGACTTTGAATACATCGACGAGGACCTTAGGACGGCCATATATCAATGCATGTACCACCAACCGAACTACCGCCCGACAGTCGAGGAGCTGCTGCTGCAAGCGCAAGAAGGGATCTCGCGGCGGTATCCTGATGAGGATGATGACGTCGTCAACCGCTGGGTCAGCGAGTATGTGTTGAACGCGCCGACGTCTTAAAGATTGAGCAGAAAGGGATCAGGTACCCTACATAGGTTAGGTAGGTACCTCAGGTAGGTAGGTAGGTAACTGGCTTCCATGGAATGGACATGGAGCTGAGAGAAAGAATGCACTAGTTTTATTATACACTTCTATAGAAGGATTGAAACGTGTTAAATATATTCTTCTATGATTTCATGATCGCCGGTTGTGCCTGGTGAAAATGTAGTTCTGAACACTTTCCCTGTCAGCAGCCTTGCGCCGATCGCTGATGTCGATCTCAACGGCGGATACGGAATAAGCCTCGACGAAATGTGGCATTTCGGTGTCCGTAGCGTATTGGTGGCAGAGGAAAAGGCGTCGGGGCTTGTGAAATGTAGCGTGAGTTGCCAATAACAACAAGATAACTGGTCCGACGTCTTACCTATTAGTGAGGCTGAATATTTTCGGCCGGTCTCTCTTAACTAAGCTGATGGCTGACAATTACAAGCCGCCGAGCGTCGTAACGTGGCTTATTGAGACTGCGAAGATATCTTCTACAAACATGGTTAGTTACAAGAACACCGAAAACAGGGAATCTTTGAATCTACTTGGTATTCTGTACAACTCGCCTAAAAGCTGTATCGAAGAGTTGAGAGATGCCTTATTTCAAGGATGCCTTAGCAAGGCAGCATGTAGCGAGAGTGATATCATTGCTGAGTTTTATTTAGCAAAATCTTTAAAGATAGAAACAGATCTTCTTTTCTTTAGGGGGTGGGGGCAAAACCCATGTTTCTAAAAGCGCGGGGGTCCCGACGAGGTGGGATGTCAGGATGTGTGGCTCAATCCTAATGATACCTTTTGACGCTATGTCGGTCAATGAGACGAATTTAATAAAGAACAATTAATGTTAACAAAACAATTCCTTGAGGTATAGAATATATACGGAGAAGAAGCATGGAACCAAGCTCTGAGCCTATGGTTGTCAACTGAGGCGTCTGCTACAGGTAAGTTACCTATTCTCTGTTTGTCGAGTATCTCATCTCAACTCTCCCCCTTCTCCGCCTTATATCGAATGTGGCTCAGTTAAGCTTCTGCATCATAACGCGGCATGACCACGACGCCAAATCAGCCTAGCCACTTTAATGGCCGTCCGGCGTTTGCTTGATCGTTGTGGATTCGTTGACGTACATTAGGAGGTAGTTATAGGAGTTCGGTCAGGGTCCGCCGAGTTGGATATCGATAATTCTGTGTCTTCTAACATAGCGCCTCATTCGAGCTTAGGCGTTTCTGAACACGGAGCGGCTTTATTCAGCACTAGGCTAACTTGACGGGATGCGCTTACAGCAGCGGGAACGTGCCGATCGTAGCAGGGAATATCATCCCAGAAGGATGATGCAGAAGCCATCTGCACATGCAATCCGGCCAGGACCAGGTACTTGGATACTTCATTGCAGGAGTTTATGGTCTTGTTTTCTGTACGTTCACTATAACGGAATGATGAGGATAAGTTAGCATAGCCAGCTTTTGGAAGCTCGGTATAAAATTCTATTATTTAAAGACCGTCCACCTTCGTCGAAATTCCGGTATTTCCTTGAGTTATCACATCATAACCACGTCGGACGAGCGTCATATAATCAACACCATAGCTTCCTAGGCACTTATAGATTATCGACTACGACACTTAAAATGAAGACCTCCACGTCCTTGTTCTCCGTCTTCATTAGCATCTGCCTAGCAGGTGTCCAGGCTGAACTGCCCTACAACATTCCAGAATGGCGTACGTAGCCCCGAGTCGCCGACAAGAGATCACGAACAGAAACTAACAATGAATGAGTAGGGAGAGAAGCTAGCCCTCCTATAGTCCCATCGGAGCATTCGACATGGCAATACCATCACCACAAACCCACGGGCACGGGTGAACCCCATCATCCTCATCCAACCAGTGTTTATCTACCTCTAGGTCGAGGTAGTCATCACAGACCACACCCTACTAGTTATCCTCAACCAACCGGGACAGCCAGTCCTCACTATCCCTGCAAGACTGCTGATGATTGCGTGCGCCTCTCGTGCACGCAGCATATTCCCCGAAGGGAACCGACTTGTGTTCAAAGCCGGGTTGGAAAGTAAGACTCAACGAGTTACTGTTTCCGTGGTCGATATATAGAAACTAACCGCTCCCAATCAGATTCTGCTCGTGCATCATTCCAGGACAGAAATAAGAGGAATGGATGGATAGAAATATGGGCTGATTGCTAGAGATTTCTAGAGATTTTTTAGTCTCCTTTTTGGTAGCTTGGTTACTCTGGTTGGGCGTTGTGTATTTAGGTGTGCTTTACTTGTCACTTCCTTCTACGCGGAGTGGAAGAGACGTGGCTCTTCCTAAGAAGTTTACTTCTCCTTGGATCTTATGTTACGCTATTGAGAAAAGTTCTATAGCAACACAGGCTTATATCTACTTGTTATTGATCGAATGCGCCGGGGAAATGTCCGCATTATCCAGTATGTCTTGGTGTCTGTTTTGGGAACTCAAGCGCATAGAGTTCCATGTTATGTCCTCGCGTCCAGACAATCCACCTAATACTATATAATGGTAAATTTAAACGCGCTTCTAGGCGGCTAATTCTTAGTCATGGGGCGAGTATAGGTAAAGGATGGTGTGAGTGGCAATACCACTCATGGTCAGATAGACTGTAATAGCAATTGTGCTATTAAGAAATACACTTTTGGCTCAGCGGTTTGTGTCTCTGTCAGATGGTTGCATCAATCTATATTTGATAATAAGTGAAGGACCGAACTCATCTGATAACTCGATACTGTATTCCCCTTCGTCCTATCAAGTGAGATACTAAAAGTTCAAAGAAGCCAATGACATCGACAATGCTTGTCGGTCACAAATGAGCAGTCCTTTATTTATATTGAACCCAAACCTCTATCCGTGTTGGCACTAAATACTTGAGTGTGCGTACCCCTTAAGAAGACAGTCAGTTTGGTGCAGGAGTCACTGGCTACTTCAGTGTTTGGCTTACACCCTAGGATATCTTCCATTCTGTCCGTCTTGATTGGACCGGCCATTTCCATAGTCCATGGGGTTTTGGAGGCTATAACTAACTGGAACTACCCCATTCCGGCTAATATCGATCTTGACATATTCGGAAACGTACCTAGGTGCCTAGGGAAGAATATAGTCAACCTATTTACGGCAGTTGGGAACATCGCTAAGTTACCCTCGAGTCGCCAATACTCGTTTTTCCTCTTTCGAAAAGCAGTAATCAACCAGAGAATGGCCAATTGTGTTGTGGCCAATCTAACAGAATTGAGTACCTACCACCAAAGTCTAATTTATGTAGCCTTCGTAGTCCTATAATCCCATTATTATTCACCCTACTAGGGTGACTAGCCGGGCTACCATATAAAAATACAGTGCCGAGAATGAATAAAAACATTAAGCCTGCCGCGACCCTTTCATCTTGCGGTCTATATCTGTAGTTGCTGCTCTTACTCATACGATGATCGCCGCATCATCGACTTGAAGCCAGGTGAACAGAATGCAGTTGACTTCGCTCGCCGCGCTAGCATTAGCTGCGCCAGCAAGCGCGCTGATTCGATTTTCATGCTCCCAGCTGGTAGTTGACCGTATCGACCCGTTAGTGAATCCGGGCATGGCGCCCTCGCCGCATCTACACCAGATCATCGGCGGCGTAAGTTGCAGCTGTACGGCTAGAGGGGAAAGTAGATATGGAGCTAATGATCAACGTAGAACTCACTTAACGTGACCATGGACCCCGCTAAAGATATGCCCGGCGAGTCTACTTGCACGACCTGCCAGTTCACCGAGGACACTTCGAACTATTGGACCGCTGTGCTTTTCTTCAGAGCCCGCAACGGCACTTTCAAGCGTGTACCTATTCGACCGAACGTCGGGTTCGACGGCGCGGAGGGCGGCATGACCGTCTATTACATGCAGAACGGCTTGTCCGACTACCAGCAACGATCGAAGGTCACGGCCTTCAAGCCAGTAAAACTCTTATTATCCTCGGTCGCGTCCTGAGTATAGCAAGCTAATATGTTTAGGGATTTCGTATGCTCGTCGGCGACGCGATGGCACGAACCGCGGAGAAGGCCAACAAATATAAGCAGGTCACCTACACCTGTCTGCAGGACATGACCACTCGTTTCCCCGAGACGAAGAACCTCCCCAACAAGCCTTGCCCTGCAGGTATAATGGCGAACATTCGCTTCCCAACGTGAGTGGAGGAACGCATAAGGCATACTGAGCTTGTTGGAATAGCCCGCTGATATATAGTAACCTAGTTGCTGGGACGGGAAGAATCTCGACACCGTGGACCACATGAGCCACATGGCATACCCAGCTAGCGGCACCTTCGATTCACAAGGCCCGTGCCCCGAGAGTCATCCCGTCCCTGTTCCCCAGCTCATGTATGAGACGATCTGGGATACGCGCCAGTAGGTTTCACCTTTTACCCCCGTTGCGTTTCGTCTGTTCGTCTTGAATTCTAACTGCTGAAGATTTAACGACCCTAAAGAATGGCCTGAGGACGGATCCCAACCCTTTGTATGGAGCATGGGTGACCAGTAAGCAAGCAGCCCCGCGCCTCACGATAAGGCAACGCTTAAAAGGCACTTTGCTGACACCGACTTCTATGTAGCACTGGTTATGGTAGTCATGGTGACTATCTGTTCGGCTGGAAGGGCGATGCTCTCCAAAGGACGATGGACACCCCGTGCTATGTCACTTGCCCTACACTGACCACGCAGCCAATCGCCAACCAGAACAAGTGCAAGATTGACAGGACCGTCAAAGAAGACATTGATTCTTGTGAGATACCTACCTCCCTACCCGTCTCTCCCTGAATTCGTCGAAAAGACTTGGAGTCCGGAATGATTCGGAAAAGAAGCTGACAACTTGTCCAGGGTTATCGGAAATCCCTGGGAGCCCCCAAATATCGAAGAAATACTAAAAACCGAGACGAGAAAGAATATGTCGAATGATAGAACCGCCGGCGCATGGGTTTCTTAGTTTGAAGCCAAGTTCTAGCTCAGCTTTCGATAACGCCGTGGTTTAAATTGACAAATTCCTTCGCCTAACCCGCTATTCCATATGTGTGCTTTATCTAAAGCATCTGGGGGTGAATAAAATGGAGAATTATATAATCTGGAGTTTCCGACTCGCTGGTTATAATAGCTGACTAGGTGCTTCGTATTGGACCCTGTTCTAGGGGTCATTTGGGGGGCTAAATCTGCTGCGTGAGTTCGGCTTTCGCTCGTCAATAGAAAAGTCTGAACCCATGCCGGTGTATTTACAGGTACCTAACCTGTAAGCATAGACGCACGACTAACCAAGCTTTGCCCAACACGTAGCGGTGGGTTAAAGCAAAGGGAATGATTGTTTACCTAAAGTAGCCTTAGGTTAGCTTGGTTTAGGTACCTTTACCTGATATAACGAAGAACCCCGTATACTCAGGGATTAGCAGAAATAAAAATAAATAAATCCAGCCGAGAAATCCGCAGATCCTTACCCCTTTCTATAAATCTCCAAATTATCATTTGTAATCTCTGCAGATGGAGTATCAAATAACTTCGTGAATATTTGAACATCTTAAACCGTAGATATACCACCCATGGGTTTTTCTTCACCTCGCGCATCGTAATTTTCTAACCTGCTTCGCGACAGCTTTAGGGCGCACAACATGGCGAAGGCTGATGCGGTGTTCGCGCTCATGCGGGGCTTGTACGTCCTGCTCGCTGTCGTTGTATTACGGTTCCTGTACAAAACATATGTTGAACGAAGTCGAGTAAGACGTTTGAAAGCCCAGGGAATCGTAAGTTAGCCCAGCCAACTAACCAACTATTCAAAACCAAAGAGTATAATGCCAAACTAATTGATCCAAGCCCATACTACCGCATTCGCTATTATTCGGCCATCTTCCCATCTTTGCAGCCTTTCGCGGAGTTTGCCCTCCGGATGTCAATATCTATGAATTCCATTACTGGCTCGCCACGAATGTCGGCAAGTACTTTCCGGGCCATGATAAATTACCGCCGGTTATTTACTTAGACCTTTGGCCTATGTCGAGGTCTCTCGTGCTCGTATTTGACCCCGTGGCCGCGGCCCAGTTCACGCAGGCCAAGAGTCTTCCGAAGGACTATGTCACCACTGCTTACATGCACCCGCTGACGCAGAACCTGGACATCGTGTCTACGGAAGGAGAGCAGTGGAAGAAGTGGCGCTCGATGTTCAACCCCGGATTCAGCCAGCGGAACCTGACGGCTCTTCTCCCGGAACTCATCGAAGAGGCCCAGATATTCGCAAATGGGCTTAAAGATATGGCCGGTAAGGGTGGAGAGTGGGGGCCCGTTTTTCAGCTCGAGAAGAGAACGATCAACCTGACTTTTGACATCATTGTCAGAGCATCTGTGTTAGTATAAACGTGGCAAGCCTGGCTATTATACGCTTCAGTGCACTGACACAAAGTAGAGATTTGCGATTGCATGAGCAGTCGAATCCATCGACCAGCCCTTTCAAGGCTGCCTTGGTGGAACAACTTCGATTGATGGGGAAGCTGTCAAAGTCAAGCGCATTGTATTCTCTTCTGGCTCTCTGGCACCGGACAGCTCTCAAACGGAACAATCGGACTATGCGCGAATTCCTACTTCCGCAGATAGAAAAACGGTTACATTCAGACGTCAACGCGAGCCAGAAGAAAACGATTGTCGATCTTGCGATGAAGCACGTCGATAAGGAGGATGACGGTGCCTTTAAAGAAAAGCTCGACGATGATTTCGTCGAGAAACTCATAGCGAATCTGAAAGCGTTTATGTTTGCCGGCCACGACACGACCTCGTCGACGATCTGCTTCATGTTAAAGTTACTGCAAGACAATTCGGAGTGCTTGGCGAGGCTCCGGGCCGAGCATGATTCCGTTCTAGGGACTGACCCGGAAAAAGCCATGGACACTCTGATCGCATCGCCTCACCTCTTGTACTCGCTCCCGTATACCTTGGGTGTAATTAAGGAGACACTAAGGTTGTTCCCCCTGGCGGCAACTGTCCGCGATAGCGATCACATCCCAGGGTTCTTCATTACCGTCCCGGGATCGCCGACCAAGTATCCTATGGAAGGCTTCGGACCCTGGGTGGGAGCGCCCGGAGTGCAGCGCAATCCCGACTACTGGCCGCGACCGAACGAATGTTTACCGGAGCGCTGGATGGCTGCTGAGGGTGATCCGCTGTACGTTGCTACTAAGGAAGCCTGGATACCGTTCTCTCTAGGGCCCAGAAACTGCGTGGGAATGGAGCTGGCAATGGTTGAACTGAGACTGGTCGCTATATTAATAGCACGTACGTTTGACATTGAGGAGGCATGGGAAGAGTGGGACAAGAAGCAGTGAGTACCTGAGCCCAACCCTCATGTCCCTCCTGAACGCAAGTTATGTTGCTGAAAGCTGAGCTAACTTCTTACAACAGAGGACCTAATGCGACTCCTACTCACATTGTAAATGGTAGACGCCTTTACGGTGTCGGGGATGGGCCAGTCCATCCGAAGGATGGCATGCCAGTGCATGTAAGACTACGGAACCACGAGCCGTCCATCTGATAGCGGTCGACTGGGCTCGTCAATAGTATATAGACACGATGCTTGGTTTGGGAATTCAAAGGTCTGGTCCCCATTACTGTTGTACTTACACTCAGATATACATACTGTAAATTGGAATATTCGCTGGGACATGTAGATGTAGCTCATCGTCGATATTCATCTTGGCGAGCGATTATGGCTCGAGGCTGAATATTATGGCTGGTCCTAAAACATTAGGTCAGATACCTATTGGGAGCCCCTTTTCTGGATTAACCACCTTTTTACTCCAGGCTGTTAGTAGGATCAGTCGTGTCTTTAAAGATAGACGACGGTCTCAATGATTGCGTAATGATACGGACAGACCGAATTGGCCATATTCCTTTTGAATCACGCAAGATGGGATATCCGGGACTGTAGACTTCACCGACAAGTAGCAACGATCGAATAAATATATCGAGCAAGGTAGATATGGTGTTATGGTGATGCCATCTTTTCAATCTCCACATCATCCCAGGCGTCGGACGCTCACATCTCGAATAATCCTAGGATCAACGTGGTTTACTATTATATTAGGTTAACAAGTCGGTGTAGCTTAAAGTTACGCAAAGTGTAGTTGATAATTCCTAGTAGTTGACCGTTTTATATACTCAATGCGTGCGTATAATCCAATCCCCCAAAGATTTAGGTCGATATTAGCCGTGGGAGATGCTACTAGATTATTTTCTTGGAGTGTCTCACCTTGATTCCCTTGATTCGCATTTGTAGGAGCCGATGGAGGATTGGAATTGATACAACGGCAAAGTGTGACTGTGTAAGTCTCCTCTCGGCCGTATTCGAATGTCGAACTATCAAATGATGTTGTTTGGCGCATCAAACATCTTCAAAGAACACCAAACATGAATGTACAAACCTGAATGGTAAAATTGGAATCACCTTTAAGATATCAGTTTCATGCAGGCACATTTCTGAATCAACAGCCGGGCTAAAATTAGAATAACAATGCGAACAATCATTGTTGTTTGTAGTAGAGTCCCGTCTTCAACGGGTTGCGATTGTCGTAAGCGGCCGACGTTACTATTCTTACAGCGGTATGACGTTAATCCTGCCGCGTAAACTTCCAGCTGGTTACTCGGCTTGTCCTATTTCGGATCCCACGTTCTTCATGTTCTGGTGGTGTAATGTGTAAATGGTGCAAGTATTCAGGTGTATTGCCACCAACGTCCCAGATCAAGCGCACGTTTTGATGTTACAGGCTGATAGATACAGGTACCTAAATTATTACTATGGTAAAGAAAACGGTAGATAACGTGTAACTGGTTACCTCCTAAACTAATGTATTAAGGGTCCTTCTAAATTGAATGCCAAGCATTTGACTGAGGTCCAGAAAAGCTTATTTTTCTCAACTGCCTGCATACGTCCAGTCAGCCAGTCTAGAACTGGCGCAATATGTATTCCGTAGTGCATTCCATAGCGCATTCCATAGTACGACCCCTCCATTTCACTCATTTTGTCTCCCCAAACCCCCAAACCCCCCTCACGATCCTTCAAACCTGAAATATTTTGGAGCGTTCTAGAAGCGTGATATGAGAAAACTGCTTTGAGGATTTCGGGTATCAATCCCAACCTACCGGTCTACCGGCCTACCCAGCTTTCATGTCATATTCCTTGGTTGACTTTCGTTGTTTACTGCAGCGGTGACGGTATCGGTCCATCAAAGTTATCCACGATTGGCGCATAGCTATCCGAATAAGGCCTGATCTGTCTCTTAGTAGACATGATACAGGGATTGATCTTAAGCACTAAAAGCTTTAAATAGCACCCCACATCCCACGTCGCCATGTGAAAGTATGTACACAGTGCATACATTGGCAAGTTACGCTCCAATGTTTCAGCGTTTACCGGCGTTTACAGCCTTTTGAACATATGAAGAAACGTTATACACAGTATGTCTCTGTTTCCAGGCCATCAAGGTACTTGATGCTGCGACTAAATAGTACCTAAGGTAGCGCCCCATCGCCCCGAAAAATTGATTTAGGGCAAGTCAGGGGTACTAAAAAAAACCTGCCGATGTGTGTAAGTGAGATGGCTGGATGGCTGGAACGAGGTTGGATCTGGGCCACATAATCCTGCCGGATCAAATCACTACGTCAAGAGGCTCTACAAAATCCTATCTACAATGACCTGACCATCCAATAGGTTATCTGTCAGTATGGTTATGGCGACACCTTGAAAATTGCTAACATGTACAAGCAATCACGAAATCTATGTTCTGACCGGCTACTTAGAACGACTTAGGACTCGTCACCTGTGTGTAGAAATGGATCAAGGTATAATGGATACCAACGTCAATTATAGTGGCTGGGTGGCCAACTATGGTGTTTAGGTCGTACCTGACCCACGATACTATGCTGTGTATGCACAACCATCTGGCGTGTTCATACACTATTCAAAGTGATCAACACGACCATGAAGTAAGTGCGGAAGCCATGATCGTCAAAAACAGGGTCGAAAAAGAGAAATAGCGGCATTGTGGCAGTTGTCTACACTGCCGTGTATGATGCTAAGTAAGAACATGTCGAGCATATAAGGGAGTTGGCTCAACCTCTATTTCGGTCCAGAATTATTTCCATCAGTTTCAACCTCAAACCAGCAATTACCTTCATTCTTCTTACTTGTAGCAGCTCTCGCTCGTTCATCAAGGCCATACCTGAAAATTGGTATACGTACCTGACCCATCATTCTCCACATTACAAAACAAGTTACATATCAACAACATATCGACCATGCGATCATTCGTTACTTTCTTAGCAGCAGCAGCCTCGTTGCAAGGCAGCTCGGCAGCTCCATTCGGAAACCTGGAGCAATCCCAGGCCACCGTATCTCATAGCGGATTCCCGCAACCCACCGGTGGTCTCCCGCAACCCACCGGTGGTCTCCCGCATCCCACTGGCGGTTTCCCACACCCTACTGGGGGCCTGCGCCACCCCGAAAGCCCCGGTTCGTGGGCGAAAGATGCAGAGCACCACCGGCCTACTCCTTCCTCTGGCGATTGGCAAGGAGGCGACCATTGGGGTTTTACTCACCCAACTAGCCACCATTTCCCTCACCCGAGCGGCGGCTTCCCTCGCCCAACCGAGCACCCAGGAAGCGGCAACGGCCTGTGGGGACGGGACGCTGACCGCACACACCCGAGCAGCCACCACCCGCACCCGACCGGTGGTTCCGGACATCACCACCGTCCACCCCCTCCAGGCGACGACAAGGACCACGGCCGCGGCAACCAGGAGAAGCGGGATGAGAAGCACCACAGGCCGACTGGCGTGGCTGGACCCAGCGGAATCCCCAGCGTCCTCGAGCAGCACCGCCCTGCTAATACTGTTGCCGCCGGCCAGCATCCCGACGGCGAACCGAAGCGCGAGCGTGCGGTGCTGCAGGAGGTGCCGCGCGTGGTTCAGGACGCTATTTAAGGAAGGTGGAGAAACGCTATTCAGGTACCCAGCTAGGTACCTGTTATCAGAGCATAATGGATACGACTACTGGGAGCGTGTATGATGCGATGACACTAGTACCTGAGAATTAATTGGATGAAGGAATGAAAGGGCTTGGAATTATTGGATTTTTAATAGTCCGTTCGGTACTGGGTTGATACTCTAACCTTTGGTGGGTAGGTCAAGAACTTATGAATGAGGCATGGATGAGCGAGGTAGCATGCAATTAATTAGATAGCGTTATTAATACTTCAAAGAGAGTTTTACATCAGTATTGACAGCTTGCTCAAATTGCATACATGTGCATCGACTTGCGGCTGTTTGTGATTTGCAAGGGTTCGAAAGATAGTTACCAAAAGGTACACGGAACGATGTTAACCTTAAGGGGTTGACATTGCCATCTTCACCTATAAGGACTGTACTTTACATCATGCAATACCTATGATATAAATTATAGCATCGGGATTAGCGTCTATAAGATCTTTTACTTATTTCATGATTAATAAGGACTGCGCCAATTGACACTACGACTGCTAGTGTACAATATCGACCAATTTCCACGTGTTGTTTCTTAGCGTTCATCCATGTTGACTATAGGCTTAAATTCTTCTTTACGGCACCCGCTTAGTGGTGGTGGTTTGAGTTTTATACTATAGCTTCATAGCCAATTCTATAATGACGGCAGAGAAGAGTGAGTAAACATCTTCAGCAAAGCCAACCGTGTCTCTTATCGAACATATTTATCATACCGAAGTATTGGATATTACTATCAATGAAAGAGAATGTGGTTACGACCTAGGCCCCTTCTGCACTCGTTTAGAAACAACGACTTTATTATGGGTTCCGGTAATTGGGCTTGGAGTTACTCCCTTCATAGTGTCAAATATGTAACTATTCTTTGTTAGTATTCATTTCAAGCCATATCCTAACTTTTAACATTAGACAGTTGGAGCTCTATGAAGCGCTAGGTCTAGAGACAAGTCCGACGAGTCGAAATGAGTTGTCATATAGAATTGTGACAGTGGTCATATTTCCATAGGAGATAGGTATATAAGCCTAAATGAGAAAAACGATATAGAACCACTGCGAAACGACCTTTGCGATTCATTTTTATGAGTTTCCGTATCATATAATTGAATATTCTTGTAAGGCTAACGCTAAGGCATGAGGGTATCATGGCATGATAGCCGCGTGAAATGCAAAGACTATTTGATAAGGCTAACGTTTTATTGGTTCGAATAGCCCCTTTTGGGCTTTAACAAAGCCTTGCCCAAAAAGCTTCATTGTTGTGATACGCTATAAATATACAATTTCTAGCCAAACAAAAAAAGACAATGCCTGATTGAAGCTTTTCACTTCACTTCTGAAACAACGTGGTGGTGAGTTATTCGACGCAACCTCAGCGACCTTATTCAAACAGAACATCAATGCGGATAGCTCGGTTCCAGGTCGGTCACCTGGGTTGTACCCCCCACGCCACGCCAACGTCAACAACCAAGACGTAAGACAAATGCCTCATTCGAGTCACACGAAGTAATTCTGGTACCTTAAAATATTTAACAATTTCATTCAATTGTATATCAATTGTGTGTTAGTTATCTTTATGAGTTAACTACCTGTTAAAACATAAGAGTTGAAAGTTGAACACCTATGTGGCGTAGCTCGGCAACTCATTAATAAAATTTCCCCTTGCCTTAGATAAATATTGATAAATTGGATTTCCGATTCTGGTGTCTAACGGAAACGCCACGATAGTTCTCGGTGAATGGCCAAGAGCTGGATGTATAATCTATACATTCCAATCAGTTCGATTTAGTAAGATCGAATTCGGTACCCCTATCCAAAAATACGATATAAAAACATATCTATTCCTTTCTCCCCCTTCTCATCCCCAAGGGGTCCAGGCTTCTCATTTCGGTACAACAATCCGCACAAGAAAAATCAAGCGACAACTACATTCAGTAGGTACAAGCAGGTCCAGACTACCTAAGGTACCTAGCAGACAAGGTGCGATCCCGGCCTAAACCCAGTAAAATGTGAGTAAAATTCTACAGTAAGCATCAACTGACCATACAGTACAGGATATGGTACAGGATACGGTACGTAGGGCACGGATGGTACGGTGAACCAACTACTGACAACGCTAAGCAACTTACCGTTTGTAGTTTCGCCACGTGAACGTACTGAGTGGATACCGCTACTTCTCTTTGAATGCGGCGTTTCGAGAGGAACTAACAAAACTCTGTTAGCAGCCCTGCGACATTTTCCCTTTGGCCACCCTTTAGGCGTTTTTTTTTTTTTTACCTTTTCAACATAAATCCAAAGAGACTCACACACAATCCGTTTTTCTTATCAATACGACCACTCTCTTTTCACTCTTTTGTTTTTTTCATTTTAGAAAAAAGTCTTCTTTTGCGATTAGATTTTACTTGATTGATTTGTTTCCTTTCCTTTCCTTTTTTTTTTCTCCCGTACCTTTTTATTGAGATACGATGCGCGGCAGCGCCGTTACTTCGGCAGCTTTGACCGCGTTCAAACAACCCCTTTCCAGATTTGGCCGTGCTCATTTATCCACTGTAGCCTCCCACTACAACTCCGGAGCTCGCTTCGGCGGTAGCATTCGCAAAGCGAGCACCGTTCCGCACAGCGTCACCTCTTTCTCCGGTTCTCAGCAATTTGAGCCCGGAGTCATCCTCAAGGGATACTCTGGTCGCGAATACACCATCGAAAATGTTCTGCAGGACAGACAAGACCGCCTGGTCTATCTCGCCAGGTAAGCTAAGCTACAGCTTCTCCAGCAGAATTTTAGTTTATTTTTATTTGTTTATTTTTCATTGCTATTTTTTGGCTCTTTGTTTCGCCCTATCCGACGCTTGCGTTTGTGGGTCACATTTCAACCCGACTAACAAGGTTTCTAGGGCAAATGAGAAGATGTTCGTTCTGAAGAGTCTATTTGAGAACGAATACAATTATGCGCTTCCTCTGCAGTTAAGGTTTAACCACTCGCCTTACTTGCGGGCGCTGCGGGACACCGTTCCTGACCAGAAGATGTTTGTCAATGAGTACATGACGGACCATCTTCTCAACTTTGCCTTTAAGGATCTTTCTCTGGCCGCGCAAAAGCGCATCCTTCGAGATAGCTTACGAGGACTGGCTGCTTTGCACGACCAGAACATCGCTCATTTAGGTGTGTAATTCCCCCACTCGGACTTAAGCTTCGGACTTTAATCTAATGTGATGTCTTAGACATCAAGGCAAACAACATCATGGTCGACTATCGGGATACCCCAGATGGAATCGTCGTAGACCGTGTGCAACTGTCTGACCTTGAAGACTCAACTCACATCCCACCTGGGCAGGCTCTGCGTGGGCTTAAAGTTGGTAATCAGTTTTGGCGCAGCCCGGAGGCGCACGTGCAGGGCGCAGTCGGAAAGCCGTCGGACATCTTCTCCTTGGCGCTAGTGGTGAGTTTGACGGACTTCGCTTTTCTGTGTTGCAGGTTACTAATGCCGGTACAGTTCGTATTCATGCGTCTGAAAATGGTCATCTTCCGGATCGACAGCGCGCCAAACGTCGATCTTACCAACGCCATCCTAGAACGGCAAATCTCCACTTTTGCCGAGTGGGATGACTACGAAGCTTTCGTCGACTATCTTGGTCGAAGACACCCCTGGGTCGGCGAGCTATATCGCTTGCAAGACTCGTTTGGTTCGAAGAACCCCCGAAGGCCGTTTTCGCTCTGGAAAAGCGATTCACTCGACCCGGACTTCAAAGACTTAATCAAGAAGATGACCAACTTTGATCCCAGGAGGAGAATCACGGCGCGGGAAGCCCTCGATCATGTTTGGTTTCACGATGTTGAGGAATAATTGATACCTTGGGATTGGCGATTATCAGGTTTACGGCAAAACAGTACCACACACGCATTTTGATTTCAAAGATTTGATTTCGAGGCACGGGAAACAGGACACAACACCGGATATAGACTGATAAAAAGGACTTTGAGGGATAGAGATATAGACTACAGACATTAAAAGCAATAATGTTAATGGCCCCGTAGGCCCGCGCCAAGCTCAGCACGGTTTGAGTTCTAATCACTAATACCTAATATCGAGGCAGGTAAGTCGATATTGCATATAATTAATTACCTAGATTAGAGGCTTTAATGGAAGTGTGACGAAAGTCGGCGTTAAGCAAGTAAAACGGGTAGCGATACTAGGTATCTTCTAAGAAGTGATGAAATGATAGTTTGCATCTTTGGTCCACACTAATGCTTAACTTTCTTATGCTTTGAGTCTTATTATACTTGGACCTACTTGTCAGTACCTACCTAGGTAGGTACGTATTTGCATACGAGTTCAGATGACATTGGTAGTTATAAACTGGATTTAAGCACACTTTCGGGTAAATCCTCTTTTCAAACATCATCCACCGCTAAAGTCATCATGACTCCGTGGCGCTATATGTGGGAGTGTGATACCTAGCGTGCTGTTACCTCAAGCTTTCTTGGTCAACACACAGGATGAGACTTGCATATATGCAGTCTGCCATGTGTTTGGAAGTTAGCAAATGGGATACAATCCTTACTGGGTTTAAGGCTGATTGCGCCTCTCGCGAGGGATCAGAGTCTGAGACATTGCCAGCTCTGGCCCTGAAACGAGGTATTTCTTTCAAATCAAGGCCTAACCTAGGACTTTGTAACGCCCATAAGCCTAGAGTAGGTTAACTCCGTAAGTCCGTACCGACTATGTGTAAATAGATGATATAATACCTAAAGTACCTAAAACTCAGATAAGTAAGATTTTTATCATCAAAGACTAGAATAAAATATGAGAACTGGAGGCTTCGTATTATTCATTGCAATAAACTCGCACTTGAGAAAGTTGATCTAGGATTTGAACTTACGGTTCCTAAGAGGTAAAATGAGAAGATAGACCATGTGAGAATTGCCCCTTCAAGAGCTGTTGGCAAGATATAAAAAAAATCGATCGACTACTTCTAGCGAGATATGGCTATACGTTCCAGGGCTATGTGCACTCATTATATATTCGTATGGGTAGATGTCCGTTAGGGACCTAGCTACCATCGGTCTCTTTAAACTTAAGCAAGGCAACTTGCATGATTTGTGACAAGTGTGTGTGTATTGTCTATGTAAAAGAAAAGATTTTTTTTTTTTTTTTTTTATATATACAAACAATCACTCAACACTGAAGAAGAGCAGGAGGAGCCACGTCCGTGGCTCATGAGTGGCACCCTCACAATTTGCCTTGCATGATGTCGAACGCCGTATTGGCCGACCAAAAAAAAAACAAAAAAAGCAAGACTGAAAATTCATTAGCATAGACAAGGTAAGAATGCCTTAGATAAGCGAACCCAAATCTAGTAGGAGGTATTAATTGAATAAATAGCTACGTCGATAATGCTTTTCATTTGCCTTAATACCCTGCTGAGATAAGTAGTGTCCGTGCATTGCGAAAGTGTATGAAATGTAAGTTAATGTCAGGGACCATCCTGACAGTCAAAGGACTAGGATACGTACGTATCAGGGATGAGGCAGTGATCTAGAACCTAGTAAGGTTGATTATAAGGTTGATTACGTGGATACGAGATATTAGAGTTGAAGTCTATTATACGGATCAGATACAAGCCGAGTATCCGATATCTTGATCTATAAGGAGACTGGATCCAGCAGGTTGATCGAAAGAGAGATAGGTCAAGCGTTATCAGATGTTAACACATAGCAGTTTGTTAATCGTCGAGTTTATTAAAGCTATTCAAGCCTATCGTTAGGTTTATTATCTCGTTGATTACCTTCATTTGCTTTTTTTTTTTACGTGCCCCTTTTGATTTTATGTGATCTAACAGTTTAAAACCCTTGAAAAGATATTTACTTTTTATTATTAGAATTTATAGTATTTAATGGTAAACCATATATTATTAAATTATTAAATTATTAAATTATTAAAAATTAAATGATATAATTAAATTCGTTAAAAATTTAATAATATAATATAAATTATAAGTTAATAATTTACATATATATTTAAAATAATATATATATTTTAATAATATATTATAATAAAAAAATTAAATTTAATTTTACGTTTTATATTTTTTAATAAAATTAGTTTTTTAATATTAAATATATTATAAAATTATATAATATTTTTAATATATTATATAATTATATTAATAATTATTAATAACGTAAATTTATAATATTATTATATAAAAAATTAATTTTTTAATAAAAATATTATTATTAAATATATTATTAAATTAAATGCGTAAATATTTTTTATTTAAGTTTTTTATACTAAAAAAATATTTAATATTTTATTATAAAAATATAATAATAAATATATTAAAATTAATTAAATTATAAATTAAATTTTATTAAATAATAATATAAATTAAAATTTTAATTTAATTATTATATAAATTATTAATAAATTTTTTATAAAAATTTTATAATATATTAAATATAATTTACATTTATAATTAATATTATAATTAATAATTGCGTGACATAAGTACGTACTTTATTACGGTACGTACTTAATGGAAAAAAGTATTTATATACTTTAAATTATATAAAAACGAGTTTTCTTTCATTTTTTATTAATTTACTTTTTTTCCTTAAATATTAATAATATATTAATTTTACTTTATTATTATTTACTTTTTTATTATATATATATTTATTAATATTAATTAATATTATTAAAAATTTAATAATATAAATTAATAAAATTATAATGAATTTATATTTAAGTTTAATAAAGTGTAATAATTAAGGTTTTAATTTTAAGTAAATAGTAAATAATATAAGTTAAATGTTAATAAAATATTTAAAGTGTTTATTAAAAAAGCTTAAAGTTTTTCTTTTTATATAAATTAAATATAAAATTTAAATTAATAATTAAATATATAATAATTTAAATATACTTATAAACCTTTTTATCTATATATATTTTATATAATATTTTATAAATTTAACAAATTTAATAATATTAATAATACCTTTTAAGATTTTATTAGTATTTTATATTTTTAAACCTTGCTTTTAAGCATTATCGGATTATTCCTTTTTTACATTTATTATTAATTTGTAACATTATTCTTTTCTTTTTAACCTTTTTATCCTTAAAATGTTTTATCTTATTTTATTTGTTAATTTATTAAAATATTAAATAAAGTAATTAAATTTTAATAAAAATGTATATATTAATATAAAGTTTATAATAATTAGGTTAATATTATTAATTTATTAGGTTTTAAAAACATTCCTTATTTTTTATATATGTATTTCGGCAAATTTTTATACTGTTTTTTATTAATAATTAAATTTATAATTATTATATTAAAAAATAGCAATTTGGTTATAACGTAATTATAATAAATATTTTTAACTGTTTTAATTTTAAATTTAATTGTTTAAAAAAATATATTAAAGTAGAAGATAAGCTTTTTTCCTTTTAAGTAAAAATAAAAGCTTATTTGAAAAAAACAGTTAAATTTTAATAAAGAATTTCTAAACAAATAAACTGTATTTAATATTTATAACGTTAAAGGAATTTAGTAAAAGAATTCTTAAAATAATACGTTATAAAAAAAAGCTTAATTTAAAAAAGGAACAGGAGGTTACGTTTTAAAGTAAAAATAATAATATTAATAATCCTTTTATTAATATTTCTTCTAAGGATAATCCTTTATTCTTTTAAAAGGATTTTAACTTAAGTTTAAATTTTTCCTTATTTATAAACAGTTAAGGTTTTTATAATAAAATTTCTTAATAAATTCCTAAACATTTTTAAAGTATTTAATAAATTCTTATATATTTTCTTTTAATAAGTAATCCTTTTATTTAATTAAGTACTTAACTTAACTGTTAAATAATTTAAAGTTTAATATATTTTCGATTTTATATTTTTAATTAACTTTAATACTTAAAGTAATTTATATTAATATATTTTTAAGGTTAATTTTAATAAAAAGATATAAAAAACTAAATATAATTTTATTTTTATTAATAATAATAATTTATAATTAATATTTAAAATAACTTTTTCAATTTTAAAAGGTTTAAATTTTTTATATGGTGGTTATGTAACATCGGCGCGTAAGCACTTTATTAGGGATAAGTTGCTTTATTGCTAATATTAAAAGGAGGAATAATATATCCATTATTATTATATAAAAAGATATTACATTATTAATTAACCTTAAATAAAAATTTTTTTCTTTAAATATTATTAATATATTAATTTTACCTTTATTATTATTTAATTTATTTATTTATTACTTTATATTATATATATATATTTATTAATATTAATTAATATTATTAAAGATTTAATAATATAAATTAATAAAATTAAAAAGAATTATTATTATAATAATTTAAAAGATTTTATTATAATAATATATATAATATTAATATATTTTCTTTTATTTATAAATATATATATAATTTATAATAAATTATTAATTTATTTTATTATTTAATTTTTTTAAACTTTTTATTATTTATTATAATATTAATTTATTATTAATATTATTAAATATATTAATATTTACTATATATTATAAATATTTTATAATATTTTAATTAAAAAATTTAATATAAATATAAATTTATATTATAATAATTAATTTAATTAAAATAGAAAATATAAATAAATTATAACCTTTAATAAATTATATATTTAAATAAATAATTTTTATTTAATATTTTAATTATATAGTTATAAAATAAAAATTAATTAATTTTTAAATAGTTATTTTTAAATAATAAGTAATTTAAATATTATTTATATTAATAAATTTGGAAATTATTAATATAAATATATTATATATTTATATTTTTAAAAAAATAATAAATAAATATTAAGATTAATTTTAAGGATTTATAATAATAAATTTTATAAATATATTAAAAATTTTATAATTAATATTTTAAATTATATTAATATAATAAAGTATTTATATAAAATAATATAATATTAATTATATTAAAATATTTATTAATTTTATATTATTATATAAATTATTAATATAAAATTTAAATAAATTAAAAATAATTAAATAAAAATAATTTAATATATTAATATAAAAATATTAATTTATTTAAATATATAAATATTTATATATATATATATATATTATATTATAATAATAATTTATAATTTATAATTTTTAAATGTTAATATATATAAAATAAAATTTAATATAATTTATTATTTTAATTAAGCAATTCCTTTTTTATATATAATATATATATTATTAATTTTATAAGTAATAAAATAATCTCCTTTTATCCTTAATAACTTATTATTAATTTTCTACATTTTACCACTTATTTAAATATAGAAACTTGTAACTTAACCCTTTTAACATTAAATTTCCGGCCCTTTTTTTGCCTCCCTCCCTCCCCCCGTTTATTAAGGAATAGCTACGCTTCCCCAGGCTATTATTAATAATATTTACCTTAATAATCCTATATATATAATTTAATAAAGATATAAATAAAGGTATAACCTAATATATAATAGTGGCTTAATATAAGGAGCATTAATTAATTTGCTAGTCTTAGGAAATGTTTTTAAATCCCTTAAATCGCCATTAAGTGGTTTATATATGATATTAGCAGTTCCTTAAAGCATTAAATAAAAAGGAGGAAATTAATTTATTAAAAATTACGTTTCCTCTTCTTAAATAACTTTATTATTTATATAATTAAATAATTAATAAATATAAGTTTTTATATTAATTAATAATTAATAAAGAAATATTTATTATAATGTTTTTTTAATATAAATTTTTAACGAAATATATTTTTTAATAATTATTAATTATTTTAAAAAAAATATAAAATAATAAAAATAATTATATAAAACAAATATATAATATTTTTTAAAATAAATTTTATTTTTTTTAAATATTTATTATATAATTAAAATATAATAAACTTAATTTTATATTATTTTTTTTTATTTTATTAAAAAAAGTAATTATTTATTTTTTTATAATATATTTTAATTTTAATATTTTATAAATATATATTTAATTATAAAACGATATTTTAATATAAAATAAAATAAAATCTAATATTATTATAATTAAATTTTTATTACTTTTTTTAATATTAAAATAAAAAAGTAAAATAAAAGGAAAATTAATATAAAAATATTTTAAATTTTATTTAATAAATTATTATTATATTAAAAGGCGTTAAGTTTTAATTTCAGAAGAAAGTAATAACTTATTATAATTATATATTGAATTTATTAAATTATACCTTAATTATAATATATCCTTTTTAAATTATTAATATATTTTAAAAATTTAGTAAATAAATTTTAAATATTTATTAAAATTTACGAAATAATAAAAAGAATAAAATAATTTATAATAAATAAAAATAGTAATAATAATAATAATAATTATATTTATTATATAATTATAAATATTATTATAATAATAAAAAAAATAAATATAATATAAAATAATTTTCTAAAATTTAAAAACAATAATATTAAATATGTAAAAAAGATAGATATTAATTTATTAAATATTTAAAATATAAATAAAAAAAAGTTAAAAAAAATTATATAATATTTTTAACAAATTATAAAAAAATTAAAAACTTAGATTTAAAATTTAATTATAAAGGAAATAAAATAACTTATTTAATAATAAATTTAGATAAAAATAATAACTTATATATAATAATTATATATTTATTTAATTAAGTGTTTTATTATTATATTACTGCTTATTTCCCTTTAAACAATTTAAAATCTGATATTATTTTTATATTAAATTAATATACGAAGAATACTTTTTAAAGAATTATATTAAATACAGGAACAGCCTAAATATTTATAATTAAAAAAGGATAATATTTAACTTTTATTAAAGAACATTTAAAAAAATAATTAAGGATAAATAATATTTACGTTAAAAAAATTAATATCTAATTTAATAATAAATTATTTATTAAATTATTTAGCACAATTATTGTGGATATTTTATTTAGCAAAATAAATTTTTATATTATAAAATTAAATATTTTATTTTTATTATTATTAAAAGATTTGGATTAATTAAGAATATATTTTAATAATATTATTAATTAATTTATATATAAAAACGGCATAATAATTAACGTTAAAAAAATGGGGACATTTATAATTTTAATTAAAAGATATTACCTATTTTATAAAAACAAAACTGCGATATTTGCATACGTATTTTGGTCACCTGTTAATTAGTAAACTATATAACTTATTAGATAAAATTAAATACAATATTAATATAAATAGCTTTAAAAAAATTAACAAATTCTATTACCATTATTAAATTAAGGGAAAAGCTTTTTAATAATTTAAGTTTACTTTAAAAAACTTAAATATAGAATTTAATTATAAAGTAATTATTAATATAATATATTTAAATATGTAACCGGTTTTATATATTATTAATATAGTTATTAGTTTTTAAGCAATATAATTTTTAAAGAATATTATTATTAAAGAAATATAGGAAATATTAAAAAAATATTAAATTAATATTTATTTTAAATTATCCGATATTATTTCTTATAATGCGAATACGAACTTTAATAATCCCGAATTCCGTAATAAAGTACGGGTAATTAGGGTTATTTGCTATTAAATATTAGTAAAGGCCTATTAATTTATCGGGAAGGTTAAAAGATATTATGGTTTTATTTATAAAATATATGAAATTATTATTAATAAACTTAAGGATTTTAATTTAAAAATGTTATACCTTTAAATAATTATAAAAATAATTAATAACACTGTTAATCCGGACGGCTTTATCCTAACTTTACTTATTTTCGGCACTTACTTTAAGATTAATATAAATTTATTACTTATTACCATATAAATTTAAAGGATATAAGTAATTTAAAAAATAATAATAGAGATTAAAAAGATTAAATTATAATGCTTTATATAAAATGCCTTAAATATTTATAACGGCTTTAATATTAAAATAACTTTTTTTATATCTTTATTTATTAAAAACGAGGTATTAGTTTATAAAAAGAAAAGTAGTTAAAAGGGATTATATAAAATTATTACAGTTATTAAAAAGGATGTTATAATTATTTTAAATATATTAAATAGTATATCCACATTCCAAAGTTTATATATTAAATTATATATTTAACTTAAGGAGAACCCGGTCCTATTAAAGGAAATCGAAATTGAATTACCTAATCTTACTTTTAACCTTAATAATTATTAAATTATTTAGGAAAAGGATCTTATATACATTAATAATTTATTATATATTATTATTTTATATATTAATATTAAAAAACGTAATAACTTTATCCTGGTATTATAACTTTAAGTAAATAGTAAAATAATTATATTAAGGAAATTATATAAGGTATTAAATATAAAAAAATTGGATGCCCTTTTTGATAAAAGTATATTGTAATTTGAAATATACGATATAATAATATATTAAAAAGTAATAATTTTTAAATTACGAATGGTTTGAGAAATTAAGGGTAAAAACATTTTCGAATTATATGAAAAATCACGTTTAATAGTTTAAAGATATGGTAATCTTAATAAGGAATTTATAATAATATACGTATTTATTATTTAAAAAGTTAATTAATAATTAATATTAATATTAGTTTTTATATTTTATTATTAAGGAATAAAAATTATAATAAGGAATATTATTATAGCTTATATTTAATTTAAAATGCTAATATAATAAACGATTTTCGTATATTTATTAACGGAATTAAAAAATAAATATTTTAAAAGGACGTTATTATATATTATTAAATTATTATATAATTTTGCAAAATTAAGTACTTATTAATTTAAAACTTATTTATATTATTATTAATAAGAATTATATATGAAATTATTAATATTTAACTTTTATTTATTAATAATAAATATAAATTTTTTTAAGTTTATTAACTTTTAAATAAATAATATTTTAAATATAAGTATAACGGAATTCCTTGCTGCCGAAAATAAAGTACTTATTAAAGTAAAGATTAAAATATATCTTTAAAAGATTTTAAATAATAGGATTAAAGACTTTAATAGTTCTTATATTATTATTTATAATAAAGATTATAGGATTATAATTATTTAAAAAGGATAAATTGAAAAATTGGTGTTATTAAATATTAAATTTTCGGATATGGTTAAATAATTTGTAAAATAAAGGGCTTAAAGAGCGTATATTTTTTCTATATGCTAATTTAAAGCCATTTTCAATTACTTAATAGTAACTTAACATTTCGAACTTAATTTAAAAAAAATTAAAGTTTTTAACGTTAAAATTAAATGGTAAATAGATAATTAATTATAAAGATTTAATTACGTTAATTTAGATTTTTAAAATTTATAATTATATATTTTTATTAATAAGTTATTTATAAATAATAAAGATTTTAATTTATAAATTAGTTATATTATTATTTTAAGTAATAAAGGATTTACGGATTAAAGTAATAAGCTTAGAATTATTAAGAATATTATTTATTAATTTTTTATTAAATATAAATATATTATTTATAATGTATTTATTAATAAAATTTATAAAATAGTATAAAGTTTTAACGTAAGTTTTATTATTTATTATTTTATTAATATTATTTTAAATTAATTATTAATTTTAAAAGCTTTTTTTATTTTATATATTAATTTTTTTTCTTTATATTAATATTTAATATAAATGGGAAGTATTAATAAAAAAAGATTAATAATTAACTTAATAATTTTATAGCAATTTTATAAAAATTAAAAAATAAATAATATTTATTAAATTTATAATATATATAACTTAACTAATATTATAATAAAAATATTATTAAATAAAATTATGAAATTATTAATAAAGAATAATTAAATTAACTTATATTTAAAAAGGTAAATAAAATATAAAGAGCTTAAAAATGGTTATATATTATTATAATAATAGGTTATTATAGTTAGGTGCAAGTGCTGGTACAGCAAAGGATATTATATAAGAACTTGTTAATCAGTTTAAATATGGGATAGCGTAATAATGAACTAACACGGGCTAATATATGAGATAGCCCCTGATTTGGGCCATTACATTTCCGACCCTGGCCTGTTATAAGGGTGTGCAGCAAACTGGTATAACTGTATGCTGTTATAAGCGCGTACTGGCTTATATGAAGGATGGTCCGTATATATGCTGGTATATATTCGGACTAACGTAGGCATATACTTACTATTGTAAAGTTTTTGGTTTATTTTTTTTAAAAATTTTTTTTTTATTATATAAACTACTTTCGCAATTAATTAGTTGCGAAAAGAAAATAAAGTGAGTAGTGGTTATATAATATTAGCGTGTAAGTACTTTATCGGGGATAAAGTGCCTTATTACTAATATTGGAAAGAGAAACAGTGTACCTACTATTATTATATAAAAGGATATTATATTGTTAGCTAGTTTCAGATAGATTCTTCCCTTTTTAAACATTATTAATACACTAGTCTCACTTTTATTGTTATTTAATTTACTTGTTTATTGTTTTATATTATACGTACGTACTTATTAACACTTAAGTAATTTTATTATTAAATCACTAATAATAGCTTTTTATATTTTTTTAAAAGCTTAATTTACTTTTAACATTTATTAAAAAATTCCTTCCTTTCCTTATATAATAGCTATAATAAAATTTATAATTTTATTAAAATCTTTTATTAATTGTTTACTGTAATTAATAAAGCCGTGGAATTGTTATATAATAATAATACTATTTAACATTAATTAATTTTATATTATTACAATTTTTAAATCTTATATTTTAATTTATTTAAAAGTAATAATATATTTTAAATAATCGATCTTTTATATATAAAACTTACTTTTTTTTAAGTTTATTAATAAATTAATTTTATTTAAAGCTTTTAGTATTTTGTTTACGTGTTTTTTATATTAATTAAGGGTTTCGGAAAAGATTAAAATATTATTTAAATAAATAAAAACCGTTTTTTTTTTAAAATTTCCGTAATATAATTTTAATTATTCTTTAAAATATTATTAACGCATTTATAAACTTAAATAGTATAATTAAATATTTATAATAATTAAAAAAATTCGTATTATTATTTTCTATTTATTTTCTTTAATTATCCAAATTAAATAAAATGCTTTTTTAAAATCTAATATTATAAACCATTTTACATTTTTTATTATCTTTATTAAGCTATTAATATTAAATAAGGAATAATTATTTTACTTAATAATAAAATTAAAATACTAATAATTGTATATATTTTAATATATTATATTTTTATTTTTCTTAAGGATTAAAAAGACTAGGCTCTTTATTAATAAATTTAACTTTTATATATATCCTTTTTCAAATTTTCGTTTAATAATTTTAATTAATACCTTTTATTTGTTTATACTTAATAAGTATATTTTATTTAATTTAGGTAATTATTTTTCTTTTAAGTTTATTTTATAATTCTAAGGTTTATAATTTAAAACTTTTATATTAATATTTAATTTTTTTACAAATAATTTTAAGTATTTTTTTTAATATTTCTTTAATACATTAATAAGTTTATTATATATTACCTTAATTTTTCCTTTTATATTTTCTTATTATTTTATTTATTTAATTAATTTTGTAAGTCGTAATATATATAAAAGTATTATTTTATAAACTTTTTTAAAACTTGTAAATATATGCTTTTTTGCTACTATATTAAATCCGTTTAAATTAGCTTTTTTCCAATGCTTAAATTTATAACCTTTAGTACCTAACTTTAATAATAATTATTTAACAGTATTTTTTTATTAATTTATTTTTAAATTATTAATTTTTAATTAGAATTTTTTTTAAAATTATATTATATTAAATATTTACAATATTAAAGGAAATTAATTACTCCTTTTATTAAATTTAAATTAAGAAATTTATAATTTTTTATTTAATTTATTTTTTATTATATTTAATTAATCGTTTGTCGATTATTAACCCTTAATACAGTAATTTTTTTTTAATAATTAATTAAGTATTTATTAATTATATTAAAGCTTATAATATTTATTAAACATTTATAATTAATTAATACTTAAATCCTTTAATTTTCCTATTTTATTATAATATATAAGTAATTATTAATAACTTAAATTATATTAAAGTTTATTATATTATTATTATATATTTAATAAGTTATTATTTTATTACAGTTTTTTATTTATTTATAAGTTTAATAATTTCGTTAAACTTATTTTTATTATAATTATTTTAATAAATTATTATCCAAAGTTTTTAATTTAGATTATCTTTAATAATTCCTTTAAATATTAAAATATTTTTATAATTATATTATTTTTTAATATAATATAATATTTTTATAAGCAATTTTTATTTATATTTTATCCTTTTTCAATATTAGTAAATAATAAGGATTAATAAAATAAAAATTAATTTTTAACTCTTTTTTATTATTATTAAAATAGTATAAATAATCTTATTAATTATATTTACAAAAGTTAAATTATTAATAATAATTATTAATAATAATGTAGTTTTTAATATTTTATATAATTTAAGAAATTTAAATATTAAATGCTTTTAAAGATATTATTTTTATAATTTAAGGCTTAAATTGTTTTTTTAATACTTTAAATTATTTTTAAAAGGCTTTATAATTTTTAAATATATAGCTCATTTTATTACAGTTATAATATTTAACTTTAATTATATTTTCTTTTAAGTTTTTCCATTTTAACAGTATTAAAACTTACTTTTTTAAATTTTTTTTTAATATAAATATAAATAAGTTTTTTAATTTCTTTCTTTGAAAACTTTTTATATAACCTTTTATTATAAATAATAATTTATTTAATATATTTATTAATATATTTAAGCTTTTTTTCTTTTAAAATTTCAGTTTTAATTTAAATAGTTAATCTTTTATAAAAGTAATTAAATTAAATATCTTTTAAAAATTAAGTTATAATTATTAATTATTTAAATTTAATAATATATTTTAAGGTTTTTTTAATTTATTTAAAGTTTTAAATAACTTTATAAATATTTTCTTTTTTTAGTAAATTTTTAAATATTAACTTTATTTTATTTTCGAAATTAAAATATTTATTAAAAATATATTTAAACTTTTTTATTTCTTTTTAAATTTTGTTTAAATAATTATTTATAATAGGTTAAAATTATTTAAAAGTACTTTTTTAAAAGTATTAATATTGTTAGTAAGTACGTACATATAATATAAAGCAATAAATAAGTAAATTAAATAATAATAAGGGTAAAATTAGTATATTAATAATATTTAAAGAGGGAAGAATCTATTTAAGGTTAATTAATAATATAATATCCTTTTATATAATAATAATAGGTACATTGTTTTTTCTTCCAGTATTAATAATAAGGCACTTTATCTTTAATAAGGTACTTACGTGTTAATATTATATAATTACCATTTATTTTATTTTCTTTTTACAATTAATTAATTGCGAAGATAATTTACGTAATAAAAAAAAATTTTAAGAAATAAATAAAACTTTACAGTAACGTATACTTATATTAATTCAAATATGTGCTAACATATATATGGATTATCTTACATATAGGTTAGCACGCGCTTATAACAGCACATAGTTATATTAATATATCGTATCTCCTTTATGACAGGCTAATGTTAAGAGTATAATGGCTTAAATTAAAAGCTATTTTATATGTTAGCCTATGTTGGTTTATGGTCGTGCTATCTTATATTTAAGCTAATTAATAAGTTATTATATAATATCTTTTACTATATTAGCCCTTACGTCCAGTTGTAACAGCTTGTTATTATAATAATATATAACCATTTTTAAGTTATTTACGTTTTACTTATCCCTTTAAGCGTAAGTTAATTTAATTATTTTCTACTAATGATTTTATGGCCTTATTTAATAATACCTTTATTATAATATTAATTAGGTTATATATATTATAAATTTAATAAATATTATTTATTTTTTAATTTTTATAAAATTATTATAAAGTTATTAAATTAATTATTAATCTTTTTTTATTAATATTTCCTATTTATATTAAATATTAATATAAAGAAAAAAAATTAATATATAAAATAAAAGAAACTTTAAAAATTAATAATTAATTAAAAATAATGTTAATAAAATAATGGATAACGAAACTTATATTAAAACTTTATATTATTTTATAAATTTTATTAGCAAATATATTATAAGTAACTTATTTATATTTAATAGATAATTAATATATAATATTTTTAATAATTTAAAGCTTATTACTTTAATTTATAAATCTTTTATTATTTAAAATAATAATATAATTAATTTATAAGTTAAAATCTTTATTATTTATAAATAATTTATTAATAAAAATATATAATTATAAGTTTTGGAAATTTAAATTAATATAATTAAATTTTTATAATTAATTATTTATTTACTATTTAATTTTAATATTAAAAGCTTTAATTTCTTTTAAACTAAGCTTAAAATATTAAATTATTATTAAATAGTTAAAAGCGGCTTCGGGTTAGTATATAAAGGAAATGTACGTTTTTTAAGCCCTTTATTTTATAAATTATTTAACCATATCCGGGGATTTGATATTTAATAATGCCAATTTTTTAACTTATCCTTTCTAAGTAATTATAATTTTATAATCTTTTTCCTAAATAATAATATAGGAACTGTTAAAGTTTTTAATCTTATTATTTAGGATCTTTTAAGGACGTGCTTTAATCCTTGCTTTAGTAAGCGCTTTATCTTTAGCGGCAAAGAATTCCGTTATATTTATGTTTAAAATATTATCTATTTAAAAGCTAATAAGCCTAAAGGGGTTTATATCTATTATTAATAAATAAAGATTAAATATTAATAGTTTTATATATAATTTTTATTAATAGTAATATAAATAAGTTTTAAATTAATAGGTGCTTAATTTTATAAAATTATATAATAATTTAATAATATATAATAATATTTTTTTAAGGTATTTATTTTTTAATTTTATTAATAAATATATAAAAATCGTTTTTTATATTAATATTTTTAATTAAGTATAAATTATAATAATATTTTTTATTATAATTTTTATTTTTTATTATTTAAATATAAAAGTTAATATTAATATTAATTATTAATTAATTTTTTAAATAATAAATACGTATGTTATTATAAACTCCTTATTAAAGTTACTGTATTTTTAAATTATTAGGCGTGATTTTTCATATGGTACGGGGGTGTTTTTACTTTTGATTTTTTAAACTATTTATGATTTAAATATTGTTATTTTTTAATATATCGTTATATTATATATTTTAAATTATAATATACTTTTATTAAAAAAGGCATTTAATTCCTTTATATTTAATGCTTTATATAATTTCTTTAATATAATTATCTTATTATTTACTTATAATTATAACGTTAAGGTAAAGTTATTACGTTTTTTAATATTAACGTATAAAATAATAATATGTGATAAATTATTAATATATATTAAATCTTCTTTTGGAATAATTTAATAATTATTAAAATTAAAAATAAAATTAAGTAATTTAATTTTAATTTCTTTTAATAGAACTGGATTTTCTTTAAATTAAATATATAATTTAAAATATAAACTTTAGAACATAAATATACCACTTAACGTATTTAAAGTAATTGTAACATCTTTTTCAATGATTATAATAATCTTATATAATCTTTTTTAACTACCTTTCTCCCTGTAAATTAATACCTCATTTCCGATGGATAAGGATATAAAGAGAGTTATTTTGGTGTTAAAGCCGTTACGGATGTTTAAAGCATTCCGTACAAAGCATTGCAACTTAATCTTTTTAATTTCCGTCATTACCTTTTGGACTGCTTATACCTTTTAGATCTGTGTGACAATGGGTGGTAAGTTCATATTAATCTTAAAATAAGCGCCGAAAACCAGTAAAGTTAAAATAAAGCCATTTAGGTTAATAATATTATTAATTACTTTTACAATTATTTAAAGATATAACGTTTTTAAATTAAAATTTTTAAATTTATTAATAATAATTTTATATATTTTGCAAATAGGGCTATAGTACCTTTTAACCTTTTTAATAAATTAATGGGCTTTTATTAATACTTAATAACAAATAACCCTAATTACCCGTACTTCGTTACGAAATTTAGGGTTATTAAAGTTCGTGCCCACATTGTAAGAAATAATATTAAGTGGTCTAAAATAAGTATTAATTTAATATTCTTTTAACATTTTTTACATTTCTTTTATAATAATATTCCTTAGGAATTACATTACTTAAAAACTGGTGGCCGCGTTAATAACATATAGGACCAATTACCCATCTAAGTATATTATATTAATAATTACTTTATAATTAAACTTTATATCTAAATCTTTTAAAATAAACTTAAATTATTAAAAAACCTTCCCTTTAATTTAATAATAATAATAAAATTTATTAATTAAAATTACAAATGTTCCCATTTTTTTTTAATATTAATTATTATATTGTTTTTATATATAAGTTAATTAATAATATTATTAAAATATATTCTTAATTAATTTATATCCTTTAATAATAATAAAAATAAAATATTTAATTTTATAATATAAAAATTTATTTTATTAAATAAGGTATTTATTGTAATTATGCTAAATGATTTAATAAATAATTCATTATTAAACCGAATATTAGCTTTTCTAGCGTAAGTATTATTTATCTTTAATTATTTATTTAAGTATTTTTTAATAAAAGTTAAATATTATTCTTTTTTAATTATAAATATTTAAATTGCCCTTATATCTAATATAATTCCTTAAAAAATGTTCTTTATATATTAATTTAATATAAAAATAATGTTAGATTTTGGATCGTTTGAAGGGAAGTTAATAGTGAAACGGTAATAAAACACTTAATTGGATAAATATGCAGCTATTATATATAAGTTACTATCCTCATCCAAATCTACTATTAAATAAGTTACTTCATCTCCCTTATAATTGGATTTTAAATCTAAATCTTTAATTTTTTTATAATTTATTAAAAACATTATATAGTTCTTTTTAAAGGGACCTTATTTAACTTTTTATTTATCCTTAATCTTCTTTTATTTATATTTTAAATATTTAATAAATTAATATTTATCCTTTTTATATATTTAATATTATTATTTTTAAATTTTAAAAAATTATTTTATATTATATTTACTTTTTTTATTATTATAATAATATTTACAATTAATATAATAAATATAATTATTATTATTATTATTTTTATTTTTATTTATTATAAATTACCTCGCTCTTTTTATTATTTTATATGTTCTAATGGACGTTCAAAGTTTATTTGCCAAATCTTTAAAACATATTAATAATTTAAAAAGGGCATATTACAATTAGAGCACAGCTTAACAAGCTCAGTATATAATTATAATAAGTTATTATTCTTTTTTAAAATTAAGGCTTAACGCCTTTTAACATAATAATAATTTATTAAATAAAATTTAAAATATTTTTATGTTAATTTTCTCTTTATTTTACTTTTTTACTTTAATATTAAAAAAAATAGTAGAAATTTAATTATAATAATATTAAATTTTATTTTATTTTATGTTAAAATGTTATTTTATAACTAAATATATATTTATAAAATATTAAAATTAAAGTATATTATAAAGAAAATAAATAATTATTTTCCTTAATAAAATAGTAGAAAATATAATGTAAAATTAAATTTATTATATTTTAACTATATAATAAATATTTAAGAAAAAATAGAATTTATTTTTGAAAATATTATATATTTTTTCTATATAATTATTTTTATTATTTTATACCTTTTTAAAATAATTAATAATTATTAAAAAATATATTTTATTAAGAACTTTTATTAAAAAAACGTTATAGTAAATATTTCTTTATTAATTATTAATTAATATAAGGGCTTATATTTATTAATTATTTAATTATATAAGTAATAAAGCTATTTAAGAGGAGGAAATGTAATTTCTAATAAGCTAATTTCCTCCTCCTTATCCAGCGCCTTAAGGAACTGCCGGTATCATGTATGGACCACCCAATGGCGGTCCAAAGGGTTTAAAAACATTTCCCGGGACCAGTAAGCTAATTAGTGCTCTTTATATTAGGTTATTACTATATATAAGGTTATACCCTTATTTATACCCTTATTAAATTATATATATAAGATTATTAAGGTAAATATTGGTGGCAGTCTAAAGGGGTGTAGCCGTTCTTTGGTAAATGGGGGGGGGCGGGGAGGCAAGAGGGGGGCCGGGGGTCTAATGCTAAAAGGGCTAAGTTATAGGCCTCTGTACTTAAATGGATGGCGAAATGTGGAAAATTAATGACGGGTTATTAGGGATAGGGGGGGGTTGCCTTATTATCTGCGGGGTTGGTAATGGATATTATATATAGGAAAGGGGCTAATTAATTAAAGTAGTAAATTATATTAAGACTTATCTTATATATATTAATATTTAAGGGTTATAAGTTATAGATTATTATTATTATAATATAATATATATGCGTATAAATGTTTATGCATTCTAGTAAATTAATCCTTAATTAATATTATATATTAATACCCTTTATATTAACGTATTAAATTACTTTTATTTAATTATTTTTAATTTATTTAAATTTTATATTAATAATTTATATAATAATATAAAATTAATAAATATTTTAATATAATTAACATTATATTATCTTATATAAATATCTTATTATATTAATGTAATTTAAAATATTAATTATAAAAGTTTTAATATATTTATGAAATCTATTATTATAAATCTGCAAAATTAATTTTAATATTTATTTATTATTTCTTTAAAGGTATAAACATATAATACATTTATATTAATAATTTCCAAATCTATTAGCGTAAATAATGCTTAAATTACCTTTTACTTAAAAGTAATTATTTAAGGGTTAATTAACTCCTATTTTACAGCTATATAGTTAAAATATTAAATAAAAGTCATTTGTCCAAATATATAATTTATTAAAATTTATAACTTATTTATATTTTCTATTTTAATTAAGTTAATTATTATAATATAAGCTTATGCCTATATTAAGGTTTTTAATTAAAATATTATAAAATATTTATAATAAATAAAAAGTATTAATTTAATTAATAATATTAATAATAAATTAAAATTATAATAAATAATAAAAAACTTAAAAGGATTAAATAATAAAGTAAAATAATAATTTATTATAAATTTAAAATATATTTATAAATAAAAGAAAATATATTAATGTTATATATGTTATTATAATAAAGTTTTTTTAATTATTATAATAATAACTTTTTTAACTTTATTAATTTATATTATTAAATCTTTAATAATATTAATTAATATTAATAAATACGTACATATAATATAAAATAATAAATATATAAATTAAATAATAATAAAAGTAAAATTAATATATTAATAATATTTAAGGAAGAAGAATTTATTTAAAGTCAATAAGCGGGATAGTATCCTTTTATATCCATAATAGTGGGTACATCATTTCTCCCTCCAGTATCGGCGGCAAAGCACCTTATCCCCAATAAGGTGCTTACGCGCCGATGTTATACAACCACCATATATTTTTAATAGATTAAGTAGCTTTAATCCCTTTTATTATAACCTTTATTTAATTATAAAAATTGAAAATATAGCATTTCTTAATTATTAAAAGATTATAAGAATAATAAATAATGTACATAAAAGGAGAATTTATTACTATTATTATTAATAAATACTTTAAGATATAAAGAAAGAAAGTATTAATTACTTAAGCTAATTTTAAGGCTACAAAAGTTAATATCTTAAAAATAATATATACTTTATAAAAAGCTATTAAAATTAAATAATCTTTAGATATAAATAAATAGTTTCTTATTTTTAATATTAAAAAACTTAACTTAAAATTAAAAGCTTATATATATAACCCTTAATAAAACTTCAAATATAAAAAATATTATAAATTATCTTAAATATTATACCCTTATAATTGTTATTAAATATATAACTTAGCCAAAAAAACACCGGATTTTAGCTTAAGTTAATTAAAGGATATTTATTTATATATTAATATAAAAATATTAATAAAGTCCGAATCGAATTCGAACCAACCCTTTTAAGGAATATATGAATAAATAATATGGTTTTTAATATTGCTCTTTTAATCGAAGATAGGCCTTAAGCCTGTATATATTAGGGAAAAACGTAAAAAAATTATAATTAATATAAATATAAAGTACATATAATTTATAAATTTATTATTTTAAGAAAATATATAAACTAATATAAAAACTTAAAAGTATTTAATAAAGCTTTAATAAAGCTTATTAAAAAGTAATAAAGGTAATTTAATAAAAAAAACATTAATAAAGAAAATATTTTATTAAACTTTAATACAATTTAAATTATTAATAATTATTTATATATTATAATAAAATAAAAGGATTAAAAGTTCTAAATATTAATTAACTATAAATATTTAATAAATATTATTAATTTAAATATAATTAATAAGTATTTAATTAATTATTAAAAGAAAGAATTACTGTATTAAAGGTTAATAATTAACGAATAACCAATTAAATATAATAAAAAATAAATTAAATAAAAAATCATAAATCTCCCGGTCCGGATTTAATAAAAGGATTATTTAATTTCCTTTAATATTATAAATACCTAATACGATATGGTTTTAAAAAAACTTTAATTAAAAATTAATAACTTTAAAATAAATTGGCAAAAGAATATTATTAAGTAATTATTAATAAAGCTAAATACTAAAGGTTATAAACTTAAGTATTAAAAAGAAGCTAATTTAAATAAACTTAATACAATAATAAAAAGGCATATATTTATAACCTTTAAAAAAGCTTATAAGGTAATATCTTTATATATATTATAATTTATAAAATTAATTAAAGAAATAAAATAATAAAAAATAATAAAAGGAAAAATTAAGGCAGTATATAATAAATTTACTAACGTACTTAAAAAATATTAAAAGAAATATCCAAAATTATTTGCCAAAAAACCGAATACTAATATAAAAGTCTTAAATTATGGACTTTATAATTATAAAATAAACCTTAAAAAAGGATAATTATCTAAATTAAATAAAATATACTTATTAAATATAAATAAATAAAAAATATTAATTAAAATTATTAAATAAAAACTTGAAAAAGGATATATATAAAAATTAAACTTATTAATAAAAAGCTTAATCTTCTTAATACTTAAGAAAAATAAAGATAGGACATTAAAACTAAATAAAAATAAAAATATAATATATTAAAATATATATAATTATTAATATTTTAACTTTATTATTAAGTAAAATAGCTATCCTTTACCTAATATTAATGGCTTAATAAAAATAATAAAGAACGTAAAATAATTTATAATATTAAACCTTAAAAAGGTATTTTATTTAATTTAAATAATTAAAAGTAATAAATAAAAAATAATAATATAAACTCCTTTTAATTATTATAAATATTTGATTATGCCATTTAGATTTATAAATATATTAATAACATTTTAAAAAATAATTAAAATTATATTATAAAAATCTTTAAGAAAAACGGTTTTTATTTATTTAAATAATATCCTAATCTTTTCTAAAATCTTTAACTAATATAAAAAATATATAAACAAAATGCTAAAAACTTTAAATAAAGTTAATTTATTAATAAACTTAAAGAAAAGTAAATTTTATATATAAAAGATTAATTATTTAAAATATATAATTATATTTGAATAAATTAAAATATAAAATTTAAAAATTATAATAATATAAAATTAGTTTACGTTAAATAATATTATTATTATATAATAATTTTACGGATTTATTAATTATAATAAATAATTAATAAAAGATTTTAGTAAAATTATAAATTTTATTATAGTTATTATATAAAAAAAAAAGAACTTTCTAATAGATACCAAAAGTAAATAAAATTTTTAAAAAAATATAAAAAGTTATTATTAACGATCTAATAATAAGATTACTTAGGTCAAACTAGTTAAAACAAATTTATACAAACAGATCAAACGCAGCTATAGGCGCAGTCTTAAAATAACTTAAAGATAATAGAATATGGTACTTAATAACTTATTTATTTAAGATTTTTAAAAAAGCTTAAACGCAATATTAAATTTATAATAAGGAATTATTTATTATTATTATAATATTTAAAAAATAAAGATATTAACTTAATAAAATTAAAAAATTAATTATAATATTATTTAATTATAATAACTTTAAAATGCTAATAATTATTTAAAATTTAAAACTTAAGGTTTAAAAATAGGTAAAATATTTTAATAATTTTAATTTTAAGATAATTTATATTATAAGAAAAGCTAATATATAAGCTAATATATTTAATAAATCTAATAGCGTTAATACGAAAGATATAATAAAAAAAAAATAATATTTATATTAAACGAATAAAAAGTACTTATTTTATTAATATTATATTTTATAAAAAAAGATAATATTTAAATAATATATATTTAAAAGATATTATTAACGGAAGAATTATTCCCGGATATTAAAGTAAAAAAAGGAATAATTACTTATTTAAATAAAATATATATATTAAAAACCTTATAATATAAATTTATTAAAGAATATTATAAGCATTTATCATATAAATATTAAAAAATCTTTTAAATTATGTAACAGATTATAAGAGATTATAATTTCCTAGACTTACTTAAGATAATTAAAAAAATAATTAACAATTATAATATATGTAATAAAATAAAAGTAATTAAATATAAGTTATATAAGCTTATATAACTCACAGAAATTCTAAATAAAGTCTGGAAAATTATCGTATAAGATTTTATTATTAAATTATTATTATTAAAAGAACTTATAATTAATATATTATATAATAATATATAAATAATAATTAATAAATTAATAAAATATAAACATTTTATATTATATAAAGAATTTAATATAATTAAAAACTTAATTTATATATTCTTTAAATATATAATTAATAAATATAAATTATTAAAACATATTATTTTAAATAAAAATAAATTATTTATATTTAAGTTTTAAATTAACTTAATAATAAAAATAAATATGAAATAAAAACTATTAATAATATATTACTTATAATTAAATAAACAAACAAAATATTTAAACCAAATATTAAAATAATATCTTCATATATATATTAATAAAATATAAAATAATTAAATAAAATTATTATTATAAATAGAAATTATATATAATAACTTTATAAATAAAAATATAAAAATATTCCCATTTAAGGCAAATATTAATTACAATTTTATTATTATAAAATTAATTAATATAAAAAAAACATTTGTTTTTAGGGTAAAAGCCATAACGGAATAAGTTATTATTACATAAAAATATTTAATAAATAAACTTAAATTTTTATAAATAAAAATAAAGAAATATAGCAATTAATATAAAATTAAAAAATTAATCTTTAAAAAGAGAAATAAAGTTTATTTATTATAATAAAATATTAAAATTAAAAGACTAAATAATAAATTAAATTATAAAAAATTTAGATTTTTTAAAATTAAAAAAGTTATTTTAGAAATTAATTATAAACTATTATTATTAATAAAAATAAAGTTATATCCAATATTTTATATTTCTTTATTAAAAAAAGCATTTAAAAATATATTAGTACAAATTATTTTAAATATTAAAACTAATTAAAAATATAAAGTTAAAAAAATATTAGATTTTAAACGCTTTAAAAATTAAATTAAATACTTAATTAAATAAAAGAATTATTTACTAAAGGAAAACATTTGGGAATTAATTAAGCACCTTAAAAACGTTTAAGAACTTATAAAGACATTTTGCCAAAAAAATCTTAATTGCCCACGAACGTTAATAAATTAATTTTTAAGTTAAAACTATTTTAAAAAGTAACGGCCTTATTAGGGTCGCCCTCGGAAAAATTAAAAGGTTTAGGGGGATTAACCTAATTAAGAACATCTTAATCTTTATCCTCCTTTTCTTCTAAATATTCTAATTTAATCTTACAACATATGATTTTAATAACCTTTATTTTTATAACTTCTTTTTAAAAATAAAATTAATTAAAACACTTAATATAATTAAATATATTATTTTAATAATAATTAATCTTTTTTTATTAATTATTAATCTCGGCCTAATATTTATAAATTTTATTATAATATTTGCGAATTTTATTTAATTAACCTTTAATTTTTTTATATAATTAAAGAAATTTTTCCTTAACTTTATAACATTTATTATATAAATAAAATAATTTAAAAGATATATCACCTAAAGAATTTATTTTTATTACATTATACCTTAAATAATTATTATTATAAGCATAATAATTATAAATGGAAAAATCAATAATTAAAAAGTAAAAGATTTTACTTATATAAGAATAATAAAAATAAAATATCCCCCAATAGTTAAAAGACTTAATAAAAATAATACAAACTTTACAAATAACTTTTTAATTAAGTTAATAACAAATTTTAAAAGTTACTTTTAATATATGTTCTAATATTATAAAAAAAATTAATTTTATTAAGCTAAATAAAATAAGAAAATAGAAAAAAAGAACCTATTAGGATTTTTAAGGATAAAAAAGTTTAAAAGGAGGGAAATAATGTTATGAGTTAATAAGTAATAAAGCTATACCCAATATAAAAGCGGAAATATCAACTAATAACATTTCAGTTAAACTTTAGTTATATAGATTTTATAAATCTTATAGATCTTATGGATTTTACTAAAAAATATAAGATCTTTAAGATCCTTAAGAACCATAAGAACCATAATACCTTTAATAGAACATTAAATAAGGAAAGAAGTTTATAAATATTTAAAACTATTATATATTTAAATATTTATTTATATTTTCTTTAACTATTAATTTAAATTTTATATTTAACTTATATAAGGGGAAAAACTTTAAACTTTCTTAATAAATACTTTTAACATTTTATTAATACTTAACTTATATTATTATTATTTATTTAAAATTAAAATCCCTTGTTATTATACTTTAACGGACCTTAATGTAAGTTCGTCATAATTATTAGAATTAATAAAATTATTAAGGATTATAATGACTTTAAAAAATAGGAAAGGTTTATAAGATATTTAAAATTATTATATATTTAAATATTTATTTATATTTTTTTAATTATTAATTTAAATTTTATATTTAATTTATATAAAGGGAAGGATTTTAAGCTTTTTTAATAAATATTTTTAACGTTTTATTAATATTTAACCTATATTATTATTATTTATTTAAAATTAAAATCCTTATTATTATATTTTAATAAATTTAAATATAAGTTTATTATATTTTAATAATTTTTTAATTAATATTATTATTAATTAAATATAATATAAGTGTTAATTTAAATAATAATATCTTTTTATTTACTTAAATTAATTATAATTTATTTATTTTAAAATATTTTTTAAATAAATCCCTTAAAAATTAACTTTTAATAAAAGTTAATTAAGTAAAATAAAATAACGAACTTAATATATTATTTTTCAATTATATATTAAAACTTATTAATAATATAGTTTTAGTAGAAATTAAGTTTTAAATTAAATTATTTAAAAAAAAGGTAAAAGAAATTATTAAAATTTTTAATAAAGGAAAAGAAAAAATTCTAATTAAGGAGGAGCAGATAAAAATCTTAAGAAAAGGACTTTAAAGAGTATATAATGCTTATTAAATACTTAAAAAAGAGATGAAGATTTTAAAAAAAGAATTAACCTAATTTAAAACTAAAAAAAGTAAAGATCTTAACGAGAATCTTAATAATAATCTTAATAATAACTTTAATAAGAACTTTAACTTATAATTTATAAAGTAATAAAAACTTACAGTTTTATTATTATTTAATAAAGGATTTAAACCCTTTTTATTACTTAAATATAATAATATTATAAATATAAAAACTTGGTTTAATATAATTAAACTTTATTTAACTTTTTTTTAAGTTAACCTTAATAAGGATAAATATAAAATATTAATTATATATTAATATCTTAAAGATAATACCTTTAAATAACTTTAATTTATTATGAACAACTATTTTAATAATATTTAAGAAAAGATAAAAGAGTCCTAATATATTTTTAATAAATATTCCAACTTTGAAAATAAAATAAAATTAATATTTAATAATTTACTTAAGAAAAAAAATACTTAAAAGGCTATTTAGAACTTTAAATAAATTAAAAAAGCTTTAAAATATATTACCAAATTTAAATAATTAGTAATAATTACTTAACTCCTTAAAAATGCTTAATTTAATTATTTTTATAAAGGATTAATTATATAAATTAAAAATAAAATTTTTAAAGAGAAAAAACTTAAATATATTAATAAATATATTAAACGTATTATTATTTATAATAAAAGATTATATAAAAGGTTTTAAGAAAAAAAAATTAAAAAACTTATTTTTACTTATATTAAAAAAGAAATTAAAGAAATTAGTTTTAATGTAATTAAAATGGAAAAACCTAAGAAAAATATGATTAAAATTAAATATTATAATTATAATAAAATAAACCATATATTTAAGAATTATAAAACATTTTATAAATAACTTAAAATATTAAAAAAGTAATTTAAATTATAAATTATAAAAGTAATATCTTTAAAAGCATTTAATATTTAAATTTTTTAAATTGCTTAAAATATTAAAAATTATATTATTATTAATAATTATTATTTTTAAAAAAATATTTATAAATATAACTAATAGGACTACCTGCGTTATTTTAATAAAGAAAAGAAATAAATAAGAAACTAATTTATATCCCAATAATACCTATTATTTATTAAAATTAAAAAAAAATAAAATATAAATAAAAACTGCTTATAAAATATATTAAATTATAAATTAAAAGAATAAATATCTTTAATAACCATTAAAAATAATTTAAAGAATAAATTATAAATAATAATTCAAATAAATAATTATAATAAAGATAAATTTTATTAAATTGTAAGATTTATAAATAAATAAGAAATTATAATAAAATAATAAAAAAATAAATGGTCCTTTTATAAATTAAATAAAATAAAGTAATAAATAATAAATTATTAAATATATAATAATAAAATTATAAATATTAATTTAAGATAGTTAATTAAAAATAATTATATTTATATTTAAAAACAAATTATTAAATAAGAAAAAAAGTAAAATTAAGAATTTTATATACTTTTAATAAATTAAGTAACTTTAATTCCCTTTATTATAGCTTTTATCTAATTATGGAAATTAAAAATATAATATTTCTTAATTATTAAAAAATCATAAAAATAAGAGGTTATATATATAAAAGGAAAATCTATTATATAAATTATTAATAAATATTTTAAAATATAAAGAAAGAAGGTACTAGCTATTTAAACCGATTTAAAAGCTGTAAAAGTTAATATTTTAAAGATAATATATATTTTATAAAAAATTATTAAGATTGAATAATCTTTAGATATAAATAAATAGATCTTTATTTTTAATATTAGGAAACCCGATTTAAGATCCAAAATATATATATATAATTTATAATAAAACTTAAAATATAAGAAATATTATAAAATATTTTAAATATTATACTTTTATAATTATTATTAAATATATAATTTAATTAAAAAAAATATAGGATTTTAATTTAAATTGGTTAAAAGATATTTATTTATTTATTAATAAAAAATATTAATAAAATTTAAATCAAATTTAAATTAATTCTTTTAAAAAATATATAAATAAATAATATAATATTTAATATTGCACTTTTAATAGAAAATAAGTTTTAAGCTTATATATATTATGGAAAAACATAAGAAAATTGTAATTAATATAAATATAAGGTATATATAATCCATAAGTTTATTATTTTAAGAAAATATATAGAACGTTATAAAAATATGAAAGTATTAAATAAAGCTTTAATAAATTTTATTAAAAAATAATAAGAAAAGTTTAATAAAAAAGATATAAATAAAGAAAATATTTTATTAAGTTTTAACGCAATTTAAGCCATTAATAACTACTTATATATTATAATAAAATAAAAGGATTAGAAGTTTTAAATATTAGTTAATTGTAAATATTTAATAAATATTATTAATTTAAATATAATTAATAAATATTTAATTAATTATTAAAAAAAAGAATTATTATATTAAAGGTTAACAATTAATGAACAATTAATTAAATATAATAAAAAATAAATTAAGTAAGAAATTATAAATCTCCTAATTCGGATTTAATAAAAGGACTATTTAATTTCCTTTAATATTATAAACATTTAATATAATATGGTTTTAAGAAAACTTTAATTAAAAACTAATAACTTTAAAATAAATTAATAAAAAAACATTATTAAGTAATTATTATTAAAATTAAGTATAGAAGGTTATAAACTTAAATATCGGAAAGAGGCTAACTTAAATAAATTTAATATAACAGTAAAAAAGCACGTATTTGCGGCCTTTGAAAAAGCTTATAAAGTAATACTTTTATATATATTATAATTTATAAAATTAATTAAGGAAATAAAATAATAAAAAATAATAAAAGGAAAAATTAAGGTAATATATAATAAATTTACTAACATATTTAAAAAATATTAAAAAAAATACTTAAAATTATTTATTAAAAAACTTAACACTAATATAAAAATCTTAAATTATAAATCTTATAATTATAAAATAAATCTTAAAAAAGGATAATTATTTCAATTAAATAAAATATATTTATTAAGTATAAATAAATAAAAGGTATTAATTAAAATTATTGAATAAAAATTTGAAAAAGGGTATATATAAAAATTAGATTTATTAATAAAAAGCTTAATTTTTTTAGTACTTAAGAAAAATAAAAACGGGATATTAAAATTAAATAATGATAGAAATATAATATATTAAAATATATATAATTATTAATATTTTAATTTTATTATTAAATAAAATAGTTACTTTTTATTTAATATTAATAGTTTAATAAAAATAATAAAGAATATAAAATAGTTTATAATATTAAACTTTAAAGAAGTATTTTATTTAATTTAAATAATTAAGGACGATAAATGGAAAATAATAATATAAATTCCTTTTAATTATTATAAATATTTAATTATATTATTTGGATTTATAAATGTGCTAATAATATTTTAGGGAATAATTGAAATTGTATTATAGAAATTTTTAGAAAAAACGGTTTTTATTTACTTAAATAATATCTTAATTTTTTTTGAAACCTTTAATTAATATAAAAAATACGTAAACGAAATATTAAAAGCTTTAAATAAAGTTAATTTATTAATAGACTTAAAGAAAAACGAATTTTATATATAAAAGATTAATTATTTAAAATATATTATTATATTTAAATAAATTAAAATATAAAATTTAAAAATTGCAGTAGTATAAAATTAGTTAATATTAAATAATATTATTATTATATAATAATTCTATAGATTTATTAATTATAGTAGATAGTTAATAAAAGATTTTGGTAAAATTATGGATTTTATTATGATTATTATATACGGAAAAAAAGGAACTTTTTAATGGATATTAAAAGTAAATAAGGTTTTTAAGGAAATATAAAAAGCCATTATTAATAATTTAATAATAAGATTATTTAAATTAAATTAGTTAAAACAAATTTATATAAATAGATTTAACGTAATTATAGGCGTAGTTTTAGAATAATTTAAGGATAATAGGATATGGTATTTAATGGTATATTTATTTAAAACCTTTAAAAAAGCTTAAATAAAATATTAAACTTACAATAAAGAATTATTTATTATTATAATAATATTTAAAAAATAGAAGTACTGGCTTAGCAGAATTAAAGAATTAATTATAATATTATTTAATTATAATAACTTTAAAATGTTAATGATTATTTAGAAATTAAGATTAAAAGTTTAAAAATAAGTAAAATACCTTAATAATTTCAATTTTAAAATAGTTTATGTTGCGGGAAAAGTTAATACGTAAGTAAATGTACTTAATAAACCTAATGGTGTTAGTACAAAAGATATAATAAAAGAAAAAACAGTACTTATATTAAATAAATAAGGAGTATTTATTTTATTAATATTATATCTTATAAAAAAAGATAATATCTAAATAATATATATTAAAAAAGTGTTATTAATAAAGGAATTACCCTTAAATATTAAAATAAGAAAAGGTATAATTATTTATTTAAATAAAGTATATATATTAAAGATTTTATAATATAAGTTTATTAAAAAATATTATGAATATTTATTATATAAATATTAAAAAGTCTTTTAAATTATATAATAAATTATAAGAAATTATAATTTTTTAAGTTTATTTAAAGTAATTAAAGAAGTAATTAATGATTGTAATATATATAATAAAATAAAAACAATTAAATATAAGTTATATAAGTTTATATAATTTATAAAAATTTTAGATAAAGTTTAAAAAATTATTGTATAAAATTTTATTATTAAGTTATCATTATTAAAAAAACTTATGATTAATATATTATATAATAATATATAAGTAATAATTAATAAATTAATTAAATATGGATATTTTATATTATATAAAGAATTTAATATAATTAAAGATTTAGTTTATATATTTTTTAAATATATAATTAATAAATATAAATTATTAAAATATATTATTTTAAATAAAGATAAATTATTTATATTTAAGTTTTGGATTAATTTAATAATAAAAATAAGTATAAAATAAAGATTGTTAATAGTATATTATTTATAATTTAATAAATAAATAAAATGTTTAAATTAAATATTAAAATAATATTTTTGCATATATATTAATAAAATGTAAAATAATTAAGTAAAATTATTATTATAAGTAAAAATTATATATAATAACTTTATAAATAAAAATATAAAGATATTTTTATTTAAAGTAAATATTAAATATAATTTTATTATTATAAAATTAATTAATATAAAAGAAATATTTATCCTTAAAATAAAAACTATAATAAAATAAGTTATTATTATATAAAAATATTTAATAAATAAATTTAAATTTTTATAAATAAAAATAAAAAAATATAATAATTAATATAAAATCGAAAGATTAATTTTTAAAAAGGGAAATAAAGTTTATTTATTATAATAAAATATTAAAATTAAAAGATTAAATAATAAATTAAATTATAAAAAACTTAAACCTTTTAAAATTAAAAAAATTATTTTAAAAATTAATTATAAATTATTATTATTAGTAAAAACGAAATTATATTTAATATTTTATATTTTTTTATTAAAAAAAGTACTTGAAAATACGTTAATATAAATTACTTTAAATATTAAAGCTAATTAAAAATATAAAATTAAAAAGATATTAAATTTTAAAAAATTTAAAAATTAAATTAAATATTTAATTAAATAAAAGGATTATTTATTAAAAGAAAATATATAAGAATTAATTAAGTACTTTAAAAATATTTAAGAATTTATAAAAATATTTTATTAAGAAAATCTTAATTGCTTATAAATAATAATAGATTTATTCTTAAGTTAAAACTATCTTAAAAAGCAATAGCCCCATTAAGGTTATCTTTGGAAGAATTAAGTAGTATAAATGGATTAACCTAATTAAAGATATTTTAATTCTTACTTTCTTCTTTTTTTTCCTTTTTACGATTTAACTCCTTTTTACGTTAAAAAATATAAAAGGCTTTATTTTTAACCTCTATTTCTTTAACACAAATTTTTTTAAAATAAGAAATTAATTATAATAACTCTTTTTAACACTGAAATAATTTTACGGTTTTGTTAAATATTTTGTCCTTAATTTTATAACGTTTATTTTTATAAGATTTAATTTTTCTTTTTAACTTATTAAAAGAATTCATTTTTAAAACGTTATAATTAAAATAATTATATTTATAAATATAAATATTGCAATTAAATAAATTAAAAACAAAAATATAAGAAAATTTATTAAAACGCTTATAATTTAAATAAAAAATAAAGATAATATTAATTAACTTAATATAAAAAGTACGAAATTCCTTATTTTTTTGTTAATTAATATAGCTTTTTTATTTTAAAATAAATTTAAATATATAATTCAATATTTTAATAAATTAATATAAAAAAGTATAAGAAAGAGAAAGGAAATTATATTAAAAACGTATTTATTAATAGATTTTTAAGGGTAAAGAACTTAAGAGAAAAAAAATAATGTTATAAATTAATAATATAGGAATTATATTTTATATAAAAACAGGGATTTTAAAATATATAATTTTAAGAACGGGTAAACTATAAGTAAAACGTATTAAAAGGAAGTGATCCTAGTGATTTTAATAATTTTACAAGATTATTAAAATTAATAAAATTATTAAGGATTATAATAACTTTAAAAAATAGGAAAGGTTTATAAGATATTTAAAATTATTATATATTTAAATATTTATTTATGTTTTTTTAATTATTAATTTAAATTTTATATTTAATTTATATAAAGGGAAGGACTTTAAGCCTTTTTAATAAATACTTTTAACATTTTATTAATACTTAATTTATATTATTACTATTTACTTAAAATTAAAACCCCTGTTACTATACTTTAACGGACTTAAGTGTAAGTTTATCATAGTAATTTACGTTAATTATAAAACTTTTATTTAATTCTTTTAAAATTCTTTTTTAAAAAAATATAAAAAAAAATATTTATTTATTAATAAATATATATATAAAGTAAAAACAAATAATAAATAAATTAAATTATTTTTATATAATTTAAAATTATTATAAATTAATATTAAACGTAAAAAAACATTAGTTTAAAATGTTTAAAAATAGGGTTTTAAATATATAAATAATTGGGTAAACTTTAAAAAGTATTATTAATATTAATAAATTTAATAAATTAATTAAATTTACGAAATTATATAAAATATATATAAAATAAAAAAGCTTATAAGTTTATTTAAATTATTATATATTTAATTATTTATTTAAGTTTTTTTTAATTATTAATTTAAGTTTTATATTTAACTTATATAAAGGGAAAGTTTTTAAGCTTTTTTAATAAACATTTTCACTTTTATTTTAACATTTAATTTATATTATTATTATTTATTTAAAAATTAAAACTTATTAACATTATACTTTAATAAACTTAAATATAAGTTTGTTACATATAATTTATAATATAAAATACTTTAAAATTTAAAACATATACCTTTTTTACGTAACAATTATTAAAAATAAAATAGTAATAACTCTTAGAATAATTCTATAAATACCTTTATTTCTAGTATGGTAGTAACGGTTTTCAAGTCATTTACCCTTAAGATGGGTAAGCGAGGGGTGCTTGAAAAAACTATTACTTAATGATATTATCGTTCCAAAGTCATGAGCCTGAGCTGAGCAGCCAATGACGAATTGCACACTCGCTAGATTAGGTAGACATAATTATGTCAAGCAAGCTATGATCTCGACTATAACCCGGCATTAATATAAGCAATGAGCATGCCATCTAAATTCGGAGCTTAATTCTTACATGTTGCTATGTAGGTACGTCTGACTCGGAAGTATGGTCATCCTCTGACAGGGGATAAGATAGGGGTTAGGCGATAAGCAGTACCTAGGTAGGCAGCCATCTAAAGACTACCTCATATGCAGATTTGGCAAGGTTAGTTGGTATAGACTTCGTATACAGCTATGTTCTCAAGTGCCAACTAGGCACAGGTACATACTCCACTCATACCAACGAACCAAAATCTCTGAAAGGATCGAGTCATACTATTATAGGAATGATTTAAAAAGGTGTACCAATTAAATTGAAATGAGAAATGTACCGTGTCTGGTTTGCATTTGAGGACATGGTAATAGACTTTGCTGGTCCTGGAGACTCAATGCAAAGGCCAACCATACCTAGCTTATGTCATGCTCTCCATTATATATAGGTAATCTTCCGCGTACATCTCTAGTTAGTACTTAGAAGGACAGTAGTCAGTTATTGTCGATTGTAGATTCAAATGACACTATAGAAGCAGAGCTAATTGGAGTTTAAAGGTACAAAAGAGATGTTAACATCTCTTAATAGCCTAAGTGGTGAGATTGACAAGTTACCATACCAGGATAAAGAGACATAGCTCCGTATATTTCGGACGTAAACATCTTTGTCAACTAACTACCTAGATAATACCCTTACTCAAGTAAGCGTATAACTGTGAGTCTTACACAAGTAAGCTGTCGCGTTGATTCTGCCCTTGCTTGTGTAAGCGGAATATTAATGGACGAAGTGTTGACCGGGGATGTCTAGGTACCTAGTAGGTAGGTAGTCATCCTTTAGAATATAAGCCGATCTACCGTTTGGCCAGCGGCGCTTGAAGCCGACGTCCGATGGAGCTAGTAAGCGACTGCTTACTCCCTTAACCTAGTGGCAAATCCCATGTAAATTCAACCAATTAACTTGTTTATACATAGCTAACTCTTGAAGGACTGGGGAGACTTGGGGATATTGTAGACAGTAGCTTCGATGAAGCTTGAGAGGAGCTATTATACCGTTTATTAAGTTTCCTCAAGCCATCTATATATCCACCGAGAAGGTATTTTCATAGCCCTTTATAGGAGAACTCTTGCACAATTCATGTTTCTTGGGCGTGGTGGAAAATTGTTCTGTTATGAGGCTGCATATAGCTAGCCTCCAGTCGCATTCTACACCTTAGATCCTTTTGACGAGTACCGTATTGGGCCGAGCGAGCTCTCGCGGCTAATCAATGGGAAGTTTAATCAGGTACATTTCAGCCGCAGAGAAGTTGTTGTTGGAAGACTACCTAATCTCATGCGCACAGGAAGCTGCCTGGTGAAAGCATGGACCCCTGAAAACGGGATCGTTACCCAACTGATGATTCCATGTCCACAACTAAACTGATCCTTGAAGCCATGGGTATAGGCCGCTGATGTGATATCGCTGCTTTGAGCTGAATCACGGGATACTCGGATTTTGATGGCGCTTACCAGTTGATATTTGGCAGCATGGGAGGTAGTATCATGTTGCGCAAATGGTATTTTGGAGCTGAGGCGGTATTTGGATATATATTGGCCAAATCACCGCATCAAACCTGGGTCAACCTTGATATACCCCTATCACAAGCTTAATAGACATTCTCATGGCATTCAACATGAAGAATTCTATTTCGTCCCTTTGTAACCTTGTCCTCTTTGGGACTCTAGCAACCGGCGCCAGCATTCCCAGATATTTTCAGCCGTCGGCCTTTACTCGACGCCAGTTGGATCCTACACAGGTTCAACAAGAGCTCGGTAGTCAACTCTCAAATACCACTTCTATATTTGGGCCCGACGATGATCGCTATCCTGAGGCTACTACAAGGTGGAATACTTTTGCTGTGCCAAAAATTCAGATAGTTGTTGAGCCCGGCGAGGAGTCTGATGTCTCAACCATAGTAGGTCTTATAAGCGTCGCCACTTGAGTTCAGTTAGCTAACAGTGGAATCAGGTTAAATACTGCAATGAAAACAGTCTCGAATTCCTGGCCGTAAACCGTGCCCATGGAGCTTCTAAAGGTCTGCGTGCTTTCAATGGTATTCAGATCAATCTGAAGAACCTTAGGAACATTGACATCCAACCGGGCGGGGAATCTGCCTGGTTTGAAGGCGGTGTTTACGATGGGCCAGTCATGAACTACCTCTGGGATCAAGGTTACGTTACTACTACAGGGTCCTGCGATTGCGTAGGTATGATGGGCCCTGGTCTCGGCGGTGGCTATAACCGACACCAAGGCTTGCACGGCATGATTAGCGACAACATCCTCCAGCTTAATCTTGTTTTAGCTGACGGTTCTACCATTCGTGTCAATAAAGATAGCCATAACGATCTCCTATGGGCCATGAAGGGCGCAGGCCATAACTTCGGTATCGTTACGAGCTTCGAGATGCCCCTCTGGCCTCGGGGTCCGGACACATGGCATTATCATAACTATGTCTGGAAGGGTGACAAGCTTGAAGATATTTTTAACGCTCTAAATGTTTTCCATGGTAATGGCTCGACACCGGTTGGCATGGCTTTCAATTTCGGAAACTTTCAGATGAATACGACAATAAGTGACAAGGAACCCGTCATATTCTGGACTTTTGCCTATCGTGGATCGGCGGAAGAAGCCGAAAGCCATTTGGCTCCGTTCAACGCGATCGGTGCGGTTTACGAAGAATCTGGCGATGTACCATATCCAAGGATTTCATATGCCCAGGGCACCAATGAAGACAGCACCCTCTGCCAGGACAATATATATCGAATCCCTGCCACCACAGGTCTTGAAGTATATAATGTAACAGCTGAGCGCCTTATATTTGATGGCTTCAAACGACGCGCCGCCAGCAATCCCGCGCTTGCGGCAGGAGGCAATATCCTTCACGAAGCCTACTCGGACGAGGCCGTTTTAGCTCACGACCCCGATGACTCCGCCTTTCCATTCCGCTCTGACCATTTGCTGATGCTTTTCCAAACGATCGTCCCCGATGATGATCCAAGCCTGGCAAAGGATGTCCAAGAATGGGCGACTGAGGTTAGAGATCAATGGAACGAAGGTCAACCAGGGCGACCCATTCACGCTTATGTCAATTATGCCAACGGCTTCGAGCCCCTAGAGCAGGTATACGGCCACGAGCCATGGCGGCTAGAAAGGCTCCGTAACCTCAAAGCCAAATACGATCCTTACAATCGCTTCCGGTTTTTTAACCCAATCATCCAGGACAAGGAGGTTTAACTCTATTACCATACATGATGTCTACCTAATCTAGGGGCTTATTATGGTAGAACAGAACATGTCCCCCTTTTACGGATGTTAGATATTAGGATAGGTAGATAGAGGTATAGTAACCATCATCGAGATTCCAAAGGCCTCGGATCGTTGCTTGGAAGTCAATATCATATAGTAATAGAAACTATACATAACAATTTCGTATTCTATGGTTATTCAAGAATTATTGAGCGTGGTGTAGCGAGATTATTCTAGCACGGGGTCGTTCAATGCGCCCACATAGGAATACGAGAGCAGTATATACGTAACGGAATAGGGGCTATAGAATCCCCCGACCTAAGACATACCTCTTGGGGAGACACAGTCGGCCTGATGTATTGAAAATCTTTCAAGGCTGTTGCCTTGTCTTCGGACTGTATGTCTCTCTTGTCAAACCGTTATAATGCAAATCATTAAGACAAGTATTGAAACGGGCGGACCCCCACGAATGAATAGATCTACGGTTAGTATGACGGCAGTCTCTCATGTTTGTTTGGTTGGTTATTACGATATTGTGGCAGAGATCTGGCCTCCCTCCTTAAATATCCCAGATCCAATAGGACGGTTTGGAAAGAGAACTTGGGCAATTCCCCAAAACCCGGCTGTCCTCCTCTACCGCCCCTACCTCTCCATGCGCCACCACGGCTTTGCGCAACGGGGATCGGAAGCAGCGTGGCCGATTTAACAATAGGCCGTCGAGTAAGTCTGGTCAAATAAGATTTATGTCGGTAGTCGGATCGAGGTGCAATGCTCTGGATGCAGCCGCCCTTTCGTCTTCTCATTACTGGGGATAGTTGGTGCTACCCCTGTGTTAGATCTCGGATCAATGAGCCCACATCTATGACATAGAATTTGAGATGCATAGTAGGTAATAGATGTGGGGGGGACGTGATCAGTAGCAAGTCAGAGATGTGTAAATCTGCAGCAAGGCGAGTGATGAGATCGCCATGGTACAGAGCGCCATGCGGCGCATGCCGTTTACCGTTCCAAGGGTTTGACCCTTGCACAGATCAGACTGGTCATGAATCGCAACCGGGCAATCTATCTGTATAGAGCCTAATGTGAAGTTCCAACTTAGGTAATACCGTAAGAAGTTATGAGCTGACGACGGCACAATGAGAATGAATGGCCCCGACGCGTAAATTGTGTTGCGATTCTCCATTAAGTCTTCCACTGAATCTCTGTAAAGATACCTAATAAGCCTCACGGCATATGCTGCGGGTGGCGCAAATAAGCATCGACCATCTCCTTGGCGTGGAATACGTCCCTGTTTTAATTCTAGACCTTTCTCTCGTCATAGTGTCGTTGATCGGCAATCCGACGCCTTCTTCATGATATTTCTGTGACTGGAGACCTGATCGTCACTTGTAAGATCGGACTATGAAATAAGCTTACCATTCCCATACTCTCAACGGTCGCTTCGAGCTTGTTCAAGACACTCGAGGTCTTGCGAAGCAATCAGACAGCGCTATGTACGGACGGGCGGAGCCACGTCAACAGCCTGGCTATGCCTGTGAAGGTACGTTTTGAAGTCTCAGCCCTTGGAAGCACAAGTAGGAACTCGGCATCGCCCGTCGATTGGGAAAAGGAAAGACGACGATCCAAATTGACACTCGGACTTCTACAAAGATATATCATTTTGGACTCGATACTAACTGAATGAGCTTTAAAAAAGAATGCCGCAAGAAAAAGCTTCGATGTGACAGGCAGCGTCCGCAATGCGGTGCATGTGCCAATGCCCAGATCCAATGCGAAGTCAACGATCGCCGTATACCTCGCGGTCCGAAGAAAGGAAGCATAGGGGCACTTCGTAGTCGCATTGGTATGCCATACTCAAGATGAACTACCTAAACTGGCACCGATACTGAACATCCAGGTAGTGGCACTAGAGCGCCGTCTCTCCACGTCTCAATCCGAGGATAGCGCAACTACGAACGGCCACGAGCTTGGATTGGTAGCAGAATCGCCGACCAAAGAGGGCATTTCGACACAATTCTCCTGTATGTCCCATGAACATGCGTTTTGCTTTTTCCTATTATTCCTGTAGGATGGCATTTTATATCCGACATATCCGAGACATCTTCAACAACTGTGTCCAGCTTTAGAGCGAAAGTAGTAACCACTTTCCTTGTAGTGCCTGATTGGGACGTATCTCAACAAGACCAACCTCTGAATGGTTCGATTCCTCTGGCTTGGGGTCCGCCAGCGACTGCACCTCACTCACCGCTGCTCTTCTCTGAGCTCCCGGTCATACCCACCATGGCAACATCGTATCCGTCACCAAAGCAGAGCCCGGTCTCAATTAGTGATGTTTTCGTCCCAGACCTTACAAAAGCAGATTTGTGGGTTCCCAAGATCCCCAGGATGATTCTTTCCAAGGTAGCTTACACTGCTTGAAGAATACAGCTTTACTTTGACCGTGTTCACCCTATTGCTCCCATCTTTAACAAGTCGAAAACGTTTAGATGGATGGGCGATGGAAATGCCATCACCGAACCTCAGCAATGTCTGCAGTATGCCATGTTGACATCTGCTACAGCTTTCTCAAGCCAGTTTGGCAGTATTCAGGAATCTCTTTACGCAAGGACTCGGTTCATGCTCGATCAGCTGGATCTGAACAGCAATGATTCCCCGATATGCCACATCGAGCACTTGCAAGCGTGGATTCTAATCACATTCTACGAGTTTGCCAAGACCAACTACCGCCGTGGATGGCTCAGTGCTGGGCGAGTCTTCCGTTTGGTCCAATTCCTCAAACTCTACGAGCTGGATAGTGCCAGGCCTTTAGGGGTAGATAACGACGACGACGCAATTACGTTGGAGGAAAAAAGGCGCACATTCTGGGTAGCCTACTGCCTTGACCGGTTTATTAGTATCAGCGAAGGTACGCCTATGACGTTAAACGAAGAAGTGGTGAGCTTCCCCTACTCCCTAGACAAGAAACGATAGGATCCATCCACTATTCCTCTTGGGAGAGAAGCTTATTCCCAATATTTGCAGGTATTCACACGGCTCCCGTGTTCAGATGACGATTTCCAGAGAGGACTCGTATCACAAGAACCCTTCTTGGCAGAGACTATGACATCTGCCGACATGAGATCGTACGCGCCACTAGCAGAATGCGTGATTATCGTCACCATCTGCAGCCGAGCTCTTTCCCATAAGCAAATCTACACGATAGAAACCCTGTACAGCAACATCCCCCTTGACTTCTCTTCTCGACACGATTGGTTGGACGGCATGCTCACTCGCCGGCTCAATAATCTGCAAGTCAACTATCCCGCATTAACGGTGGCAGAAAGCCCCATGATCATTTACTCGTATATGGTTGCGTGCTCTGCCATCATATACCTGTGCCGTATCATGGAGACGTTATCAATAGCCGACCAAAACCAGTCTCTCGTGTGGGAATACCAAGATCGGGGGCTTTGGGCGGCCCAGGAAATCTCTAGGATGGCGAAAGAGCATGAATATCTTGGCTATTTCCGGGCACATACGTTTATGCCTCTGACCATCTACCTCGGTGCGATGAGGCTTCGAATGCACCTTGAGGCCCGAAAATGCGACATGGAAAAGAACGAAGCCGAGGAGGTGGAGAAATCACTCCACAGCTCCATTGAGGTGCTACAGAAGCTGCAGTCAGTCAATAACCTGTCGAGTTATTACTTGCAGCTCCTGTAGCGTCCTTCAGAAGTTCCTAGCTGGACTAGGTTATAAGGATGAGGCGCCCGCTCGGAGCACGGGTCATGCTATATCCCTCTTCCTCCCCAAATCTGGAATAATGGGCACCGTTATTTCAGTACGATTACGTTAGGATGCATTCAACAATGCCGTCCAACCCATTAGGCGTATTATAGTCTGCAATGTTAATGTTAGAAAAACGCAAATGAGACAGGGCCGTTGGGGCCTTTTACTTAATGTTCAATAAATGACAGTTTCTAGACGGGTCGCAGGGCTTAGGCGAAGTAGGTAAAACTCTTCGTACGATGAAGCAATAGAACACTACGTTTCAAACCGAATTCAAGAGAGATATGGATTCTATAGTTCAATAGAAATAGAAATCACGATACCTATATGAAGATCTATCCCAACTCGAAGAGCTAGGTACCAGGTACATATCTAGAAGCCACTTGATTCCCACCAAGATATTACGAGATACAAACGTCTTCTTGGCGGTGATGATGGAAGTATTCTGTTGATCGTTCTTACTATCTATATAAAATTCTGGATAGGCCCCTTTCTTTCAAGAGTTGGATACAGCTTAGATATTATTTACTACCTGAGGTAGGTAGATTTTGTTTACCTAGGACCAAACAGTCTGACATCTAATTACCTGATAAAATCGGTTCCGAGCCTGCAATGATGAACTTAGGTTAGGTAAGATATCAATTGCGTGTCGGTATTCAAAGTTGTTAAGATGACATTAGAAAATAGAGCTACGGTTAATAGTTCCTTCAGAATCGCAACCGTATACTTCCCCACGTAATATCCAATCATAATAGTAATGTTACATATACTCGCTAGAAGCTCTAATAGTGGCCCACGACCAACTCTCAACAGTAGGTCTCAGCAGACGGCGGTTATGTTAGCTCCCTCAAAAGCCAATCTGGGAAGAGGATTCCCATACTACGACAATCTCTGAGGCGCGCACAGTAAGCTAGCATACTGACAGACTGTACTCAGGACCTTTTGCCATCGGATACGACCTCGGAGCCTATAAACAAGTGCAAAAACTAGAACAAGCTTTGAGTGGACGGTATGAGACAGTGGCTGGCAGATCTCAAGCGGATGAAATGCCACTAAGCAAACTAGAGCATGTTCTAGTGATTCAATACATCAACATCTCCACCAAGCGTGAAGACGAGTGCTTGATGCAGTCTGCCGTGCGAATTGACACAACGTAGCATGGACTCTCGGTCATCTAGGAAGCGCGCATATTCGGTCTTTATATGTAAATCTGGCATTGAACATTCGAGATACCGACTGCAAGAGGTAACGATCCGTCTGGGCAATGCGAGATCCGACCTGAACTAATTATGGCATGAGCTAAGGATCACACAGATCCTAATTACGATGAATGGAAAGGTTGCCTGGCTTTAATTCCGAGAATTGCTCGCCAATGCCGGAAACCATCTCCTACGCATTGAGTTGGACACCTCCTGAATTGCTGGTATGTAAGGGGGTTCCAACATCAACTCAGGGGAAATACCTACGTTCCCATTGGACAGAATGGCAATAATGAATCATCGCTGGTTTCACAGGTAAGCAGCCACAATTATATTATAGCATGGAGAGTTCAAGTTATACAAGATGGTGAACTACCTCTTTTGGTAGCTCAAGCACGTGGCAACTCGCCGATGATTCCAAAAAGGGCCATGTGCTTGGACCAATAAGTCAAGTCAGCTCATGGATCGAAATTTCTTTCACCCGAACTTAAAAGGGCATCTATCTGCCAACCAGGAAATAATGGGCTGGTGATATCCTATATCACCGAAGGCCATCTTTCCTTTAGGTAGGCAATTCGGGTAGAATTCATTTCTGAATAGTTCCATGCAGCCTTTTGGCGCCCTAAATGCTACGGTGGCAGGCGCTTCTGTATGCCTTCGTCCCAAACCACTTCCAATTCCATCCGGCTATTTCCGTACTGCTTCTACGGAAGCGGAAAGCGGCTCATTCTCTGCGTAACCATATTCCGGAAGATTTACGTACTAGTCAAGTCGATCCAGCATGTACCCGTCTCGGCGTTGCACAAGACAAAAAGCGTGGGCGTTATGCAATTTATTTCGGTGGCGGCCTATGAGCGTCGTAGATGTCAGCGCTTGATGGGGGCTCCCGTCTCGGCTCGTGCCGAACGTGGCTGGAAGCCTTGTTGATATTAGGCCCAGAACTGCTTTTTAACTTTCAATAGAGGGTTTTAGCCACATCGATGATCATAGCGTAGCTTATATTGCATTGACGATCGGCCCGTTCCACCACCATCTGAGTTTGCTAGGTCCAAACTGCTGAGCGGGGAGACGCCCTTCACTGTCTATGAGTTCACGGGCACCGTCTATTAGATTCGGATATGTGCCCTGAACAAGTTTCTGGCCTAAGCCAGAATGGTACTAACTATCATCGAAATTCAGTTACCACAATATGGTTAGACGACCGGTGGTGAGTATCTAATGTACTCATAAGGAGGCTCGGTGGATAAAGCATGGATACCGCTACAGTGGTGGGAACCATAGGATGCCTACCCCAGATCAAGTTACGATAGGTAGACAATCACAGGTTACCGATCTCCGCTAACAAGGTATACGATCACTCATGTAACCATGCCGCCCTATGTAAGTGCTACCTAAGTGGATGGCATAACAAACTGGAACTCTATCGAGCGATTTGGAGAACTTGCCGCTTACGATGGATAAGCAGCCTTATATGGACATTTAAACTTATTACGTATCATCGAGATTCAACGTCCTATGAAATTTGTTGTGATAATAACAACACAACTCCTCCAACCATACTACCAAACGGCTGCCAACCACGAAATCGAACAGCCCCCTAACCTACAGCTCCACAATATCGAACGGCCGTAAGTTACAGGTCCCTATAACTTATAGTATTTTCTCGTAACTATTGTAATGGCTAGAAAAATGGCTTTCAGAACGAGGTACGCAATACAGGTATTTTCGAAAAAGCTGAAAAAAGGAAAGTTTTCTAACCTATACTCTCTAAAGATATAACTAATAAAACATTTCTTTAACAACAATACGCCCAATAACAACGTTTGAAATACTACTAGGTACGTGCTAACAAGTTTCCTAAATTAAATACGTCAGCTTGATACAATATCCTGAATAGGTTCGAGCATTTACATCTATTTTATCATTATCAAGCATCACTTTCCTAAATGGACTCGTATGCCAAAACTTCCTTTTCCCTACTAAATCGCGGGTATCTACCTGTTAACGGAAAATCAGAATAAATCCGACTTTGCTTCTAGCAACTTCAACCATGGACAAGATCGAGATTCTACCTAAAATAAGGATGAAGAACGAGGAAGATCTTAATAAACTAGCCGATGCAGTCTCCAACTTGAGTCCGACCTCGCACACTTCGTCCACAATATATCCTCCTTATCTTCGGAGAAAACGGAGCCTCTAACCAAACACCTCCATGCCACTCGACGAGCTTTTGCTTCTCTTCACAATGCCAAGCTGGTTGAACGGATAAAAGACAATCCTGACCGTACCAATAACAAAAAGATAAATCTTGCGTTGAACAGATTAAAGGCCGGGACTTGGCTGCCCAGTGGCCAGGGGGGTGAGAATTGGTGATATATCTCCAGGCGGTACATTCAAGATTAGCTTCGACGCCGTCTACTGAACTAACCTATAAATCTATTAGCATTTAATGGTAGAAATATAAATGAAAAATAAAATTAAGTTAAGCTAGGTCAAGCAATGCCTTCATCTTGTGAATATACGAATCAGCGTTAATATGAGATGTACTATCACGTGATGCTCCGATGCGAGGCCTTTAGATGTTGAACGTTTGTTGACAAAGCGAATATTTATGTCACTCGATAAGCGCTTCCTACGATTCTGTTTGAACCATTATATACTCGAGATGTGCACAATGCAATTGAGTCAAAACCTGTATATAACTCATAGGAAGTTACTCGTAAGCTGTGCTTAGAAAGGACGCGGTATATTTCCACAATGTCCACCTATAGATTTCGCGCTTAACTATACGCAAGTGATACTTTCTAAGTAAGCGTACGATACTTACCTACCTACCTAGGTAGGTATATATGAATGATATAATTACCACTATCAATTAGCTTGTAATTGTGGATAGCTATATCCAGTACACACACCGTTTTCCTTGCCTATGTAATTTAATGCAGCAAGATATAGTATATGGAATTTTAGCTATATTATATCAACTTGGTTTGCCAAGTGGTAAAGCTGTGAGCTTTACCAAAACTGAACTCCTTGAATCTCTTATACTTAAATCGGGAAAATAAGGGGTTCTCACATCACACGCTAAGACACCTCGTACAATTTCTAGAATTAGTCCCTTGTTTTCACATCTAGGCCTCGCTAGAAAATCAAGTAACAGGTGTTGACTGCTTTATTGATAGGTAGTGACCTTGTAGACTTAGGCTGGTACCTAGAACACTTGAGCCGAGCAATGGGTTTGATGCTAAATCACATAGTCTATCTGGCGTATCATGGAATGAGTTAAATACCTGGTTGAATGCGAACTTGATTACCCTGTATTCTATACTGGATTAATATCGCTGGCTTTGGTAGTTTTGGTGAATCAATTAGTTTAAAGTACGACTATACTATTTATTATATATGTCCGATTGATATCCTCGCAAAACCCCGATTTCGACACTTCTACATCGCTAATCTCGATTTGCCTAATAAGCTTTTCAAAACGACAGGAAATAGCCCAGGTATCAATCTTGACCCTTTCACAACATGGAGGAAATTCAAGAGTTCTTATATGTCGAGGTCACAGATGCTGAGTCCCTCGACGAACTAGTGTCGAGAAATATCCTGCTACGAGTCCAGTCTCGAATACCGTGGCAACGGAGGACGCCTGACGGCTGCAGAAAAAGAGCGATTTAAGAAGGCCTATCAGGAAATCGTAAAGTCATATGCTGGATTAAAAAATGCCAAAGACCAATTCCAAAGCGACGGCGACACCATTTCAATCCTGAAGATTATCACAGCAAAGAAGAAGTTGGATGACTTGGAGGAGAAATGGCGAGAAGTTCAGAAACTTTACACCTAATCATTTGTAAACACCGCTGGATAAGAAACAGAAAGATTGGTAAATTAGGAGGAGCAATTTTCGATCTGTACGAATCCGTTAGGTTGGGAAACCTAAGCTTCATAGCCCGATCGACCAGATTTATTATCATGTCACATAGTTAGATCTATCGTTAATACATCAGGTTCAACGGATGCACTGACCTCATTCTCGGAATCAGATTTGTGGTAGGTATATGAGAGGTAGGTACTTAACCTAATGTGCATGACTTAAATAAACTTGGGTTCTTTACATGCAGGAGGTACATATGTGCTCTGACTTATGGCATACACGTCCTCGCCAAGTGTTCCATTACTGTACCTGACAGTAGCTCCATGAGCTCCTCAGTTCAGAAGTCATGAATCCAGCATTGTAGTTTAGTGTATATTTAAAGGCGTTTTCTCTAGAAATTCCTTCACCTTTCAGAACCCCTTTTCGTGAACCGAACCATTTACTCCCGCCAAAAAATCTTACTTGACTACCGACAAAACATAGCTGCTTCTTTTATCTATCGTGGATACCTACCAAATTAGACTATCAAGACAAGTCCAACTTTAGGTTGAACCGCTTTCACTATGGATAAAGTCCCGGACTTATCCAGCGCTACCATCAGGACTATCAATGATCTCGATTGGCAAGTCGAGGTGATCTCGGTACATCATACTAACCTGAAAGCATACTGGCGCAATCGGAGCGTGTTGACCCCCGAAGAAGAAAGGGCTCTTGCCAAACATGTCGAGGCCAGTGCACGAGCATATGATGTTCTTTCGAACGCTAAGGAACGGGAGCAGAGCGAGCCGAGCGAAGAGAAGGATAGGCAACCTTACCTTACCAATATGAGAAAGATAAAAAAAGGCATGGAGATCATAGTCTGTATTGACGACATTTTGGCTGATATTAAGGAGTGGAATAACAGCGAGAAAGCTAAACGCCGCAAGACTGAAAGATTGACAACTCTTTATCTAGCCGGAAACATCTCTCTTCATATATGTCAAGCATTTAACAGTTGGGAAGTCAGGGAGCAATGTCGTCAAATTGATATATTTTAGATGGAATTAGGGGTGACGACGCCCGAATAGGGGAAGCAATTGAATAGTTATAACCAACAATAAATATATTTTTAATGTCACACGTTTTTTACATGATTTTCATTAGATACCCTAAAAAGCTCTATTTCCCAAGTAACTCGTTGAAGTACCTATCACTCTTTATCTTTCTATTCTTTAACGTAATGCGCGGCGCACAGAACGCGGAAGAAAGTCATAGCCTGTACCAGTAGCACAATGTCACGCTCTGGTTCGATGTTGAGGAGATCACAACAAAGCTATTCATTCAATTTGTAACGCACTTTTTGTCTGGACGGGCCGTGACATTCATGTTTTAACTTTTCATTGTATTCGCGTTCCCATAATGCATTATCCATCTTTTGTTATAAATTGCAATCCTACCGCCCATTCTGTTAGGAGGTACCTATCCATCAACGTCAACACCAAAGCTTTCCAGACAACAACAATACCGATACTTGCACGCTGCCACGCTTTTTGAAAAAAAAAAAATCACCAGCCAGCTGTAGAAAAATAATCTTTACTACTTGCCCACCATGTCGTCTCGAGTTTCCATCCCATATTTCGAGATCGAAAACAATCGGGACATCGACAAAGCCCTGCGGCAGATCGAGGTCGTCGTGCGCAGCGTTTCGCAGCGCACCGTCGAGAGCATCCAGGACGCCGAGGACCTGGAGGAGCTGGAGGCCGACATCCGCGACGCCAAATGCACATCCGACCACTTGTTAGATGTGGAGGGATACTTCAAGGACGATCCCGTCGCGATGGGAAAAATCAACACGGCGCTCAGCAAGCTAGGGCATATCCGAAGAACTCTACAGAGACTACACGACCAGGCCACGCAGTCGAAGAAGTCCAAGAACAAGCGTAGATGAGCAGAGCACGATGTGATCATTCGCATTGGTTTAGGTACCTGGTATGGGGAAGAGAGGCTGTCTCTAGGAAATCCATATAAGTGGTAGGGTAGGGCCTTAGGTGATAAGGGACATACGGCGGCCCCCCTTTTCCGGAACAGGAAATATTTTCCTGAATTACCGTATCTTAATAAAAAAAAACATCCCAAAGGCATTGCAAAATCTTATTCCCAAGATATTGGACCGAGTGACATAGTATTTTTCTATCTTAGCAGAAATGTGTGATGCGGATATTCTGTTTCGCAAGATTTATTAAATTGAGTAATTTGACCTAAGGTAATACCTGTGATCACTACAGGCACCTAACGTACCATAAGTGCCTGTGAAGTATACTTCATCTGGGGTATGTACCTAGAGGTAATTATAAGGACTTTGTGATAGTGGTTGGCTTAGTGATGGGGCAACTCGATGCGGAACGGGTTCGGGGTTGAATTTGCTTTGTCATAGATATTCCGGTCTCTAAAGGATTGTAATATCAAGGAAGAGAATCATAGCTTAAAAGTTTCGTAAGTATCTGGTCTTTCCGCGTCTAGGTACCTCTATCTCAGTTGGTCGGAAGAGTCATCTACCTTAATCTCAATTACACCTAGGAAAAACACTTCTTACAACCGGGAAGTGAATTGGTGTGTAGTTACGACTGACTTTAAACTGACTATTAATCCCAGTAATGAGACTTCATACAATTGGTTAATTGGTTAATTATAAGCAATAGTTAATGAATAAGTAGCCAATCACGTTGTGACCAAAGCCAACCTATTCCTACGTCATTGGCGCCGACGTCGAAAGAGTTCTCGACTCGATACCCAACGCCAACACCACCATGACGACCAAAGGTTTATGAATGGTGCGGAGCATCAGATAATCACGCATGTTCCATGCCACGTAAGTGACAGCAAGCCGAACACCATGATCCATTCTCTCCCGCGTCCTGCCAATAGGGACGCTTTTAACGACCGCCGCTGCACATGAGACCCAGCGGAAATAGCGCCATCCTATTCGTCCCTCGGCATCGTAAGAACCATTGCTGAGTTCGTCGCGGAGGAACACCTTATACATTAGGTACCTAGATATCTCAAGCTTTATTATACACACATGGTGCCGAGAACAACGAAAAAATCAGAGTTGCTCAACCCACTGCCGCCATGGAAGACCGCCGCAGTAGTGATACTGACTCGGGCAGCACTCTATCCTTCTACAGCATCCCCACGCAGAGTCCGCAGCCTACGGCTCGGCCGCTGATATGGATGCGGCGCAGAGATACGGATTTTGGGAGCGATTGCTTCTCTAAGCGAGAATCCGTCGTTATCCGTGACAGCATTGCGTACCCCTCCGAATCCAGCTTCGAAGACACGATCATCAAGGGCACGGCGGAGACGGTGCAGCGGAACCCTAGTAAGCCGCGGCTAATCGACCTAGACTACATACGGCGAAAGATGCGCAGCGCAACGGGGCGGCGCGGGTCGCAATGGAGTGACACTACAGACACATCCGTATCATCGTTTAGCGGGTGGTTTTCAGAGATACGTCCGCCGGAGCCGATTTTGCTCAGTCCGATAACGAGTCAGCGGGCCGTGACGGAGATGTACCACGAGAGCCAGAGTGATATCGAGATCCATTCTAGAGCTCGAGCCTCTTCCCTGCAGGGACCGGAAACACCGCTCCCACCCCAAAGTGGAGAACAAGGCGAGCAAACCGGCGAGACGGTTAGAAACTCTTCCCATGAGAGCGAGTTATCGGCCTACTCCGCAACACAAAATCTTCGCCAGCAAAAGCGTAGCTGCATGCGCTCGCTCTTGTGCGCGTTGTATTGATTTAGGACATGGGAGGGGGTCGACAAAGATTGGTAACGTCGAGAACTGGTAATGCTCTGGAGTATAAAATAGGCATCTGGGGCACATCGAAGTTAATGGGAAGAGCGGGCGTTTATTGGATACTTGGTTTTTGAAAAGGTTATTGGGAAGGCTGTGAATGGTGCGGCTGTATCTAGTAGTCCCGGGGGTATATCCAGGGTCCAACGGGGTTATTATTATATGGCGTTGATGTAATGATTCTGACAGGCTTGACACTAACTGGTGGGAGCCAAATGGAAAGAATGTCAAAAGCATTATTTAGAACCCTTTCCCTTCTCATATTATCTATTTTCCGATGTCGTGTTCCCCTGCTGTCGCCTTTTAAACCAGTTGACGATATATTGAATGTCTATGTCGTGTTGTTCTGCCGGCACATACATCCACCTATTATTTTCTGCACTCCAGCCTCTGTTTGGAAGGTAAGCTTCTAGCATGTAATAGTTGTCCCTATGGAAAGGGAAGTCAAAGCTTGGCGGTCCGCTCGTCTCCAAGAATAGGTCTGAACCTGATTCCATGTCCTCTTTCGACATGCGAAAACGTCGCCTCTTGTTACCCTTGTTTGCAGCATGTCGGCCTATAGACCTGGTTGTCGAGTCTAGGTGAGCTTCAAAAAGCCGCGCATGCCATAATGGACTGCGTAGGGCTTTGCGTACGATGCCTGCATTTGTCGCTATTAGATCTTGGTTCCATGCCGGATGCTTACCCCGCGGGATCATGGGAATTGGTTCCCCGATATCCAGATTTCGCTGCCAGTGAGCGAAGTCGACAATCAAACAGAGTGCTGACCATCGCAATAAGCATGATAGACAAGTGCAGATTTCCGCAGGATTCGGAGGTTGGATGTGTTGATAAGGTATCTTATGGATGACAAGAAGTTCCTGTCGCTCAGGATTTTGAATCATGTGGTGAATGGTGGGATCAATATGCTCCATGAGGACGGGCAACCTGAAGCATTTCTCCAGACAGACGTAGCGCCAGCTGGTAATGGCCCTTGAGATCCGGTACTCCTCCTGAACGATAAATTGGTAGAAAGCACGGTTGACTCGCTGTAAATTGAAAACATCGCTTGGACGAAGTAGGGCTAATATATCCAACACGAGTTCGTAAGGAAGGCTCAAGAGATGTCGGGAATCGCGACTTATTTTCTTGATCTTCTTTGCCTGTTTTTTCCGAGCCCTCTCCGTACGTTTAGAGCGAAGAGTGAGAGCTTCGGTTTTATCCTCCAGCTCTCCCAATTCTTCATCTTCCGACACGTCAAACTTCCGCATTATGTTAGATAAATTCGTACCTAAGTTGGCGTCAATGTGGCTGAAGACCCTTTTTGTCCCCTTTGCCCTGGTAATGATCACGGGATTGAACGTCTCTATAGGATAATTGACTTGATCTTCGGAGTTAGGATGAATGAAACAATCAACCTAATCTTTAGGTACCTACATGTAGTACTTTAGGCATTGCCACGAGCACCTACGCTACTCGTAAGCTGCATATTTGCTAATATCATAAACTTGATAGTCTCTTAACCATAATTAGTATAAGGATTCCACTGGAGTTTCGAAGAGCTTCGGACGCGGGTAAGATTTCTAGTGAAATAAGCACTTCTCAAAAACAACCCAAATTAAGAGGTCAATTAAACTCAATAAAAAAAGCCTTGCAGCTAGAATATCCGCATCATGGGCATCTTCCACGTTGTCTTATTCAAATTTAAAGCCCTCGTCACCCCGGAGGAAATCAAGGCGGTAAGACATCTACATGGCAGAGGAGATACGACTTTATATGATTTGGATACTAATAACTTGTTCGATGCTGTATTTAGGCCTGCGTTCGGATGCTGGCTCTGGGATCAAACTGCATTCATCCCACGTCGAAGAAGCCATACGTAAAAGTACATGGCGGTGGGAGAGATAACAGTCCCGAAGGAAAACAGGTATCTAAATGGCCTCCTCATTTATTTCATTTCTCTCGTATTGTATAAGGGCCTCCCTTTCCCTTTGGCTGACCGTCTTTGATGCTAAATAGCTAGGAATGACGCACATCTTCATCTTCGAATTCGACTCGGAGGAAGACAGGGAGTATTATCTGTACAAGGACCCCGCTCACGCGGAGTTTGTTACGAGTATCAAAGATCTAGTCGAAGAAATCCAATCTCTCGATTTTATCCCTGGAGAATTTTAAATTCTTTAAGCCTTAAGATATAGCATTGAAGCTTTGTGAGTGATGAGGCTTGGAGGGATTTTGGGGGGCTTGTGAAAGCCAAGGGTGGTGAGGGGAGTGGAGGGGACGGGGACGGGGAGATGGGGGTGGTGGAGAATGAACAAGTGGAGGGAGCAAACAGAATGACGTCGACTTTGATTGGTATCTTTGCAAAAAAGTGGAAATATGTCTGCTTTAGAAAGCCAATGAAGATTAATTGCAGCCCTACGTCATCCCCCACCTTACCAGCTTTGCTTAGCTTGCAAGGCTAGCACTATTAGCTACCTCCTTAGGTGTACTACCTCACTGTGTAATACATAGTCCGGAGGCCTTGGGGTCCCTGGGGGCCCTGGGGTTGTAGGCAATTGAACAATTGAACCCCGCAGCAGCGACAGCAGTAGCACAGCAGGTACCAAGGGGTGGGTGCAACTGATCTTCGCCATATCAAGAGTTGTACATAATTTACCTCCTTATGTGATCCAATTTATTTCTCTTCTATTACAAACAAAGAACTGCCCACCATCATCCTCCCCCCCATTGATACATGTTGTAATTCAACAATTCGAATACAAGGAGTAACCTATCTTCATTTACAGACGCTGTTAATTAAAAACGCAAAAACGGGTTTCTCCACTCTACTTTTCCATCTTCTTAAACAACAAGCCATCATCAGCCCATAATTTTTTTATTTTTTTTCCAAATCGTCACCTGCTAAATCTCTACTTTACTTGGTGACAAGACCCGCGCGCATTATCATTTCGCGAACCTTGACATCGTATCCGTTGCCATTGACATCTTACAGCTTAACCTCTACTTAAGAAACTACCCAACAGGTAGTTACTAGATAAGCAAACATGTCGCAACAACAGACTGCTCCGATGCTCATCAACATCCCTCCCCCACCATCCAATCCGGAGACTCCAAGCGATATGCCGTATGTTCATTGACGCCAATCCCTCTATACGACAATCACATTACTAACCAGATACATCTCTAGTGGTACTCCTACCAGCACGACCACTTCTCTATCTACCCTTTCTACCACCGCCATCAAGGATGGCCATCGAGGTCATGCCTATCACGGCATCGGAGGACCCCGAGGCCACCAGCACCAATCGTCCACAAACAGTCTCGAAGCTGAGCGCGCAGATCGCATCAGCCGTCTCGCCGGCCTCGAGCGCGTATCTACCCTCCGCGCCCCGAATCAGAGCCAGCAAGGCGGTTCCCCGAACCTAGCCCAGACGACCTCGACAACCGCCGCCCAGCAGCAGCAGGCCGCCGCCCTCACGCCCGCGTACTTCGACTCGAACGGCCAGCCGACGGCCATCACCAAAGTGAGCACGGTGGGCACTGCCTCCGCGACGGGTAGTGTCGGGGCGCGGACGACCACGGAGGCAGGTGACCGGTTCGGCGAGGACGATGACGATGACGACATGGACGCCGAGCTGACCGAGGTCGACGAAGATGGCATCAGCATCAGCATGGACACCAATTACCGCGCCATGGACGTGGACAGCACGTCCGGCGCCATCGACCCCATGGACGAGGACATCGCGAGCCGCTCGATCGGCGGTTTCGAGGACCGCATGAGCGACGACGGAACCGCTAGCCTCGTAGGCTTCGGCGAGGGCGCGAACAGCACCGTCAGCGGCCCCATCTACCACCGAAGGCCGCTGCCTGGCGCGGCGGGCATCTGGGGTCTGGAACGCAGCAGCTCGGGCTTGAGCCAGGAGGCTATTACGGCCCGGAGTCGAGAGATACGCGATGTGGCCGCGAGCGATACCCCCGTCAGCGCGACGGTCGCGGCGGAGACGCGTCAAGCGAAATACGTAGACGGCGTAGCGGTAGACGGTGGCGGACACGTAGGCACTTCGGATGATGACGTGTTCGTCGACACTACCACGCGCGGACCCATACCCGTTCAGCCGGGCCAGCCGCGGACGAGCGCTCTTCGAGAAGGCGTTGGCGGCCCCGCGTCACGGGAAGCCGCAGAGCGCATCGTGCGTGAGCGTCTCGACGGCGGCGAAGGCGGGCGCGCGCCTATCCTAGGAAGCTCGAAGGACGGGGATAAGTTAGGGAAGTTCTACTTTGAGGAGAAGAAGTAGGATTTGACTACGTAATGTCGACTGCGGACCGAAATTTGTTACCTGCCTCCTAGGTATCTTATCTATCACAGGGGGTGGCCTTCCTGATTAGTTTGGTTGTTTTGTTTTATCTTGTTTAATTTGTGTATGATTTGTTATCACTCACCAATTAGGTATGTTATGGTTATGGAGTTATATCGGCGCACTAAAGGCGAAAACTACTAAATCGACCTCGATATTGGAACGGTGGATGGACGGTAGAGGGGCGGGTTCAACTTCAACCAATTTGTCTCTTGCTGGCCTGATAGATAATAATGGTTAGGCATCACAGAAGAGACATACCTTAGGTATACACCGTAGGTGGTGTAGGGAGTAGACTAAGGGGAAACGGTGGATGGATAAACTCTCTTGATTAGGGCCAAGTCCCATAATGCTGTATCTTATTTGAGTGCTTAACCGCATGGCACATGGTCACATCCTCAATGCAAGTTTACTTTCGATATGATACGAGGTTCATTATCTATACTTGCCTTGGTAACGTGTACACGATACCGCCTTGACGACCAATAGTTTAGGATCGCATTCAGTTCCATTACAGGTACACTTCGTCTAGATAGAAGCTATTGCAGCTATGTATTACATTGATGCATGACGAAAAGAAATATAAACAGACAAACAATACAATGATATACTCAGTCCTTGGGCATTATACAAGCGTAATATCAACAATCTTCGCTAAATCTATAGCAATCTGTCTTTCCCCCTGGTCATCCACAGCATGAAAATCCTCTCCGTCCATCGCCCCGTGCAAATAGCAGTCGCCGACGAACTCATACGTCGAAGAGTCTTCTTCGACAGGCCCGGAAGAACTACTAGTTCCTTCTCCAGCCTCTTCTTCCCCTTTAGGCCGTAAGATATATGGGAAGAACCCCCCGATAGCAGCGACAATGATATCGCCTTCCCGCACGCCGATATCCGTTCGCCGCTGTTCTCCCGCACTTCCGCCGCTTTGGCCCGGCATCTCGCCCCGGATGGCCTGCGCTAGTATCGGCGCCGCTTCCGGCGACCGCTGACCGACGTACTGCTGGAACTGCTGCAGCATCATGTTCCCGAGCGGATCGCCCATCAACCGTCCCAACCCCGCCGCCACATCATCCCCAGCCCCATCCCCGCTCCCCCCTTCCACCTTCGGCTCCTTGCCCAGCAATTCCGGGTCGGCGGCTACCACGTCCTCCACGGCCGTCATCCCGAACCTGCCCCCCGCCGTGCGAAAGAACCGCCTGCCGCGCGCGTGGCTCGCGAGCAGGTCCTCGAACGGCTTCGCCCTACCGCAGCGCGCCACGAGCGCCCGGAGCTCCGCCGAGCTCTGTATGCGCTGCGCGTTCTCGGGCGTGCGCAGGGTCGCCAGGGTGCAGCCCAGCGCCTGCAGCAGGCTCTCCTCCGCGACCAGGCTGTCGAAGTGCGCGCCAAGCGCGGCCGGCGGCGCCACCGTGTCCCGCATCGTGGCGCCCATCCGGCCGCTGCCGTTGAGCAGGAGCGCGCGCCAGAACCGCTCGGTCCTCTGCGCCGGGGTCTCGCCGGCATGCGCGGGCAGCGGGTCCGCCAACAGCTTCGCGAACTCGGCGAAGCACAGCCGTCGGAAGTTGCCGGCGTTGAAGACGGAGGACACGTGCGCGACGCGGTCGAGCGGGCGCACCTGTAGGCGCACGGCGTTGTCGGCGGCCGACACGGAGATGGGCTTCTTCCAGCGGTCGGGAACGGCTTCCCACCACAGCCGCATGCCGGAGTCCGGGTTGAAGAAGGCGCTGCTCTTGCACGAGGGCGGCGGGGCGCTGAAGTCCGGGACCCAGCTCGGCAGGCCGCGGAGGCGTTTCGTGCGCGGCGGACGCTCGCTGTACCACAGCATCAGGTCCTGGCGCTCGAGGATGGAGTAGCGCGCGACTTCGGTGAACAGCTGCTGCGCGGTCTTGGAATAGTCGATCTTCGGCAGGGGCTGCGCGCCGGCCTTGTGGTATTGGGTGCGCGCGGACGGCGTCGCGACGTGGATCATCGCGAACACGGCGTCTCTCGGGTCCTTGGGCTCGCAGTTGCGCGCGGTCTGGATCATGGGCAGCAGCTCGATAGCCTCGCCCAGGCGCTTCCTCCGCACGGCGATTTCGATCTCATTGGCGATCTGCAAGCCCTTCAGCACGCGGGGGTAGAGGGGGACCTGGAAGAACTTGACTTGGTAGTAGGGCATGGCGCGCGTGGCGGCGATGTAGGCGTCCCAGGGGATGTTGCTCCGGCCACACACGACGACAGGGGCCTTCGCCAGCACGATGTCGGCGATGCCTTGTACCGAGCACCAGTACTGGGACCCGAAGATGCTGTAAATGTAATCCCAGTGGCGGAAATTAAAAGAATCCAGATCGTTATAGGGGCAATTGAAAAGAATATCCCGGATTCCGGTCATCTGCTGCGATGTTGCCTGCGACAGCCTCATATCCGTGCGGATTCCGACCTGCCAACAAGCATCCCAGAAGCGGCGCGACATCTCGTGAATGGTTTCAAACGCCTTAGTCGTCGATTCCCCGTCGCCCGGTCCCAGCCAGCATAGCGTTCGCTCCGCATTGCCTAATACGTAGCGCTGCACGTCAGCTTGGGCGCTGCGCTCCTCAACGGTGCGGCCCACTAGGACATCGGCCCATACCGTGCGCTGCCTCTCTTTGCGTCGGAACATGCGCAGCGCGCTCTCGAGTTGGTGAGGAATCTCCTGTTCCTGGCCATCGATTGAGACGGTCAATTTGCTATTTGCGGGAGGCGGTGGCGGGGCATCCCTTATGGGCACGGGCTCAACGCCGGAACGATCGTATGAAATACATTCATACGATGTATCCTTCAGAGCGGCCTCTATAAGAGTGACGTCAATTGGGTCATCCCATTCGGCAGCTGGCTGGATGACAGCAAGCTTAGCAGTTATATCGCGAGGATCTAACAACGCCGCGAAAGGGTTACTGGTAGACATGAAGCGAGATGATCGAGTAAGTCGTAATCTGTAAAGAGACAAACCCCTTCCATAAAGACAGGAAACTCTGGATAACATATATCCAGAGTTATACGGAAGCATTTTAGGTAGACACGGTTGCCTGCCTAGGTACCAATTAACCTAGTTCATTTCTAGGAGAAGTGGGTTGTTGACAAAATTCACATGAGTGTCCTGCCTAAAAATGCCGACTTTAGGAGGGATGTTGTCTCTTTAAATAGGACATAACAAGGACAGGGACCCAGAATAGACCTGGAGCCTAGACCAAATAGACCAACCCCGGTATAAATTAGGTGGTAGGAGGTATCTATAGGTAAATATTTCTCTAGATCAATTCCATTGTTCTAGGTAAAATCGGTATAAGCCATGCTAATGAACTATTGGAGGTAGATATTCAATGCATTGAATTTCGGAGGCAAGGTAATATTAAGATATCGTATGTTATTTAAAAATTCATATGAAAATCCTGTAAGATCAAACAGAAGGATTCTGCTGATTCCCCCATCCGTGGGTTCGCCAAGTCGTTTGCGACTCTAAACATAACATTATCGCATTTCAGTCTAGCAAAACGCGAGAAAGAAAGATTTAACAACTCAAGCCGACGGATACGAAACCCAAAGACATATAGAAATTATGTACGAGTCTCTAATTCTCGTACTTTGCCATAATTAAACAATTGCTATTAATGTACCATTCAAATAGAGGTAGGAGGTAGGTACCACTTAAGCGTGGATAGCTATTTGAACCTGGGGATAAACTTGGACCATCGACTGATATAGCTCAGGGTGGTTCTGCATCAGCACCTGTGGTTCCCACGCGGTTGCCACGAATATCGTGTCAATGCCGCTGCTGATCGGCGTAGTGAAGATGTTACAAATCTGCAGACCGATGAGGAATGCGAAAGCTATAACAACTAATTTTATATCAAGTTAGCGTACATTCAAAAACGGCGCCTTATAGATCGGTAGAACTTGTGCATAGTAACCAAGTATTTATGCGACTTACCAGGTGTATATGAACCGTCCGTGTTGTATGAAGGACGCGTGAATACCTGATAATGTGTGAGTAGGTCCTGTATGATGGGTCGAAGAGAGACACTTACAAGATACAGATAAGCTAGCAAGCTCGTCGCGTAGCCTACAAACGTCGCGCCCATCGATAGGACCGGCCCGATGAGGCATTCGTTGATAAGAGCGTCAATGCCGCGTTGCTTGATCATGTTCCAAGTATCCTTGGCAGCGGCAAAGTAGGGCTTTCCATACAGGGCAATGTAGGAAAAGGCATAGCGATTGAGGAACTGGACCGCCCAATCGAGGATCCCGATGATGCACCCAAGAATCCAAAACATAATGGTCCCAAGTATATTACCCTGCGCGGCCTCACTCTGTCGAGCAACGGAACACAGCTGTCTCAGGAAGTTAATGATAGCAACGAGTAAGGAACCCAAGGATATGGAGCCGAAGCTATATGTAAGTGCACGCCTAAGACTGCCTCGGGTTGCGCCTTGGGGCAGATTATACGGGTGGAAGTACCAAGAGCCGTAAACTCCTGAGATAGCGGTGTGAATAGTGTTTTTCAACCATTCCGAAATCCAGTACATCGCAAACGTAATAAACACAAGTAGACCGGTGACTTTAGCACTGCTGCAGCCCCCGGCTCCCTCTGCGCACGCTGGATTTTGGCCCGGTGAGAATTTGGCATACACGGCGACAAAAGTGACGGAGTACCACGCAGCAAGAGCAGTCGCGCAAAGACCACCCAATGCGCTAACTAAATAAACATGCCCATAACTCTTAGAGACGTCAACAGCCGTCTTGAGCATAAGAGCGCTAAATGGGATGCGCGGAATCCACGTCTATAAACAATGGTGAGTAGAATTCAGCTAAGAGCGGAGGAGATGCAGGTAACTTACGAAAAAGGCGAAGATGAGAAAAGCAACGAAAATCAGATACACAATGCCGCCGGAGTAATAGTGCCGGGAAAGCATGTATATCGCGGTGACAAGACCGAAGACTATGTTAAGGATACCACTGCATCACTTGTGTTAGCACCATGCCCCTATTCACAGCTTCAGGAGTCGATGCTTACGTTATCCAGATGAACTGCTTGGGAAATTGGCGAGCCAATAATACGTAGAGGTAGCTAAAAACGGTAGCAACACAAAGGCAGAAGATGAAGAGAACAAGAGTATTCGTATTAAGACCAACCCTCGACCCGGAGTCATAAATGCCATCTCCTTGGAAGTTTTTTGTGGAAGCTATAGTTTAGGTGGTCTTGTTAGTGCCTATGGAGAGAATGCAACAGGTGGTTCGCATATGGTATTGGTATTCACTGACCATAGCCGTTGATTGAGATGCCAGAGACTGCTACATAACCCGCGACAACAATAAGGAACTATGCGTAAATCGTTAGAAGTTGGTTTAAATTTTCAAGGAAAATACTCGGTACATACGAGAATGCCAGCCCAGATATCGTTGTACTTAGGGCGCTCAAGCTTGAAGGCTTGATCGAACATAGGCTTCTCATTACCGTAGCCACCACCCGCAGGAATCGGACCCGGGGCTGGGGGTCCCGGCTGAGCATATTGAGTCTGCTGGTACTGATTGGGAGGTTGTTGCGGATTGTAATAATTGCTTGCCATCGTAGGACGTGACAGCTAATACGTCACTTTGGTAACCAATATCTTATTACAATGCGGTGGTACTCAAATCAACCTGTCAAGAAGAAAAAAAGATTCTCATATAATCCTGTCTGTAGGGGTAAAGCTGTTGTCGATGTATGTGATGTATGTCGGAGCAAAAGTTAGAAGGCCAAAGAAATACAGTGGCAGGAACAAGAATGCCGGATATCCAGCAAAGGCAAGATTGACATCATACGCGTGCATTAAGTTAGCACAAAGCTTGTGAAAGCTCGTTTCATGTTAGCTTTTTTAAACTTTAAAGTGTGACTACGCTTTTCCGCTTTTCATTAAAATTAATTTTGATCAATTATTCATTGGTATGTACCGTTTTGAGTCAATGGCGTCATTACCTAAATTAGCATCTCAGTAGGTCTATAGAATTCAATTGTACTAGATGTACTTCGTAGAACTACGAAACAAGCGCAACGCGGTTTAGCATTGTTACCTGATATCTGATAACATGCCGGTAGCCGAAGGCACATGACCGCCAAGCGACAAACCATGTCGGTAAGACACCAGAATAGGGGCAGCAGTGTACGCTCCCCACGCGGCGAGCTGTACGTTCGAGCCAACTTTTTGGTACCTATCGTATGATGGTGCTTGCCCTAGACCGAGGGGGTAAATCTCAGAGATTCTGCAATATGGCTTCCGACGATTAATTGGGATGAATCCTTCGCCCGTAGGGTTGGTGGCGAAGTATATAAGATATCTGGAAAATATACATTTTAGTACCTGAGGTAAATGTCTACATGTAGCATCATCAATTAGCACATCTAACACACCTGCGGTATACCCGGTTGATTTGGCGGTGACCCTTTGGAAGATCCCCAGTTCTTAACAGGCGCGAACATCTTTCTACATTGATAAGTTAATGAAGACCTAGGTAGGAGGTAGGTACCTAGGACTGAAGGTAAGTAGCGTCTATCTAAGGATGATTGAGTAATGGAACCACCTGTTTTCATTTAATACGTTTCCGTCCTCATATTACTTTGATACCACTGAATACAGCAATTGCAGTTATATATAGAGTAGCGCTCACCAAATAGGGAATACCCAACACACCTGTGGCAATACCTTGAACCCACAATGTCGCCATCAGTGGTGCGCCTACCAAAGTACCAAGAGTCTTTACCATCATAACGATAGAGAAGATGTGTGTTTCTGGATCCGTTGAGCTAGCCGGCCGGTCGTCGTCTTTCGGTGACACCGACGGCGATTTCAACAAACCCATCGTGAAGACTGGTAGGGCAGATCCAAGAGCATATAGTAGAAGAGACGGGAACAGAAGCCAGATAGCAATTGCGGAAGCAATAGCCAATGCACCTAGAACGGAGACAGCTAAGCAAATCCGGGCGTAACGGACATTGTCCCTGTCGAAAAGAGATTGAGATCGGGGTTGATTAGTAGAAGTTTTGGACCTTAGAATCCCCGGGATAATAAAGGTGAGAAGGGTGAAATTCACAATGGCCTTCGCAGAGAGCAAGTAGCCAGCTTTTGCAAAACTCCAATCGTATCTCTTTGATATGTACTGAGGCAGAAGTTTGGTGTCAGAGCTTGCGAGGGAAGTGAGAAAAAAGCTAAACAACAAGAGGATTAGGTTCCTGGGGTGACTTTGAACAATGTAATAGAGTGTACGGATGCGTTCGAAAACAGGTTTCAGGATGGAGGTTTCTGCTCCTTGAGCCTTTAGGATTGGCGATGATATGAGAGGCTGCCGCTGCTCATCTTCTGGCGTCATTGGAACATGCGTCGGATCTGTGAGAAATGATACCGTGGGAATTGCCAGTAACAATAAGAAAATACCGATGAAAAATGGCAGAAACAAGTTCAAGGTCATCGTTGCGCCAGCGAGCCCTGGACCGACAAACGTCACTACGTATGATACAGCGTTGGTCCAGCTGAAATAAGTTGCCCTAAATTTCCAGTGTCAACACCACTCCAACAGTAAGCTGCGCGTACATAAAACTCTTACCTAACAGCATTGTCCTCGGTAAGGCTGGCTGCAAGAGCATAAATGATTGAGTTAAAAACGCAATCACCCCCAAGGACCGAAAGACTCGGGCCAGCAACGATGGCTTTGAGAGGTAAGCTTTCTTCGAAACGGCCGACTACTACGGCCCAGGCAAGCATGAATAGCCTTGGCACGAGGTTGAGCCAGAGGACGGTTCTTCGACCGTACTTCTCAGCTACAAACCCCAAAGGAATAGTCATAACAAAATCTGTCTTGAATGTTAGCCATCTGAACTGATGTAATACGCGAATATTATCTCACCCCCGACGATCCATAAAGTCTCCATAGTTCCGGTTGTCCATGCTAGGCTTTGTTGGATAACGTCCAACTTGCAATGTCTCTCGCTGATATTTCCATCGCGATCGATGATAGAAGGGTCATGAATTATGTAGTACTCCCGACAAAGACGCTTCTCGATGACCCGGTTCAGCGGTAGTTGATAAAGAGTAGTCCCTAGATTGACCAGCAATAGTAAGATTAGTAGTGGTACAATCGCTGGTCTCGGATACGAGCGACGACGCGGCTCAGATATTGGGCTGCCGATGTCGCCCTCTGTCGTCTCCATGTCTCCAAGTTTTATTATAACCTAGCAAAAGAAAACCTCAAAGAGAGGTTATTACAAGGCAGCTGATAACAACTAACAACTTCAAAAAATCATTACAAGTTAGGTACAAAGAACCTTAGACGAAGAAGACGAAGACGACGTGGGGTTGAACGCCAATAGATAAGAGATCCCGAGTTGGTGGAATTGACGGTTAAGTGAAGATTAACTCTTACAACCAGGATCATCTAATATTCATTATACCCGTATTATGAAATAAAACCATACTCTAAATTGCTTCAAATCTCCAATTAAGCCAGCTTTAATCTATCGAAACATCTACAAACGTCTAAAAACATATAAAAACGAATACAGGTATCTAAGTTTATCCAATCCGACATCTTCAGTCATATCTTTAGTCGTATCATCATTAATGAACCTATTTCTAAGCGACAGTATTTCCTAATTCGCGTTTCTCGTCTGCTGTCAATTCGGCCGACGCACGGCCAATTTTCGAAGTAATCGCGCAACACAGCGTAAAACCTGCTAACCCAACGCCCGTCCAGAACCCAACTTGGTATCTTTCGCGGAGATTTGGATTCTCGTCTGCATGGGATCGAACCCAGGTTGAGACGGCAAGCTCGGAAACACCAAGCCATAATGCCATACCAAGGTATCCAAGACTCGTGATAAGTCCAGCGGCAGTGGCTTGATGGCGTCGGGGCATTGCCGTCGTAACGAAGACGTTGGTTACATTATATGTGATGTCAATGCCTATGGTACCGCAAACCATCGCCGGGAATACGTAGGCCCAGTAGAGATGACTTGTCGACATCCCGCTCAATCCGTCTTGCGCCGGCATGAGTGGGAATAACAAGACACACAGCACGTAACCCGTCCCAGAAAGGATTAGCAGGATATGGCCCGAAAGTATGTGCAGTACAAATCCACCGGTAATAGCAAGTATGAAACCGCCCAGAGCTAGTGGTGTAAACCACGCGGCAGTCTGGAGAGGAGTTGCGTGAATGACTTCTTCGATACTAATTCAAACGGTTAATGAGTGCTTATCAAAGTGACGGGGAGCACGATATACTTACTAAAAGCTTGAATAGAATAAGAAAATCGAAAATACACCAAACCCGCAAAATATGAAGGCAGAAATACGCTTCATATATTTCGGACGGAACATGTCAGCCGGAAGTAATGGCTGCGCCGAAACCCAGCCTTGCACGTACATCGCGGCACAGAGCAAAAGTGCACCGACTATGAAGGTTACGTATATGTAAGGTGTACGCCATCCGTCCGGCGCATTCCCACCGTCAGTAAGCGCAAAGACGACAAGCGCCAATCCGGGTACGATCGTGCACACGCCCCACCAATCCATACGAATCTCCGGGTCATCATGGCCAAGATTCCGGGGGATGGCAAAGAAGCCGGTAACGATGACGGCGAAGACAAAAGCAGAGCCAACCCAAAAGTAGACTGTCCAGTCAGCTAACTGTCCGGTCAGGGCGCCTATGATGATGCCGAAATAAAACCCTACGCAGGCGGATGCGCCGTACACGCTGAAGACAAAGTTTTTACGCGGGCCTGGCCGGTACGTCTGACCAAGGAGAGCGAGGCCCGCGGGAAGAAACGCGGAAGCACCTATGCCCTGCATTGCCCGGCTTGCTATTAGCATAGTAGGATTTTTGCTGAAGCCACAGACGATAGACCAGATTAGGAGCCAGATATGTCCACCCAAAAACACGTTTCTACCACCATACATGGCGCAAAGCCGGGCGAACGGCAGAAGCAGAACCGCAGTGGTCAAGTTGATCACGCTGGCGGGCCATGTTCGTTGCGACTGTGGAATATCTAAATCGTCGGCTAAGGCGGGCAAGACGATATTGAAACCGCTGATGAAATACTCGCTCATGAATAACGATGCAACCACGGCGAATACGAAGCCAAATTCGGCGGCCCAGTTAGGAAGGGTTTCTGGCCGCTGACGACCGAGACGTTCGATGTCGGCTTTGCCCAAGGCTTCACAGTTCCCCTCTTCAGGAGTTCCGGGATTCTGATCGAATATCCCATTATTAGCCTCTATCGACTCCCCCATGGTGTATCGTACACTATCGATTGTAAGAAGTCTATTGGATTAGGTCGGACTGAAGTTAAACGAAGTAAACTGCAACAATTTAGGGACGCGAACTCTTGAATTTATTCCGCCGAATTCGACTGCTCGATTTTGACAAAAGAGACATGTTCAGTGTTTATGTAGCGGTCACCAGAGGAAAGTGTTAGTAAAAATCCAGTCACCGTCTTGTTAGTGTCATGAAAAAGTCACTTCAAAGCTGCGGGAGGTGAATCTTGGCCACCATATTCGGGAACACCATCAAATTATGCAATCGAAGATGTGGATGTCGACGGGAACCCTGGGTACCATTTCCGGGGTACCGAAACTTCTAATTGGCCAACAATGGCAAAGCGGAAGCTAAGAGAACATTATACTGGAACTGACAATGCACAACTTGAATCTTGGCTACCCTTTGTGGCATAGACTAAGCAAATTGTACATGATGCCAAAGTTTAAGCCTCCAGAACCTCGCCCCCGTCGACTCCACTCGTTAAAGAAGTTTTTTACAAATCGTGTTGTAATAAAAATACCAGCTACCTTAGGAGGTACCTAACCTAAGCTAAATATTCTTCATCGACCCAACATCGTCGGTCTCTCACTCGCTTTATCGCATAACGACGGTCAACTGTCAAAGTAATAGTTACTAATGGTGACTTACTACTTGGCTGCGTGGTCGTGTTCAGATTCTCGATCTCTCAGTAAAGTACTAGTATCAAATGCCAAACTAGGATTAAGTACCTTAAAGTAAATTGACAAGATCCGACTGGAAACCTTACATTGTTGCCGTCTGGGTTGTCTACCTAACCTAAGCCAAGCTTTCTTAGTCTTTGGTCTAGACCGAACTCAGGTCTCGAAACGAATCGCAGATCTTCGTTTGTTCTTCGGACCCTTGATCTGTTTGCACCTGTTATTCATCTAAACAATCATCACTATTATTTACAACTTACAAGGGACTCATCCCTTATCACACCGTCACACACCGATTCCACAGCTTTGGCGTCTAATCATACCTCATGGTCGCGCCAAAGGCTTGTCACAACTGCCGGAGTCGACGCTTACGATGCGACCGGTCGGTCCCTACATGTCATAAATGTACGAGCACCGGGCAAGAATGTCTTGGATACGGAACGCTATATAAATGGGTCGATAATAAGACATCCAGAGACCGAACATCGTCTAAACCTTCCGTCCACTCCGCCTCCAAACATCGGGAGCATGTCACGTTCCAGCCGCATAATCCTGTATACGTCGACAAACGTTTGGTTCCCTTCGAAAACACTAAAGCCTCCCTCTCTCCCGATTTCGCATTATTAGATCCACTATTTCAAGACTTAAGCCTGTCGTCACGGCATTATCTCCACTACTGTGAGTCCCCTTTCCAATCCACCCCCATCTTCACTCACCGCCAAGCTAAGAAGAGCTAGATACCACTCGTTTCTGTCAAGACCTCATTATTTATGATTCGCCCCGTCGTGGTGCCAATCCATTTAGAGACCTAATTCCCATATCTCAGAAGTATCCTTTTCTTCGAGAGATCATCGTCGCAGCATCCGCTCTGCACTTCTGCAATGCCGCGCGTTGGCACAAATGCCCTAGGCCGGCAGCCGAGTCCTTTGTAGACGCCCTGCGTGCTCGACATAGAGCTATCAAGTCTCTGCAAGATGTTATAGAGCACTATAAAGTCCAAGACGACGTGGAAAACGACGATGCAGGGAGAGATGCGCTACTTGCTGCTGTGCTGTTTTTCGTCAATTTTTCCCTGATAGATTCCGGGAAGGGCGGCTGGCGAGCTCACATGAACTTCGTCGGCACGCTTCTTCGCATGCGAACATCTAATATTTCGGGCCAGGCTCAGATAAAACCGAGGCCAGAAGAGGATCCTACCTTCAGTCTAGATTTTACGGCGCATGATGCACTTCTCTCGTTACCATTTACCCGCCGTCCCGCGGCGCCTTCCCAGTCCCTAAGTGTTGGTGATTATATTGCTTCAGACTCTGTGGCTTATTATATCTGGAGCAATGCGCTTGACTCCCTTGTATTGTCTAGTAACAAACTTATAGCAGCGCCCCCGGCATTTGATGAGGATGGTATCGTGCTCTACAACATCCTCGTCCGCACCGAGGCCAATAGCTATCACAGTTGTCCTTCTATCTTATTGTATGCAATTTATCGAACCTCTCAGCTAGCAAGGGATATAAGATCGAACGAGTCCAGCGTTCTAAATGACAAGCAAATCGAGACTTGTCGGTCGCTTTTACATGATATCGAAGCGTTTGATAGTGACGCTTGGGCCGCCAGAGTCTCTGCGCAGATTGTCGCGATCACCGGTCATGCGGACGAGATTGAACTACGCTACCGGAGACACATCGCTGGTACTTACCGCGCCGCCATTTTTCTGTATATCCTATTAGTTGCGCCGGAATTGCCACGTCAGGTTGCTTGCCACGAGGACAAAGATTTCCCAGCGCTTCCGAGCACTGCGGACCTGGCCGCCACGATTCTGCACCATCTTTCCTTTGTCCCAACTGATAGCCCGCTATTCAAATTCGCCACCTGGCCTATCTTTCTCACCGGTGTCGAAACGGCGGACGAGTCGCGCAGAACGTGGGTGATAGATCGACTGCGCGACATGAGGGATCTCTGCCCCTGGGGGATGCTTACGTCGACGATGGAGACGCTCGTGGAGATATGGCGCATGAGAGATAGCTCGTTGGCGACCGAAGAGTCGGAAGCAGATGAAAGGTCTCCGGGCGGCAGGATGTCAACCGATACGTCGGATCAAAAGGTTAAAAGCCACTGGCTAATGCAGCTGCAAGGCTTTAAGATCGACTGTTTGATTGTGTGAAGCTAAATGGTTGGTTGCACTGCGCGACACGAACACGCTCGATGGCGCGACTTCCCATAAGCAAAAGCTTGGGACGTATACTCAACCTCCAGATACGCATGTGTCAGTCACCCAGTCGGGTTATAAAGTAAAGAAGAATCTCTGGTGATCAATCAAATGCTAAAAAGCCCAGGGCCAAGGGCGACACTCGCATGGCGTTTCGGTAGCAGCACCCTGAACAGTGAATATCTAAGAGTCTCCTATATAAGAGCAATGTATCAGAGCGTATATTGTTTAGGGATGGTACAGTCACTGAACTAAACGGCCATTTAGACTTGTGAACCGTCAGTCTCGCATCTACCCCTAAGCTCCTGAGACATTCACCCTACAAAAGAAAAAAAAATAATAAAAATAAAATAAAAATTTACGATTCGAGATCCAAGAGAATGCGAATTTATTCAAATTCATTACTATATTTGTCCCTTTTTCATTATACTCTTTTTTTCGATCTTTCTATGTGGGAGTCGAGTTGTAAGTGTTATCATCCCCACCAAAACGTGATATATTTGTTAAAGATGTTGTAATCTCTCATTTCGTTTCATTCATATTCAATTCAAAGAAAAGTATATTAAAATCAATATAATTCGCTAACAATAACCATTAGGTATTCTAGATATCTATTGAGCGAAGAATAAAACTTTTTTTTTCTATTTTATTGGGTTTGTAATGGCTTGGTAAATTTTCTTACGAAAGTTTGGGAAGATTCGAGACTGTTCCATAGGCCTGGTAGATGGGAGAGAACTCTGATTGAGGACCAGTTAGGCTTCCGCTTCCGACTCTGGTCTCGGTTTCGGTTTCAGTTTCGGTCTCGGTCCAATCGGTTTCAGTCTCGGTTTGATACTCGGATTTCAAGCCAAATTCGCCAGACCCCACAGCTGTAGACTCGGTGTCTGTGAATGGTTCCAACTCGCTCTCATAATAGTTCGGGATACTAGTTCTTGGACGCAGTCCATACTGGTACAAAGGAGCCGTCGCCTGAGTCTCTGGCAAACCCGCTTTCGGCGAAGTCGCCTTGGTTACCCTCCCTCTTCGGCGTTCGACAATCAAGGGACACTCCTTCCGGAGCACCCTGAGCCCGATCGCAATGTCGAAACTAAAACCCGTATTCAAACCCCCGTCCTTACGAGCCTCATTGCCTGGTCGCTCATCGGGTTCCGGCTTCACCTCGTAGAGCGTAGTGCCGTGGAAGTCCAAATAACGCCACGCGGTCGCCGTGTTAGAAGCGGCAAGCACCAAGATGCCGTACGACGCCAGGTAGAAGTTGCCTCCCTTGGTGTGGTCGTCAGGGGCGGTAGCGGTGTAAGAAGCGACGAAGGAGTTGGCGAACCAGTCTTTGCGCTCGGTGATGCTGGCATAATTAACAATTGCCTCGGCTGATGGTGGCGGCAGTTCCAGCCCGTTCTCACCCGTCTCAAAAGTGACAGCCTCGCCGCCTACCTCGAACGTGAACGATTCGTCATCCTTCATCTTGTCCATTCGGGGCAAGTCGCATTTTCGAATAGTGTCGTTGAAATCGGCGGTAATCTCGGGAGGGAACTTGGATTTCATCAGGTTCCAGACGATCCCAGCCATGCCCTGTGCTTCGTTATCTCTTTCCATCTCAGGCGTTGACTCGCCGTCCTTTTCCAGTCTCTGCCGCTCTCCGAGGAGCTTCATGTGGTGTTCAGACGAGATGCCGCAATCGTACCCGAAGTAGCAGATGCTTCCCGGGCCCGGGCGCCCTGTGCACACAAAATGCGATGAAGCTTTCTGGCACACGCCTTCCATTTTCTTCCTCAGGTCCTCGTCGGGCACGAAGTCACGAAGCACCACAAGAACAATCTCCTTGGAATCGAGGTCACGGAAAATGACGCTCTCGTCTTGTTGGATGATATGCCTCATGCGTGTGTAATCGAGGTTCAAGACTTCATAGGGCACACAGAAGTCAAGCTCCGGACGTTCCAGCTGATCTTTCCAATTCTCCTCCCATTGTTTTGTCGTCTCGGGGGTCTCCACCATAAAACATTCATTTGGCGGATATTCCTGGCTGAGTCGTGGCAGGTCAACGACCTTGATGTTAGCAAGGTACTTGTCTCTCTGGCGTGGCGACCAATTCAAACCTAGGTCGTCAATAAGCTTCTGACTAGCTTTAGTGCTCAGCCCCATCGTGATATAAATCGTTTAAATATTAGGTGATAGAATGTGTGAATAGGTATAGTTTGAAATTGAGTAAAGGTATTGCAAAGAAGATGATGCGCCAAGGTCAATTGATCGATACACAGGTTATCTAGAGAAGTAATCTTATTGCAAAAAAGACCTCGTAGATCCGACTGGCTTATATATTCGTACTCGTAGATGCATGTCTCGATAAACAGTAGGAACAAACATCATATTTCAACTCTTTGAGTAGTGACATAAATCCTTTTCTCTCTGGTAAAATCAACTTCAAGACAAAGGATATCATCGCGAACAATTTAATTATGGCTTCAAGACAAGCAGCATTCTATGTCATTGTCAACACATACTTCAAATTATGCGTGTAGGAGTTGAAAGACAAAGACATACCTCCTGATTCCTTCTCGAAGGGTATCTTCCGGGTAAGAATAGACAAGACGGAACCCGCCGGGCTTCGGGGCGTAGTACTGAGCTCCTGTCGTTATGGTAATACCTACCTTCTTGAAACGTTGGGAAAGCAACTTCTCGGCTTCCCATCCGTCTCCGTCGGTTTCCGCTAAGGGTAAGAAGGGGGCTAAGTCGAGCCACATGAAAAGACCGGCATTCCTGCGTTATCGTTAGACCGTCAATTTTCGGACCTCTTTTAATAACTTTAGGTACGTTCGGATTCGCATACCCCTTTTCATGGAAACGGACACCCGCCCGGGTAAGGAGGTCTTCGGTTATCAAGCGATTCCGACGCAATAGTCCCCGCGACTTCTCGAGGAATTTCTTCAAATACTCCTGGTCGTCGAGGAGCTTGGCTGCTAGATCCATCGAAAACTGGGAGGGCGAAGAGAAACAACTAATTTTATATAGTTAAGCACAACACGCCAAAACCCATAGAGCAAGAGCGGAGTGATGGAGTCGTACCATATGGCGCGAGCTGCTTTAGTGAACTCTGCGTTGCGAGAAATAAGGCACCCTAGTCGCATTCCAGCTGCACCGAAGTCCTAGGTTTTAAGATAGTTATAGAATTAGACTTGGGTTATTGAATCAAAGCCGGAAGATGGGATGAGGTTACCACCTACTTTTGACATGCCATAAAGCACATGTACCTGGGCAGGATCAATAATTCCAGTAGTATCAATGGATAGTACAGATGTGAATTCCTCGGATGGGCCATCTTCTCGACGAAAGGTTGAGAGAGCGTATATCTCATCGCTTATGAGGTGAATTCCTTTCGACGCGCATAGGCGCATCAGACCAACAAGCGTTTCGCGGGGATAGCATCGTCCTATAGTAGAAAATCAGTTATTCTATCGTCCAGTCTGTATTATTTTTATCCCTACCCGTTGGGTTATGAGGATTGCAGATGACAAGCGCTCTGATATTAACCCCACGAGCTTTCGCTGCCTCGAAGCCTGCATCGTAGGCCGCGACGCAGTCAGGAGAGAATTGTTCTGTGTCTCCCACATCTACATGCTCAAGGATTGCGCTTTAAAGGAAGGTTTGTTAGAATCAACATTGAGATAAAATATTCGTAGAGATGGGCAGTGCCTACCCAGTTCTCATGGTGAGATCTCGAGAAAAGGCTCCATAGACCGGCCTGCCAAGTAGGAGACCCTCCTGATTGCCCGGGTTGCAAGTGATCAAGGCGGATGCTTCATTTAGAGCCGTGACTCCCGCCGCGAAAGTGATTTCCTCCGGGTTAACTTTTTGCGCTGGATTGAAATGCGTATTCAAGTGCTTCGACATTGCGGTTCGTAGCCGAACCGTACCGGTGTATCCTTCGCCATACGAACACAGCCGCGAGTCAAATTTGTTCTGGAAGGAGAAATGTCAGTGGTCTGAAGTTACGGACTTGATTATATGAGAGCGTCCTACGTGAGTATTGATGAATTCCGTCAAGTCATCATGCATGAGCCACTGGGATTCATATCAGTCCTTCCGCAGCATAGATATCTAATCAGCCCAATTATTAACTCACGTTTTCAGCGAACATGAAGTGTATAGGCCCAGTCGGATTGTTGGTAGCATGATAACTGTCTATCTTGCCATGGGCGTAGTAGAAATTGGTCCAACCTTTCGCTCTTGTGGATAGCATGGTGTAAATAGAGCGAAATAATACTGTTAACACTTCCAAAAGATTCTTAGAAAAATGATAACCACCTAACCCAAATTCCAGGTTACCTAGATGTCGGAATTAGATTTTAGCATTTAAATATTTGCACATTTGGTCGATCGTGAGTTTGGAATTTATGTAACCTGAGTATACGACTCATAAACGACTCTCAGAGTGAGCCGAGCACGGAGAAGTCGTGACTTCTCTCGGCTTGCGATACTACGATATCGGCTACTTCTATGCATTCTCGCGCCTTTAAGGTGGATACCGCCATTTGATTAGTTAAGTATCGATAACTATTAACTAGAGTAGAGTTACTATTATTGAACACTTGTTTATATAATATTAGAACTTTGGTATTGGTTTGATATGATAATATACCATTGATATGATACGATAGACGTTTGCTATAGTCATGGGTATCATTGGACCAATGAGATAACATCTCTTCGTATCTGTATAACTGATAAGGATTCTTAGTGCGGTTCTTGAGGACTCTGGGACTCTCATTTTATTTGTCTTTCCTGCCGAATACTTTATGTCAACAATTTACCCTTGGCAGTTTACTTGCTTTATATTCCAGAACTCGATAACTTCTTCCCGGCTTTCCTATAACCCACCTTACATGGAGGTAATTACCTAAGACATGAATTAACTACCTAAGGAAGGTAAACTCATTTTAGAGGATCATCGGGTCTGAAACCGCGCCGCCGTGGGGTAATCGTTGTGCGGCTGTGGGGTATGATTTTAGCCTCCTAATGTCGATTTATACGTTGCACGCTAGGCGGGCTTCAACAACTTATAGCCAGCGCTATTTTCCTTGAGAATCGATTTAGCGCAAAGAGATCATGTCATGGTACGGTTAGCCACCTAGGCGAAATTATACACTGTAATATCTACTGTATCTGCAAACCGTCCGGCGGGTCGGGCGTGCTGGTGCGGAGGTCGTACGCGGGTTGCCTTTACGTCGTATAATTCTCTGATTGATCGTCAGAAATATGTCTTGACGTTGAATAAGATGGTTTATATATTCGACGTTTAAAAACTAGCATGTGATCTTTCGAGTTATATACCTTGGGAAATGTTCTTAAGAGTATAATATTTTGTCAATCGTTATGGATAATTTCCCGTTGGATATTCAAGGCATAAAGCATTCATAATTTAAACAAATACAGTACATCCCAAATGGTAGGTCACGATATCAAGGTACGTAACGTATCATATTCTTGGAGTGCTTGGCTAGTGTACCTATTAGCAAATAAATATCATGTAGAAGTAGGTGATTCAAGAAACGTGATTGGAACGTTAAACTCTTCTAACCTCCATGTGGATATAACTCCCGCACTTGTTGGACGAACAGACAGAACGGTCGGTTTCTAGCGCCACTCAGCCTTAAAACTTTGCAACGCTAAAGCCATCCATCTTCTGCACGCGCCTCTATAATGACCGCTGTTACTCCGAAGACTTTATCCAATAACGTATGTCGTTTTCTTGCCGTTTCTGCCGTTTCCCCAGCCATTTTTTCACCGGCAAGCCTGTTCCTGCAATCCTGAAGCTCGGCGCCGATGAATGAAGAAAATCAAAGACGTTTCGGTCAAACCTTAATAATATGTCTCAATGTCTAAATCTCTTTTTTTTCCCGTCTCAACCTGCTAGTTTTCAGCCGTACTTTTAACAGGTACTATACTTGTTAATTGATCAATGCGACGAAAGTTTAACTAGTATACACGCGGCCCGCATCGCATCTTGGACCGAAGACCATTGAAGAACTCGGTAAACTCAAGTTGGTTGCGATCTGCGCTCGAAACAACATGCACACGTGCCACTTTGTTTTTGATCTGCGCTGGAGGGGCTTTGGGGCTTTGGGGTTCAGCTAAGTAGGCCTAAAGGCTAGACATGACTCGCTACGTATCAGCGTATATGGCTGGGATATACTGCTACATAATTGGCATATCAGGTAAGCCAATTAAAGGAAACGATACTATCGTGTTACATCAATCATTGATCAAAGGCCTATCTACGCTGAGATATTCTATACCCTTGTATACAGACTTCCCCGCGTTACTTAGATTACCTGCACCTAATTTTGTCGAATAACAATATTAAACGATGCTTGCCTATGCTTGCGTCGATGGAATTTCCCAACAGCATTCGGTTGGACTGGTCTTCTCAGAATGGCAGGTCTCTTATCTTACTCCAGGGACAATTACGGCATCGTGCATCGTGCATCCTAGCTCATAAGACCCTGGAGAAGTCTGACGGAGCTGAACCCTTGATCACAGGTAACTGGCTATTTGCAGAGGGAATCGACCTAGAGTTTATCTTGGCCGCACGAACGAGAGAGGAAATAATCTTCCTTTCTTCCTTGTCTGCATCGTATCCTATCTTGGCGAAACCAACGATGCGAATGTCATGCATAGTACAAGGTACATGGGTACTTTTTATCAGTGGCCCATACCTAAACCGGCATCCCGGTGGTTTCGCGTCGTAACAATGTTATGTTATGTTATGTTGCTACTAGATATTCGATCGCAAGTGGCGAAAATATGTAGCCCGATATAAGTCAATACCTAAATGCGATGTTACAGGTTACAGGTAGGTATCTACCTAGGTACACAGCAACTTTGCTAATTCCCGACCGGTACCGTAACCCAATTGCTCCGGCCCTTCGGCGCTGAGCCGATCCGGCTAACCATCACGCCAACAGCGGTGTACCCCCCACTGATCCGACGATTAGAGTTCCTGTCGGAGAGGGGCAGCAGCGGCTCGCTTCCCCACCTTTGTGGTAAGGTCCCTGTCGAGATGATGACATAGCCCGGGATAAGGTTACACTACATTACCGTATGGGTCATGGGTGATAGATATACTTTGTAACGGTGTACCTGGATGCTGTAATACATACTTGGACTCTGTAGAAAAACTAAAACTTGGCCGATCACCTTTTAATTTTTTTCTTAAATTTTTCTTTTCTTTTTCTTTATTTAACTTTGCTTACCCGTCTCTAGCTGAGGCATTGGAAACATATATTAGGTAGGGCATTTCGTTGCTTCATCCATACTATCCTACTTGTATTTTCCGACCACGGAAAACAAAAAACCAAGACGCCATCGCGTGCGCACTTATAATGATATCAAGGCCACTACACTTCCAACAATCTTCTTATACCCTCTCCAGCATTCCGCTCTCTCAGCGGAGTTCACTGTCGTGCTCTCAATATGGCGGTAGCACACGAGAAGTCTCAGCCGATGTCTGCACCCCAGCCCGAGAGGGCCATGAGTAGTGATGAGAAGAAGAGCGAGGGCTCGGATGCAGACATTCGCGAGACTTTGGTCGAAGTCTCCACTGAAAACCAACTGTTTCGCCACCTAGGTAATCGCCAGATCCAATTGATTGCCGTCGGAGGCAGCATTGGTACCGCTCTCTTCGTAAGTATCGGCGGTGGTCTTGCCAAGGGCGGACCGGGTAGTCTTCTCATCGGGTATACCATCTATGCTATCATGGTCGGTATGGTGAACAACTCCATGGCTGAGATGGTTACCTACATGCCCGTGTCCGGCTCCTTCATTCGAATGGCTGGTAGATGGGTCGACGAAGCTTTGGGATTTATGGCTGGATGGAATTTCTTCCTCTACGAAGCCTGTCTCATTCCCTTCGAGATATCCGCTATCAATTTGGTGCTTGGATTCTGGAGGGATGATATCCCTGCGGCAGCTATCTGTGTAGCATGTATCGTGCTTTATGCGTATGTGACCCTCCTTTAAAAACTCTTGGCCGTTACATTACAACCTTGGGACGAAAGATAAGTTAACATCAAAATGATAGCATTATCAATATCGTGGCCGTGCAATATTTCGGGTGCGTGCATGACCCCAACCCAACTTATACCCCAGCATATCGTCTAGGGGGTATTATCGCGGCATTATCGTAGATTGGTACATTGCCTACTCCACGAACCCCGCGACCTCCGCCTAGACCAATTTGGTGCTGTACCTAATCCGTAATTAGTATATTTGCTAATCTAGATCGTGTAGCGAAGCCGAATTCTGGCTATCCAGTGGAAAGATCCTGCTTATCTGCATCCTGTACATGTTTACTCTAGTCACCATGTGTGGGGGTAACCCCAGGCATGACGCCTACGGTTTTCGGTACTGGTCAGATCCAGGGTCTTTCGCCGAGCACCTTCACGATGGCGCATTGGGTCGTTTTGAGGGTTTTCTCGGTGCTATTTATTCTGCAGGTTTTACCGTCGTCGGACCTGAATACCTTGCCATGGTCGCCGGAGAGGCGGAGCGCCCACGAACGTATCTCAAAAATGGATTTAAGACCGTTTACTGGAGATTCGCCATTTTCTTCATTGGCGGAGCGCTTTGCGTCGGTACTGTGCTTCCGTACAACAACGAGACACTGCAAAATGCAGATACTGGAACCGCTGCCGGCTCGCCCTACGTTATCGCGATGCAAAATCTAGGAGTTGGAATACTTCCCCACATCGTCAACGCCCTCATGATCACCAGTATCTTTAGCGCTGGAAATGCCTACACATACTGCGCGATGCGATCCTTGTACGGTCTCGCGTGCGACGGCCAGGCCCCCAAAATCTTCAAAAAGACGCTAAAGAACGGCATTCCTGTCTACGCTTTCGCGCTCGTCATGGTTTTTCCATTCTTGTCGTTCTTGCAAGTGTCGAACAACACAGCGCAGGTAGTGACATGGCTTGCTACGCTCACGCAAGGCTCGCAGATGATCAATTACATTGTTATGAGCTTGACATACATCTTTTTCTACAATGCGACAAAGGCGCAGGGCATTGACCGCCGCAGTTTACCATACTATGGCTATTTCCAGCCGTACTGTGGGTACATCGGACTGGTGTGGATGATTATCATCGAGGCCACATTTGGTTACTCGGTGTTCTTACCCGGGCATTGGAATGTCGGTAACTTCTTTGCTTTCTACACGATGGCCATCGTGGCTTTCTGCACGTATTTCGGCTGGAAGATTTACCGACGCACGCGATTCGTCTCTCCCGCGGAAGCCGATCTCGTCTGGGAGAAGCCGGCTATCGACGCTTACGAGGCCGCGTATAACGAACCCCCGACCCGATTCGTCGATGAGATGAAAGCTATATTCTTCGGAAAGAGGAAGAGGGAGAACTACATGGGAGAGGACTCGAGCTAGAAGTCGGGCATGCACTTTAACATAGCGGCTTAGATTCGATGGCGCCGGAAACGGTTTTGACGAATTAACAGCGCGCTGACGGACGGAGAAGAGAGGAACATATTTATTGATATATAAGTCGTTCTAACATGTCTAGGTACTGACTATATATTTTGGAAAAAATATCCTTATATACCTAGGTAGGTAGGTACCTACCTAGTCATGGCCGCCCAATATATGCAACACAGTAAAATCAAATTCAGTCGTTCGATTCCAAGTACCAAACAAAGCCTCTATCAATAAATTGTTGTTCATCTCAGAATACCGTAGACAGGGCGACTTATTCGAAACCTCTACGATATGCCGTGTGACCCAACCTGTCCAGCCGCACCACAGTTAATGCGGCCTATTATGCGAAACATGATAGTAGGGTTACCGCAACTAGAAAATTTGACCTAGACGATTCATGCATAGGAGGGGAGGGAACCGTCCGGCGGTAAGAGAAAACAACATCCAAAGGAGAAACCATGTATTTTGATCCTCCCCAGTCTTGCTCAAGTCCTATCTTACCTACCAGGATGTCGACTTATCTACATGCGGGGTGGATTGTCAAGAATGTGGTCTCGAACATTTCCCAACTCAACAACCAAGTAGGCTGATAAGGATATCAGATACGTAGGAGTTACTATCAAGATTATCATGACAAGATGCCGAAGATGACCGAACTTGGCCCTTTATCTCTCCGAAAACAAGCATAAGACGGTCGTGACGTTTCGCGCCAGCGACGCGAAAGATCCGTGGGGGGGTTCTTGATAAGAAGCGTCTCCAGCTACGTCGCAATCCAAGGAATGATAGCTACTCCAAAATTTCGATAAGAATTGCAATATGATTTTATTTTCGCTTCTAGCTGCTTACCTCAAACAAGACCCATGCCCCCAAAATAGACAATGCCTTAGCCCATGAAACTGTTGATAACGGTGACGAATGTCGTGTACAGCATAGCAACAACCCCAACTACCATGAGTACGATATCTACCGCTTTAGCCTTCCACGTTTCCGCGACGCCTTTGTAGTGGAGAAACGCCGGATAGATGTAGACCAACGGGACACAGGCAACAGATCCGATCAGCGCCACGAACCTATCGAGGTTAGAAGCGCCTATGATCGCAAACCCTCCGCAGGCAATGACGACTACCGTCCTAAAAGCGTTCTTGATCCACTTCGTGCGGGTACTCTTCTTGCCCGAATGGGAGCCAAATATTTTACCTTCCATGATACGGATGGCGGGGAATAGCTGGACGGGGGTTCCAACAAGGACCGCGAGCGAGTAGAGGAACTGCACCGCATTGACAAACTTGCTGTCTTGGGGGTAATTGTTGATGATTTCAATTTCCGTGTTTTCACCGAACGTAGCGTAGCAAAGAGCACCGACAGCAGTAAAGAGGATGGTAATGAGGAACATGACTACGCCGAGAAGCCACTCGAAGCGCTCCGGTTTGGTCATCGACGACTGGATCGGAAGAACGAGCCCAATACCTTCGAAAGTGAAGATAGCTGCCCCGATTGTGAGGGTGTACTTTGCAGGGTTGAATAAAACGACGCTTTCATGAATGCCATTAGATGCCAAGTGCGCAATGTCATAATAATAGATGTAAGTTACACCGATCAAGATGCAAACATCAGCAAGAAGGGCAACAGGGCCGAGTTTTGCTATTCTCCGAATAAACGCCAGGGGTATGAGAATGATGAGCTGTATGAGGATTAGAAACGTAGGGGATAACGGACTGCTGTCCCCGTGCGAAACGGCTTTCAGGAACGACGTCATGTTCTCCGCGACAAACACCATGCCGGCACAGACGAAGCCCAATTGCGACATGGCGATGGAGAATAATATCAAGCCGCGCATGAATTGCCCTGCTATCGCGTGGCCGATCTCTCCGTAACCACCGTCGTATTTTTTCTTGCAGGCAAGAAGCAAGTGGAACGCCAACATGGTAACTGCGGAAATAACCAGCATGGTGAGAGAGGAAAACAAGATGCCGCCATTGTTAAAAGCTTTGGGAAGAAACATAATACCGGTTCCAATAAAAGCCTTCAATAGGGTAAAGAAGGTCTGTTTTGTGCTGGCGGTAGCGTAGCGTGGAGCGCGCGAGACCCTCCGCTGTCTAAGAAGCGGGCTCGTTTCGCTCGGCTGCTGCTCCCAGCCCTCTTCTTCTCGTCCTTCTTCTACTCCCTCCTCCTCGGAAAGTATTGCCTCGTCATCATCCGAGTCCGCAAGGTCCTCTCCAGCAAAACTACCATACAGTTCGAGGAATTCCACGAAGTTCCGAGTTACGGGAACCCTGGAGGCCCAGATATCGCTCTGCTTCTTCTGCCGGATGAAGGCTCTACGAAAGCCTCCCGGGGCCAAATGGTCGCTTACGGTCAAGCCGCCGTCGGGTCCAGGTTCCCCGGTAAGATCCTTGGGGAGGTGGAAGGTTGCAGCTCGCTTATGCATCTTCGCCCTCGCGGCGGTCTTGAAGAGGTCTCGGTGTATGTCACCCCCCTGAAGCTTCAGCGAGGATTCGCCCAGGTCTTGGTCTGCCGGGTCCGGATTCGAAGACGACGACGCGCAAGCAGACGAAGGGGAAGAAGCGCGGGGCGCCCCGTCGAATACGGCCGTGTAGCCAGACGGGAGGTGTTCCGAGACGACCTGCGCGTCGTGCTGGGACTGATCTGATCTCGGGACGTGGGCCATTGTGGATAGATGACCATCCAAAGAGATGCCGGTCTAAATAGAAGGTAGGTATTTTTTTTCTAAGAGCTAAGCGTAAACGTACATGAGAGATTCTGTCTCTAATTGTTGAAAGTAAAGCAAAAAGCAAAATGGTGGGTTATTTATTCTAAAGCTTGATATATATATGGGCTTTGGTGTAATGCATTTTAGATTTGAATCTGGATGTTGTTTTTGTTTCTGGTTTTGGTTTTGTGTTTTTTCTCTCTTTTGGATGTTTGAAGTTTGTAGTAGTAAAGTGAGAAGTTCTGAAGGTGAAGAAGCTAGGTACCTAACCTTAGAGGTAGCTATTACATCAAAAGCGAAAAGAATGAAACTACGAGTGGAGGTCTCAAGCAATGGAAGCTTCCACTTGCGCTATTCATGAACTCATAGAAGACGGTGAAACCTAAAAAGCCACAGGCGCGTCCCGTCATATGGATCCCAAATCAGACCGACAACTTGGCAAAGGCCAGTTGGCAGCCCACGATGAACCGTTAGACCGTTAGACCGTTACCTAATGACGTCTCTTTCTCTTTTCTAGCGCCGGCTTGAGCTAAGTAAAGTTTTTTGCGGGGTTGGTGGGACCCGACATGACTGGCTAGCAAATTCTCGCAGATCCTTAGCTTAGAATTTTACACCGTCGGAAGCATAAAATATATACTTTTACTACAAAGTCTTTCACTATCAATCAGCACATCCAATCACCATCCAAAGGGTGGTACAAATTCTCGATTGGTCTAGTGGTCAGGATACCTGCTTGTCATTCACATGAACAAGTACGCAGGTGGCCGGGGTTCGATTCCCCGATCGAGAGCATCTTTTTTTAAGTTTTATTTTTTTTTTCCCCTTTTTGACCAGATCGGATATGCAAATGCCAAAAAGCTTTCACATCTTACTGGCGTTATTAGAAGCTGGTATTGACGTATTTATGCTATCTCGCTTTTGATTGAATCAAGTTATAGCCTCAAGTGCGAGCAGCTACAGTTCACGTGCCACTTATATCAACAAATCGAAGCCTTAAAAATCCCTACGATGTGTCTGTCATATTAAGAATAATATTATAAGAGATGCGACTATAAAATAGAGTCCTGTTTGGTAGCATGAAAGAGCAACCAAATAACACGTAACTCAGGTAACAAATTTATTTATACTTGACAATGCATCGTCGGGACGATTAAAAACGCCGATCAGAATAAATATCCGTTAACGAAATCGTATTGTATCTATGCATACATTATATACCTAATATATACATACTACGTACAGCGGCAGCAACGCTGAATAATTCAATATTCGGAAGACGGAAGAAGTTCGAAGCATCAATATTAATTAATAATCACCAGTGAGTCCGATTTCAGTGCGACAGAGGATCGGGATAAATTCAAGTCGTCGAGCACTATGCCTAATCAAGACATTACGATACCTTAATAAATGGAGATGTCCCCGGTCGTCTAACGGGTTTACGGGCCTAGACGGACGAATTCATCATCCCTCTTCTATCGTTTTAGGCAGACATCGACGTAGCTAACCTTCAACGATCTTGGATTTGAAACGTCTCTTATACCTCTTAAGCATGTATATATTATATACCTTAGGTTATGTAGTTAGGTAGGTAAGCTTCAACAGAATATTTAAACATAGACGTGTGCTCTCTCCTCGTAAGAGTATTTTTCCAGACAGCAACACTTTAAACACATCCATCCAGGAGACAGACCAGTGACCTACTTCACTATTAATATCTACTACCTCCGATCTATCTACCTTTTCTCACCCAACGACCTCCAGCCAATCTTATAAAAATGCCCTCCTACGTAGTTACCGGTGCGGGCAGAGGACTCGGTGTAAGCGTTCATACCTTATGTAGATAGCGCAGCTCGAAGAGATGCTAATCCATGACAAAGGTTGAGTTCCTACGCCAGCTCTCCGAGAATCCAGATGCAATTGTCATTGGACTCGCCCGAAACGTGGAAGCTGCCAAGAAGAAGGCAGCTGAGACCGGACGCCCCAATATCCATATCATCCACGGAGATCTGGATGACTACGAGTCTCTGAAGGTAAGAAAGCTTAGCTAGCTAACTCGTTTTTATCTGGGTGACGAGACAGTTTGTTAATATGGTGCACAGAAAGCGGCAGAGGAAACCGCCAAAATTACCGGAGGAAGCTTGGACTATCTCATCGCCAACGGTGCTTACATTTCCGGTGTTTCGGCCTCCCTGGGTCTTTTCGACTTGTAAGTATTCCCCCTTTTAGCAGGCTGGCGAAGAGATGAGCTAATATATCATGGCAAATCAGGGGCGAGAACCCCAAAGCTCTAGACGAGGACTTGGAAAAGTCCTTTAGAACTAATGTCTACGGAAACATCCACCTCATCAACTTCTTCCTGCCCCTGATCCAAAAGGGACAAGCCAAGAAGGTCATCTCCATCTCGACTGGACTTGCCGACTTCGAATTGACCAAAGAGTACAAGATCGAGCCGGCCGGCCCGTACGCCATGAGCAAGGCAGCTCTCAACCTTGCAATTGCCAAGTATCATGCGCAGTTCGCCAGCGAAGGAATCCTATTCTTCAGCATCTCTCCTGGCATGGTTGCAACGGATGCAAACACGCCTCCGATCAGTAAGTCCCACTTTCGATTCAGCTCCCATAGGTATTCGTTTGATAACCCAATTATACCTACCGTGTACCGAGTATAATTACTGACACGTCTGCAATTACAAAGCTACCGAAAGGGAGCAGAAGAAAGCTCAACAGATGTATGCCAGCTTTGCCCAATACGCGCCTCATTTCAAGGGTCCGATTACCCCGAAGGAGTCGGTTGAGAAAGTCTTGGGTGTTATTTACGACTCCAGCCTGGAGAAGGGAGACGGCGGCGCGTTTGTATCGCATTTGGGACGAGGGCAGCCGTGGATATAAGTGTTGGCTCAGCCATAGTAGAGCACGGACGGGATTGCATGAGTGGTATGGATAACGAATTTGCAAGAATTAAGTTAGCAAAATAAACCCCCCGCTCCCCTCTCTCCCACCCTACAACCCCCGAACACTGTTTACGTGATGCTATAGTGGTGAGCTTTTGCGCCGTACCTATAATGCATTGATAACAGGGCGCCGTGAGATTGGAACCGTGCTTCGGAACTACTTAGTCACAAATCTATACCGCCTAATGATTGACAGAAGCATAGCATTACAGTCACGGGATAAAACAAAAGAAGGATTGGAACAATTTCATTGCAACGCAAGGGGTACTAACCTGCCCGATACTGAATGTATCCTTTGTTCTACATATTCTATCGGGGCCCGGAAGGTAATAGACTGTCGGTTTAATAAGTACGGGTATCTAGGTAGATACGTGATTTGAATTCACCTTGGACCGTAAGCCTGAAAGAATGGAGTAGGTAGCCTTAAGCCAGAGAATATTTACCCTCGTGATAGCATAGCCGATATAGTGACTCCAGCAAGGAAAAGATGCAAACCTGAGAAGCACTTTGCGATTACCTAGGTAAAAATGAAGCTTAATTCATCACCTTCACCCCTTTTTCCTAAGCTTCATCGTCACAAACGTCGAGAAGAACTCGGCACCCTCAATGGTTACGGGTACCGAAAGGAAAAAGGAAAAAAAAAAGAAAAAAGAAGGATATACAGGTAACACCTATCTATAATCTATTAAGCCGTTTTAATAATATGGTAATGATACAATGGAAATTGTTCGAACTCTTACGCAATGAATGAAGGATACTTGGTCTTTTGTGAAGGAGAAAGGCTGATTATATGCACATGCCCGTTTCCGCAACTATGCTTCCCAATAAGAACATTGGAAATTAACATGGAAAAACAAGTTAATAATAACAGTGAAATATCAATATGTGTCCTTGAACGAGAAGCTGTAAATACGAATATATATACCTGGGCTGCCTCAGAATTGAGTAAGTATTGCCATAGGTACACCACCACGAATCGAGAATTACCCTTCCCAACAACCTGTAATTTCCGCAGCATCTAGCTTCACGACTTACTCTTTTAAGAGAGGTTGTGAAGGAAGGATTTACCCACAACAGGCGTACCATGAACTCAGAGCCCGACAACCAGCTTCCTGTCGACGAGGGTCGAAGCGGCTATGATATAACTGGGCAGGATCACATCTCGCGCCCAATACCGCGGCCGGTACCACCAAAGCTAAACTCGACACCAGGGGGCGCGTCTGACAGCGGGAGCAAGTCTACTCGAGATGGCCGACAGCGTCGTGTTGGGCGAGGCATCTCGCGCTCTCCCTAGGTAGCTCTGACACGGCCACTCTAGCGAATGGGACTGATCTATCTACCCATCTTATTGCTATTATGCGCCTGGTGATGGCCCTCATATTTAGGGCCACATAAAAAAAGGGAAAAAAAAGGAGCCAAATAGATACCTGGGTACCAATAATATCTAAGCCGATGCTTTTCTTTATGCCACATGTGCAGTAGGTATTTTCTTTTCGCAGTGACAGTCACAAATCCATAACGCAGGAGGCCTAGGCGCAACTAGGTCTGTACAGGTACATAACGACACTTCGTATTAATATTCCAACTTTCCTATCTACCTAGGTAGGTACCTTAATGTAGCTATCTACGTGCACTGGGAATAGTAATCGTTCTGCGAGAGAAAAAAAAGGTCAGCAAGGCGCATCTCTCCCTTTACCTGTACCTAAGACAGGCACCGAAAGTCGATCAAGCCGACGTACCTGTTTCTTGCAAGTCAATCCGCTCGCGCAAGTCGTGCATCCCGTGAAGCCGGAGCCGCCGCACTGCGCCCACTGGCTGGCGGTGCATGCCGAAGGAGAGCTTGGCGTCGCGGGCGCTGCGGTCGTGGTGGGTGCGGGTGCGGATGTGGGCGCCGGTTGGGAGCCCTCGTTGCCGCTTGCTGCGCAGGTGAAAGGGTCGGGGCCTACCACGTCCGTGTTAGTGAAATGCTGCAGAGTCATGTAGAAGGATGAGCTAGGTCCAGGTTAGGTTAGGTATGTACCGGGAATGATGTATTTGCTGTCCTTGCTCATCGAGTAGATGTTGATGAGCAGGCCCGGGTCGTCCTGCTTGTAGAGGCCGGGGAGGCTGTAGGTTGCGGGCGTCTTGGTGGCGGAACCCCCAGAGATCTTGATCTGAGCGCATTCCACTGCATTATATGTTAGTATCTACCTTAGGTAGACACAAAGAAGGGGAAGCTATTCGATATATGATATCATCACGTACTATACAGCTGCGCTCCCTTGCTGGCACCAGCTCCGTGGAGTGCAATCATTTCGGCGCGGAGGAGGTACTGCCCATCCGGTAGACAGTCTGGAATCTGGATGGGCTGCTTGCCCGCGTTCTGGATGACTTTTGAGGTGCCCCAGACTCCGTCATTGTAACCGTCGTGCTGAATCTTGAACCAGCCACTTCCGTATCCCTTGTCGGTCGTCGCGTCGTCGACCTTCTTGAGATAGGCAAGCGTAGGTCCTAGATGGCTCGCGTCCATCACATCGTCGGGGCCAGATGTGAGCGTGTGCCTCCAGATGGCATTGACCGTGGAGCCAGCCTTGACGTCGATAATCTTGTCCGAGGGCGTAGTAGGGTTGGGACCACCGTTGCAAGCAACGTCGTTGGACGACACGTCGCTGATGGGTCCGTCGTATGATGGTGTTCGTATGCCGTAAGATACCGGGTTCGTCACACCGTTTGCCTCTAGCTGAACAAAAATCGTGTGCGCGCTGGCCAAGCTGGCGCCGGCGAGGGTGGCTGCGACGGAAGAGTATCTCATTTTGTAAGCTTCAAACAGCAAATAGGCAACGTCTTACGGATCACTCTGGCTGAGATGAAGGCTCCTGTCGATCTAGGGATTTGCGAACAGGAACCTAGGGTCGGTGCCATCTATAAATATTCAGGAGGGCCACCATTGTGTGCCCATGTCGAGAGTCCGGGCGGATCATACGGTAGCAACTGGCCGAGCGACGTTAAGAAACCATGCTTGGGTATCGTCGAAAAGCCAACTACCCGTTTTCTTCTCCAGTAGCCAGCGGCGCGGACGCTCTACGCGGGATCTAGAACGGCGAGAGTTCCATAACTATCCTAGCGTTTCGACGCGTTGTGGTGGATCGAGGGACAACGTAGATGCCATGAACAATCGGCGGAGGTTGCACATCCGGATCTGTATTCGGCAGGCCCCCTTTTATGAATGAGCAGAGGGGGTGCCGCGAAAACCCGGACTCATGTGATGGATAGGCGAACCCCACAAGAGCCCGGGAACTAGGAAATAAATTGGATGATGCAGCTCGAGCATGAACCCAAAACCATAAGCGAGTCGAGTCTGGATTCCAATTCCCTGGTGGGAGAGCATCGTCAGATTCTTGCCAAGACACAACCAAGCCGGGATACCGGCGCGACGTTCAACTATCGTTGTTCACCCCTCCTCTAGCCTCACATTCGTTGTCGTATCTCGGATTAGTGGAATTTCTCCTGCAGCACCCCATTGGAATATATAGCCGATAGCCTTATATTCTCAGCTGATACCTGATAAAAAAAATCAATTTTTAATGTGGTTCGAGTTAAGAGGTTAGATCGTGATGATTGATCCATTGAGAAATCATTGCGCCGGGTATGATTCGGAACGAGTTGCTCAGCCTTCTATTTATTATCCACTGCAGTTATGACTTACGCTTGGGCTCTCATCACTTAAGGTATCACGATCTGGTTAGTTCAAGGTTATGGAAGGTGTCTATTTCGTAAAGTGTACTAAAGTACAGGATCTAACTCGGTACCTAGCTATACGCTATTCTCATTTCAAATTCCAAGGTTGACATGGCTTATTCTAGGTACCTAAGGTAAGATGTGGTTCCGACCGTTATTTGGGGATGTTCGCGACTACAATGGCCTCGACTTCTTCTGGGCTTAGCTGCTTAATTCCCAGAAGCTCGTTGTCAAGCTTGTCAAAGTGACCTCCATACTCCTTGCCCCAAATTCCGACCTTCAAGATGGAAAAGAAGGCGTTTGGATTGAACCCTGTCTTGCCAATCTCTTCCAAACCGTTCTTCAGTATCTCGTCAAGCGATGTGACGTTCTCCTTCCACCCATCTGCTCCTACATGTTTCTTCAAGATCTCTTCGATCTGCTTCAGGCTGATAGCGGCCTCCTGGACGTATACCGGTCTGTTCTTAGTCTGCTCGGGATTCTTCAGCACGCCTACGACGGCCTTGCCAATGGTCGGGAGCGTCGTGCTCGAAGTCAGGTTGTTTCCTCCATCTGGTAGCTCGATAGTACGGTTCTTGACGTCGGCGAAGAATCCTGCGCGGATAACCCAGTCCAAGAAGGCTCCGTTAAGCACGGCAGTCCACGTTAGATCGCTCTCAGCGGCGGCTTTCTGCAATGCTTCCTGAATCTGGACCTTGGGTGCGTAGCAGGGCAGCTTTGCAGCGTTTTTGTTGAAAGTGTTGGAACCGAATTCGGATGGAATGAAACGTTTCACTCCGGTCTTGACAGCAGCGTCAATCAGATTGCTCTGTAGGGTAAGCGACTCGGTTGTGATGGTTGAGACAACAGCATCTTGTCCTCGCAGTGCCTCTGTCAAGGAATCTACTGAGTTGTAGTCGACTTCCTTAACGGTAACATTTGACGGCCAGGTGTGATTGCTCCCTTTGCGGGTGAGGACAGTAAGTTGAAAGTCTGCCTTCAAGAGTTGCTCAAAAACCGGTGCTCCAAGGGCACCGCTAGCCTATGGATTGTCAGTAAGGATCAAATGGGCAAGCTTTTTGTCATAGCTATCCCGTCCACTTACACCTGCAATGGCGACTTTCGTAATAGTAGTCATATTGATGGATGGTGTTAGGTAGTTTAGGTAAAAGTTAGAAGCAGATAGCTAGCTTTTCTTTTGTATCGAGACTTTGGAGGTAATGGTTTTCTGATGAGAGGATGAAGAGAAGATGATGATCTGATTTCTTCTCCTTTCCTCTCGGGCGAGAAGATGGCTTTATATTTCTATATCCCCCCATCTTGTGAAACAACGACTTTGATTAATCATTGTTTATTCCATCCTATTAACGCCATAGCGGGGGGTGATTTCGAAAAGCTTCCTCCTTGACATGATTTAGGGGTATTATTACAATAGCATAACTCTACGGAAGGAGTTAGTTATCCCACATTGGCAAGATCTGCCTTTCATGTTGCCGTTGCCGTAGTGTTCTCTTACTACAGGTAGGTAATGACGGGATCATTCCTCGGGGTCCTTTGGGAAGATAGCCCCCGATCCCCACTTGGCTTGGGCATGGCTTCATCCCACATCCCACATCCCACCTCTTCAATCCCACTTTGCCGTGACTAATGTTTGTATGTCGGTGATGTCGGTGATATCGGATAGCCGCAATAAACTCCGATATCTCCTTCTCGCCAACGAATATGTTTCCCGTCCCACATCTACACTCACACATCCTCCCACATTCTTATTGCAACTTACATATCCCACATTACGTTGAAGTGGGAGAAGTATTACCAAAATTAGACATCTCAAGTTCCAGAACCGGCTCAACCGCTAAACCTACTAAACGCGTGTTAGTCTAATCTAATCAAGCTTTGTTGGTCCGTCAACCCGTGTAAGGACAGGGGAATGGGACTAGATGTCTTCATTACCAAAGACTTGGGAATGCTCGTTCCCCGGGTGTGAGAAACGCTTCACCAGAAAGGAGCATCTAAATCGACATAAACTGAGCCACAACCCCGAGCATCAGTATAAGTGCCACATATGTGGGCGATGTTACGCACGAAGGTACGCATGTTATCCTCAGCCAATTGGCTCTTCTCTTCTCTCCACCTTCACATGGTTAACTTTTGTTCAGTGGCAACGGTTGCTGATATACATGTGCTAGCGACGTATTTAAAAGACACGTGAAGCAACACAAATCAGACGTTTCTCAGCCATTAGACACAACAAGGTAAGTGGCTGGTAACTTTAGGTAGCCCAGCATCATCACTTACACGTTTCGTGATTGCCTTCTAGAATATGTCTTCCATGCGGTGAACGGAACACCCAATGCGATGGGAACACCCCCTGCGGAGCATGTGTTTCGAGCTGGACAGGATGTCTTCGGGCCTGTTCAGATGCCAATAGCCACCATGCGGCTAATACCGAGCCAACGGTCGCGTTACCAACAAGCGATCCCGGCCAGGCATCATGGCTTCCATCAACTCCAAACGGTTGGGGTCCAGGGCCACTGCCGGGTACACCGTCATGCCAGGAAGCATCAAATGCCATGAGTTTTGATCATGAAGGGCATAGTCCTCGATGGCCAGCTGGTCTGGCCTCTTCTTCATCAGATGCGCCCACTGCTAGATTCGAGCGAATTAATTTCGCAACAGATATTCCTAATAGCCCTTTGCAGCAGACGACGCCGCCGACATCAGCACAATCGCAGAGGACCCCAGAAATACCCGGATCTGTTGCGCCGGCCGATTTACAGAACTATCTAGACGTGAACTCATCTAATACCAAGCGGCTTGTCGACCTGTTCTTTAGAGAAATTCATCCGTACTGGGCGATCCTACATGCGCCTACGTTCGAACTGGAAAAAACTCCACCAATTCTGGTAGCATCAATGGTCATATTGGCTAGCTGGTTCGAAAAGGGGCCAGATCACCACAAGCTTGCTCCTATCGTCTTCGACGAAGTATCTCGGATCCGAATGGTATGAAAACCCGTCCCTGCTCTGGACTTCGCCCTCCAACGGCTAATTTAAAACGGCTAATTTAAAACTCTTAGGTTTTCCGACCGCCGTTGCACTTATTACAGGCCATTCTGTTCTATGTTGTTTACGCGACGTACACGCTGGTATGTTGAGACATGGATGCCTCCAATACTGTTGCTCTCTTATCATATACTGACATTTATCTATTAGAGCACGGATGGCATGGTACCAAAAGCCCTCAACCTCACAGGCCTTCTAGTATCAACTTCTCGGTATCTTGGTATTTTCAATGGTCAGTTCTTATGTAACGAAATGAGCGACTCGGATCCTAGTTGCCCATTTGCCGTTTGGCGTATAACAGAGCAACTGAACAGGTACTCCCTATTCCACGCCAAAAGAGAAAAAAATAATCACATACGCTAACAAAGAGGTTCTTCTTTTCTGTTTAGACTTGCGTTTTCTGTTCTTCGCGTAGACACATACCTCAGCATGCTCCTTGACCATCCGCCCTCGGTACGATACCAAGAATTATGGATTCCTCTGCCAAAGTCTTCTCAACTATGGGCCGCTTCCAACGAACCCGAGCGACGAAAGCTCCAATGGAACGAACCAGCAGGTCGCGAGAAGGCGCTCTTCTCGTTCTTCATGCGCGACGCCCTCAATCCTTACCGTGGGAAATTGCCGTACTGCCTCACCGACATCGACTACCACCTGAGCACCTGCGCGGCGCAGGCGACGATCTGGGAATTCGCGCGAGAGGCCCACAGTTCCATGTCGGACGAGCTCGCCGACGAGATCAGCCCGGGCGTTTTCGTCGACATGGCCCGTCCGCAACTTACCCTCTGGCGGGACAAGAGCAAGCAAGACTACCCCCTGCTCGAGCAGTACTTCGCGGGGAGCCTGCCCGGGACCGACCATCTCCTCGCGCCTCTGACGTTTACGCTGATGTTCATGGCCACGCTGAAGATGTTCGCCCCCATGAACGTCCTCCGCATCAAGGGGCACTACTACAAGTCTCGCCCCGGCGCCGCGATCCCGACCCGCAAGCCACAGACCCATCTGCAGAGCTGGATCTCGACGGGGTGTCCGCGGGCCGCGCTCTGGAACGCCGCGCAGATCTGCCGGATCTTCGTTATCGAATCCACCCGCACAGATGACGGCGACAATCACGACCACGACCAAGACCACAACAACTCCGGCAACGGAACCACCACCAGCAGCTCCTCCTCCCTTCTCCGCGCCCGTCTGCGGCTAAACCCGCTCCTCATCCCTGGCGTTCTCAAGAGCGCCATCGTAGCGTGTTCCTACGCGCGTCTCAAAGGGCGCTGCGCTAACTGCCGCAGCGAAGGCGAGTCCCCAGGGGAATTACCGACGTCACTAGCATCATTATGCACCACCTCCACTACCACCTCCGTCACCGCCGCCTGCTCGTCCTCCTCATCGTCATATCCATCTTCCTCACCCATCCCTACCTCTACCACCGACACCATCGACGACGTAATCCACCTCTTCTCCGCCGACGAGCAGAGCGCCACGTTCCAAGCGTGGCGAGACCAGGGCACGCCGACGCCGTACTGGGGCGGGATCCGCGGCAGCGAGAGCGTCCGCGTGTGCAAGTGCCAGCTGTCGCGGCTCGCGGCCTGGTTCCGCGGCGCCTTCGCCGACGACGAGGCCGCCCAGATGGAGTTCGTGCTCTTCCTCGCCGAGCTGAGCGGCGAGCCCAAGTAATACATAGAGGGTAGTAGATCATAAGACGGGAAGGGGAGGGGGAGGGGGGATAGAAAGGAGGGAGGGAAGTGTCGATATACGCATCTTTGGGTCTAGTGGGATTTATCGAGCGAGAGCCACGCGTATAAATGTTGAGGTCTATATCGCTTGCGCACAGGAATATGGAACAGATGCCTACCTCCTAAAGTATGAATAAATATAAGCTATACCTGAGATGATCGTTTCTGATGTCGTATATTTACGGCCAGTATAATAAGACGCGGACTCCTTGCTACTATCTATCATATTGTTCTGTGCCTAAAGCTGCAAATCTCGTTATGAAGAAAAAAAGAACTGGAATATTAGACCGAGGGAGGTACATAAGGCATACACATCTACATTATCTAGATATCAAGCCATAAATTTACATATCACTCCTCGAGCATAAAGACTATGACGAAATGCATGCTGGTTTCAAAGTACCTTTTCCTTTTCAGGATACTGTAAAATTAGGTAACTATCGCAACGCTTCGCAAAGGCAATTCACTTTCGCATGTCCTCTCCGGGAGCTGAGCAGAAGCGGCCTCGCTTGCCTTTTTCTTCCCCTTAACGCCAGTGACAAGCCGGATATGATACCACATCACCTAGTCCAAAGGTACCCTAAGTTCCCATACCTCCCAGGCGTCCCTACCAGGACTAACCAGAACCAGGCCTGGCATATCAAAGCCTCCCTCAGCGCAACAACTCTCGCCGTCAAGTCAAGCTCGTATTTAATGAGCCTCCTTCTCCAAGGCTTCTAATTCCTTAACAACTGCAGCTTTCGTGGCGATCTTCTTCATTTGGGTGTCCTCTAGCTTCTCACCACCAGCATGTCGCATTTCAAGGTCCTCGATTGCGCGGATCTTTTTCTGCAAGCTGCGCAGTTTCTTGGACGCGGGGTTCTGGCTGCCGGGTGAGAGCAGAGCGTCAGTAGTAGGTGGCTGAGATGTCTGGATCTGCGGAGCAGCAGGTGCTGCTTGTCCATTCTGATGCGTGTTGCTGCGGTGACGTCCTTGGTTGTTACCGCCTTGGAAGTTGTGCCGCGAGCGACTTCGATCATGTCTTCGCTGATTAAACTGCTGACCTCGACGCTCAGGACTACGTCCCTCGTTCCCAGAACCAGGACCTTGATCCCTAGGCGGAGGCGCCAGACCACCGTTCTCTTTCCTCTCTCCATCCTTGCTCTCGGGATCCTTGGCCTTCTTGTTATTTCTCTTCTTCTTGTTCTTAAGCGCAGTCTTCGACAAATTTTCGTCGCCGTTGGCACCCGGCGTATCGGCTGGTACCGCGCCTGGGACGGTACGCGCACCAGATTCGAGGAATTCCGCACCGGGAACCTGACGACGCGGTCGTCCAAATCCGTTCGGACCAACATTCTGGGCACCGTTAGTCATAACATGGGCCGCGCCTCCCTCGTCCTCACGTCTAAAGTGAAGCGGTGTCGACATTCCTCGGGCGCCAGGAGGACGATAAGCTCCAACAGGCTTCGACGGAGTTTTCACTGTTCCTAGGTATGCGACAGCCGAAGAATGGGGGGTGGGAATTGGGTGTAGCGGGTCATCACGGGGGAGGTTCTCGGGGAGAACAGGTCTCCACGTTACGTTATAAAGCTCCACCATGTCTTCGTGGTACATGATGCCCCCTCCGACGTGCCATATCTTGATGCCATTATCAACACGGAGGCGCGGGGACGTTGTGGCGGTCATGATATATCGACTGTCGGGGCTCCATTGGCACACGCTAGGGCTGCCACTCTCAATCGTGCAAACCTTGCGGTAACCCTTCTCCAAATCGTAAACGTCAATTTGGCCAGCAAGATTGCCGAATCCAGCAATCAGGGCAAAACGACCGGTGGGCGAGAAGATGATCGTGTTCCGGGGCGCAATAGGAAACGAGTGGGTGGCGACGGCTCTGTGGTTAAATAGTGTGGTCTTCGCAGGCATATAGCCGTAGATAACACCGAACTCTTTACCGTTTGGAGACCAGGACACATCGTGGATCGGACCATCCTTATCCAAGGTGACGCGAGCGTCTAGGGAGCCGTTGGCGGAAAGAAGGTACAGAGTAGTTTCTCCGTAATAACTCTTGTTTGATTTATCAACATCCGTTTGTGCCAGCACAATAAGGCTTGTTCCCAAGCTGTTCCACTTCAGCTGAACCTTGTCGCCCTTAAAGAAAGTCTTCTGGGAAATCGGGGTTGTGAACTGAGGAACGTTGTAAACCTTAACCGCAGCAGGTTGACCCTAGATTATTTGACATTAGCCTCAAGTAGAGTCGAAAAATTAGCTAAAATAGTAAACGAACCTTTCGCTCGGGGATAAAAACGGCAACATTGTGGCTCTGCCCAGGAGCAATGGCAAAATCGGTCACGCCTTCGACTCGAAGCTTATCCCAGACTTTGCTTAGATCATGGCTCTCATAGAACTGCACTTCGTTGGTGACAAGACGAGCGCAGAACTTCTCGTCGGAGGTGTATTGAAGGTTCCAACCGGTCTGGGACTTTTGCACAAACTTTCCTATCGGTTGCTTCTCGACGCCATCGGGGAGGTCTTCAATGGTTCGCCAAATCTTTAAATTCTTAGTCGCATCACCAGCCTCATCCTTTGCGGGGCGCTCCCAGGTGCTTACGAAACAACCCCGGGGAGAAAAGGCGACTTCGAAGACGTTAGGGACAGGTATGTTAGTTAAAACATGGCCAACAGATGCGTCGATAATGCAGACACGTTCGCTGGATACCCAGGCGAGATACCGGCCGCAGGGCGAGTAGACACAGCACCGCAAATTCCCTTCGGGTTTAACGAATCCAGGTAGAGGCTCGTAGACAGGCGCAGCGTCGGTGACACCGATGGCCTTCTGGGTTCGGTAAGCAAACTGCAACGGATTCGCCATGACTAGTCAAAGTCACAGGGAAAAGGATATATTGCAGGGGGTTGTGGAAGTATTTTTCTTGTCGTTTGTATCAAAATTATCTTGCCTAAGGGCTCGAGGCGGCAGTCAGGCGTATGGAGAAACGGAGCAGATTTATCGAAAAACTTTTCTCAGTCGACCTAATAATAAAGCTCAAAGATGATGGATGACTGCTGTCCCAATACCAGTTAAAGATATTAAGCAGGTCGATATCACCGAAGGCTCGTATCGAGAAGGTTACCCGTCTATGGAATAAAACGGTAGCTCGTGAAAAAAGGTCGCAATGGATCGAGAAAGATGTTGCTGCGCCGCGATAAAAGCCTTTTGGTCTTCGGTTGAAGATGCAGTTTAACTTGTCGAGAGACCAGGACCAGATTTGACGCCTCGGGTAGGCACGAGAGGAGGATTGATGAAGTAATAAAAACGGCAAGAAGAATAGAAGGGAATTTGACAGGTCACCCAGAGAGAGGGGATTGACGAGAGGCAGTGGGTGGACGTGACCGTGACGGAACGGAGCTTGAGTGGGCTGGAGAAGAAAGAAGGGGACGAAGTGAAAGACGAAAAATTAGAATAAAACTAAAAAAGCGAGTCATGGCGGCTGACAAGGAAATTTCTGTCGTGTCCAGCACGTTACAGGGCCTGAGGGCCAGCGTCAGCCACAATTTAACCCTATCTAGCTAGCGGCTAGCTAGCGGCGTCGGGGTTCACTGAGATTCTTTTCCCGCTCCCAGCCCCATGATCGTCGGGCTAGACCTAAAACTTGAGTTGAACCCCTGCAGCCCACGGCTGGCAGCTGCCTTCTTTTCTGCTTTTGTATTCCCCAAGCTTCTATTTTGGGATCGGGACGACGTAGGGTTAACTCTTTTAGCCCAGTTATCTATACTAAGGGTAGGTACCTACGAAGTTACCTCATACATGTATTTAATCAGATTGGGGTCAGACCGTAGTACAGATAGTACCTAAGTGGTAACCAATCTATACCTTAGGTAGGTAAGTGCCTACCCAAGTATATAGAGATATATACTTACTTCATACTAATTAATATAGTTACGTAGAGATTAAGGTTAACATAAGGTAGGTATAGGTAGCTTCACCTACCAAATAGCATCAATTAGAAGTATATAATTGTTGCCCACCAATATCGACAAATAGGTCCCTACCTCTATCTAATATAACCTCTTTTAAGCACATGGGGTACCAGATCAAAAATGTACAAAACAATATTTGCCTATTCACTTGCGATCATCTCAACTACCTAGGTTGAGACGGCTAAGGCAGTTGAAGGCCATGTGGCAATCACGTCATAAACTTAGGGGGATGGAACCCCTAATTTCTAAGCCCTAAAGCCAAAGTTTGTCACAAACAAACATCTAGGTTACTAGCTTCCTTAGTATACAACTCTTATCCCATTGGTAACGTCATTCATGGATGTTTCATGTAGGTAACACGAAATTGGTGCTACTAATTTTTCTTACGTTGTGGATATTCTCATAATACTTACTGCCTTACACAATCTCTTCACTCAATCCGGTTCACCTTAAGATTTCATATTCAAGGCAAAGATTTGAACAAAAAAAAAGAGAAAAAAAACTGACTATTACCATATCGTAGAAAGCCTAGGCAATCTACTCATCACCAAGACGAGACACATATTGCCATACACAATACGAATAGAAACCCCTTCGGATTAGTCCCCGAATATCAAACGGCCTAACGAGCGAGTTTACGCATCTCATGGCTCATTCAATGATTCAAACAGCTCCGTCCACACGAGATACAAATTGGACAACTTGGACTTCTCGTACGGCCGAATCCTCTTGCCATCTTCTTCAATCTCAAAGATCCAAGTGGGAAATGTCACCAACGTAGAACTCCTAAACGGTTTCGGTGGATTGGACCAGATCCGATGCATCTGCGGTGCTCCGCAGTTGACCTGTATTGCTCGATATCCTCTGGACTTCATTTCCAGCATTACGAATTTCGATAGCTCTCGCATGAACCCTTTACCATCATATCCGGGTCTCGTTCCGCTGCCAACCCGCTCGATTACTTGCCCGGCCGCCGTCGGCTCCCATGATCCTTTCCGCCGCGGGTCGTGTGTCTCATAATATTTCTCCATATGCCCATTAAGAGGTGCGGCCTTTAATGCAGCTTCCCATCCCTTAGGATCTCCCGGGTTGAATTTGTCGAAAGATAATCCAAACCCAATGATTGGAAAATCTAACGCGTCAAGTAGTTTTTGCCGCCCATTAACCTCCAGATCAGGATCGTCGATATCAAAGTCGTCCCAATAACAAGCACCACCATTAACAGCTGATTCAGGTCTCTTAAATATAAATTCCTTATCCCAGATACAGAATGAAAGACCATTCCTCGCTGCCATCTCCGGCATCTCATAGAAAGGCTTACAGGCATGATATGCCTTTAACGCTCTTCTTGCCTGGTGTCCTTCGTATATGGCGCTCCAGATCGGCGAGTCGAAATAATGAGTAAAAAAACTCAAGGCCGAGATCGAGTCGGCAAGATCGGGCGTTATTAATCGGATTTCATACCCCGAAGGCAACTCAACCCCGTGGTTGTTCTGTATCGGGGCACCTGGTCCCATCGCCCTCTAGGTTAAACACTCGCAGTACTTCGAACTTATCCCCTATCTTCTTTACAGGAGTAGTAAGTTGCGCTTAGACATTAAGCCCGTCTAGAAGGCAAAATATCACGAAAAGACGCCTGTCTTCAGTGCTATTAGGCAAATAGCTAAGGTACCTAATCTATCTTACAAGACCCAAACTTTAACTTCGGAAATATACGACAATCTATATATCCCGTCATTGTGTGAGCGTGATATATACGAGATAGTACCTGCCTTGGGTACGTACGATGCATGCTAATGTAGCAAGGAACTCGCTGCACACAGGCAAGGGGGTATGCGACCAATCGAATGAGTCAATTCATCTAGCTGTGTCACATTGTTCACCGCACGTATGGACATATTAGGAAGCTGACTTCTCTCAGGATGACTTGGCAGCCTGTCATTACAATTCTCGACGTCCTTCCTATCACCCCAGATGTCGTTTCTCACGATACACGATGTCCACCTGACCATGAAATGATCGTTATCTCTAGACTACGCATCGCTAAATACAAGTCTCGTGCGTAATATGTTATGGTCAGCATCAAGATAACCAGAATCGATCATTGGCTAACGGCTGGCCTTACTAAATCAAGCAGTATACTCAATCGTGAAAATAGACAGCTGATATTTTTGTAGCAGGCTTATTCCTATCATCAGTATGATAGCAGGTATATTATAGCATATACTAATATATGGCTCCGATCTACGGTCTAGATGTTGCAGATAGGCTTTACCACCCTGCGATTCTAGCGTCAAGCAGCAAGGTATCTATAACATCATCTCCCAAAAGCAATGTTACACTTACTGCCCAAGTAGGTGATCCAATGATGATGAACCCGGACAAATGACCTATAGTCTCTAGCGGATTTTCATCTTTCTTGAGCTAGACATCTGTCCGTATAATCTTAGGTACCAGCGTAAATAGTTGCGCAACAGGGACCGAGACTTTAACAGATACTTGCGACGGGTCGAAGTCGGCTCGGTCTTTCCTCGCCGCAACGGTAATAGATACTATATCATCCGTGAGACGAGTTAAGCTACCTACGATAAATGCCTTATCCTGTATAGGGAAGACTTGAGTCTCAAAGCCTTTCGCCGCGATGGTAAAAGACGACACTCCCGTTAACTTGGCGTCAGGTATCGAGAATTGAAAGTACTGCGTTGTAGCGTTCGTTTAGCTATCATTCAGTTTGAACACAGTAGTTCCCAGGTTGTCCTCGGGGACTAGTGTCTCCGTATGGTTATTTGAAAAAATTATCGAGACCGGGTCCTTCGAAACCTCTCCAGCGTACAACATCTGGTTACTTCTTAGCCCGTGTATCACGGTTGGTTTGATATCTTTTCTTTTATCTGCCACTTACCAAATTTTCCAGAGAGGATTCACTGGTTATTGCTGGTGACATCCCAAGTCCCATTTATCGGCTTGGTGAGCGATGGAGCTGTTTCCGATTGAAGCTCTACCCCTGATAGAACAGTGTTGAGCATACGGCTTAGCAAGTCTACGCAAGGGCCTTGAAATCCTCCCGTTGAGCGTACAATTCCAACATATTCCTGTTGCTGTCGATCACGTATCGTCGGAGATCAGACCTACTACTCTCATTGAAACTAGTAACGAATGCACCGCCCCTAGCTCCTATAATGTCGATATATTCATGAACCACTGCCGGATCGAACACTGCCTGGGTATTATCAAAATCCGATGCACCATTGGTGTTGCTCAGAGTTATAGCGGACTCTTCAACCACTTCGGCAAAGCCTCCGGCGTGTACATTTTATAGCTCGGATTAGTACCAATCTATACCACCAATGCGCACCGCACGAGAAGTTATCAAGTATTGATTTTTATTCGCATTGACAGAACAGTCATAACAGGAAACGAGTCGTGAAGAATTAAGATTCACAAATCCTATCGTATTGGCCACATGCAGTCAAGCCGATAGCGTCGCGTTGGTTGAAGCCAGTTTTCTCGAATTGCGCAAGCGTTTCTTCTACATAGATGTACCGACATAACCGTTCTGATGGCAAGCAGATCAACCAATTGATATAATATCTCACTCAGCATGGAAGATCCAAAGGTCTCTCGGGGCGGGGGGGGGGGGGGGGGGGGGGGGGGGGGGGGGGGGGGGGGACGGGGGCGCGCGGCGCGCCCGCCGGGCGGGGCACGACGCGCCGC